>NW_028327172.1:213367907-213679992 GCF_987537825.1 Furipterus horrens
CCATTTAATGAGTGCCTACTTTATGTTAGATGCAAAAATACAGAGGCAACAATTCCTGGACCCTAGCTTCTGGAATTTAGAGGAGGGGGAAAGATAAACAAATTTACAAGTAAACTATACAGTGCACTGCAAAGTGGTCTGGGAAGAGGGCTCAGAAGTGTAGAAACAGGAAAAAAGAGTGATGAGATTTTAGACACCACCTGGGAAGGCCTGAGTGAGAGGGTGGTGAAGCCCCGAGGGGTATGGAGGTCAGTCTTGTGGGTATTTGTGGGAACGATATTCATGCAGAGGGAGCAGCAAAGGCACGGAGCATACCTGGCAGCTCTGAGTATGGCGGGGAGGCCAGTGAGGCAGAAGCTGAGTGAGCAAGGGGAGCAGGAGCTGAAGGTAGATTCAGAGAGGGGAGTGAGGTTATCAGAGCCTGACAGTCCTGGGATAACTTTTTTTTAAATCATCGATATGTTTATCGATGAGACAGGGTTGGAGAGAGAGAGAGAAATATTGATTGGTTGCCTTCCAAACACCCTGACTAGGAATCGAACCCATAACCTCTTAGTGTATAGGATGATGCTCCAACCAATTGAGCCACTTGGCCAGGGCAGGATAACTGGTTTTTACTCTGAGTAAAATGGGGAACCCCTGGAGAGTTTGAGAGAATGACTGACAGGGTGAGACATAGTCTCAAAGCATCACTCTGGCTCCTAAGAAGAGAATAGACTACAGGGTAAGAAGCTCACAAGCAGGGAGACTGAAGCCATAATCAAGCAAGAGAGGATGGTGGCTGGGATGAAGGGGAGGTGATGGCTGGGGAGGGGGCGTGTAGTGGTCAAATTCTGGACATGACATGACAATAACTGAATGCACATTCTAGGGCGTTGCTGCCCGAGTAAATGAGTTGTTACACATAAAGTATTTCCAATAATGTATCAAGGGCTACTTGTGTGTCTCCTTGTTGATAGAAACACTATTACTGGTGACAACACACTCCACAATTTTCCATTATAAAAGCAACAGTCCACCCTTCCTTCCTTCCTCCCTTCCTCTCTTCCTTCCTTCTTTTTTTCCTTATTTCCTTCACTTCTTCCTTTCTTCCTTCATTTCTTCCTTCCTTCCTTCCTTCCTTCCTTCTTCCCTGCCCCCTTTTCTTCGCATGTTTATGCATGCATTCAAAGACAGTTTACTATGATGGAGAACTATGTGAGGTCTGGAGTCATACAGACTTGATTTAAAGCCTGGTTGTGCCATTTAACAGATGTGTTACCTTGAATAAGATTATGATTCTCAACTTCTCTGAGCCTTGGTTCCTTACTCTGAAAATGGCCGTATCTGCTGAAGGGAGATGATTTGAAGACTTGGGCTAATTTTTGTAAAACTCTTAGTCTAGTGCCTGATGCTATAAATTCTCAATAAGTTTGTTTTTATTATTCATCATATTTTCAAATTTACCTTAAAAGCTAATAAGCATTGTATTATATGTATGTAGAGGGTGAAGAATGTATCAATATTTACATAATCTCAGACTTCTAATACTCGTGACCCAGGGGAAGCAGCCCAGGCTGGCAGCACAGAGTAGTAACAGGTAGGTCATACAAAACAACACAGGAAAAGATGGTGTATTGTTAGAACATCATTCAGTGGCACCTGCTCCAGCCCACGAATTCAAGAAAGACTGCATACAGGAAGTGATGTGTAAACCCAACTCTGAGGGGTTAGTAGAAATTAGCCAGGAAAGTTGGACGTCATTAGGAGAGGCTTCCCAATGACATACAAGCACCGTGAACAACATGAGCAAGGACCCTGAGGCCGAACACGGCATGATCCAGCCACAAACTGTTAGCTGTTTTGAGAGATCAGTAGAGAATCCCTCTGGTGATCAGGTGTGTGTTAAACTAGTGAAATGAGTTAAACATTTGGAAGTTGTGAAACTGAGTCTCTTTCTTCACAATTATTCTATTTGGGTAAAATAGATTTTCAGAAGGAACTCATGACTATAGCACCTGTTAGCTAATGTCCAAATCTTGATGTCAATTAGAAAGAAAAACACACTTACCACCCTCGCTCCAAAATATCTTCTCCCTGCAAGTCTAACCGTCACCCCTACCATTTTTACTAATAGCATCCTATTACCCAGGGGGGAGACTCAGCCTTTCTGCCAGCTCGTCCTCCATGTCCCTCACTCCCCTCCACCTCCTCTCCCACAGGACCACACACACCTTCATTTCACTAGACACATACTGTGCCATTTCCACCTCCATGACATCACATATATGCTTCCTGCCACGATCCATGTTTATGACATCACTCTAACGGACTGCTGCTAAGAGCCCCACGATTCATCCTCTGGCCCCTCTTGCTTCTAGGACAGGTCAGTGGTCAGAAGACCATTGCCGTCAAATTAATCTTCAAGGCCAAGGTTGGCAAGTTTTCTCTGGAAGGGGTCATGGATTAAACATTTTATGTTTCGTGGGTCAGAGGATCTGTGTTGTCATTTAGCGCAAAAGCGGCCGTAGAAGATACATAAATGAACGAGTGTGCCTGCGTTCCGGTAACACTTGTTCTAAAACAACACTGTAGCATCATCCTGCAGCTAGCTGCTTCCTGTACCTTCTCGAGCAAGGTCTTCAGCCTCCAATTAAACACACTAAATACCTCATCACCTGTTGTAGCGATTTTCAACCACACAGCATGTTGCTGCGCCACGAGATTTTTTAAAGCGTGCAATACCTGACTATTTAGTCAGGGACACTGCCCTCTTTTCCCTTAGATTGTCATATAGAAAGTGACAACACCTAACACAATGATAACCATCAATGTCACCGTAGAGTTGCATCTTACTGGCCACATCGCAAAATAAAGTTGTATTTTTGATTGGTTCCTTATTTGTACCAGAAATCCTTATATACAAGTAAAAGGAAGAAGTCACTTTGGAGCGAAAGGGGTAGGTAATTACTGTTATTATTATTATTTTTTGTAGACCAGTCAAAATGATACCTATTTTTTGTCAGATCAGCAAATAAATAAATAGATTGGTGCGCCTCAGAATTTTAGTAATCCATTTGTGTGCCACGAGATGAAAAGGTTGACAAGCACTGATTAATCACTGTTTTAATCACTTTTCCTCTGATGCCCGTTTCATACCACCCCCTTTCCTGGAGTCTCTCTTTTCCCTCCCCACTAAACGGTCTTTATTTTCTGAACATCCTCAGTTTTTCTGTCTAGTTGGGGTGCACCTTCTCAAAATTGGCTTGTGAACACCTTGCTGCTGCCCCAAGACTGTCTCTGACACTGGCTCTATCTCGCCAGGATCTTTAGTGGTTTATCCCAGAGGGTCAAGTATAAAGGACCCACGGGCGTGGGCAACAGGGTGGGGATTGACTGAGGGAGCATGGGGGAAGGCAGAAGAGAGCAAGTTGGAAAAATTAGGACAACAGTCATTGAAAAATAAAATAAAATAATAGGAAATGGCATTGATGTCCCTGCTGGCAGAGGTCATCAAAGAAGAACCGCCTTTTACCTTGACTGAGACGCTGAGACCCCTGCTTTTGCCTGAAAATGTTTTGACCCTCGTGCTGTCAGGAAGTTGGGGCTTTGACAGCTTCTCATCCGTCTGGGAGGGCTTGGTGGTTACTGTGACCATAAAATATGGCAAAGCGAGTCTGTGTCAGCCCCCAGGCTTCAGACACCGGCATCTTCTACTTTCTGCCTCTTGGAAGTCTCTCTAGGAAACCTACCCAGCGAGACAAAGAGTTTAACTGCTCTAAGATCATGTGCCGTGCCAGAAACGGCAGATTTTGGCACTTGAATCAACGGTTTCCGCAGAACCCAGCCATGCTGGTTAAGACCAGATGCAGACCAGACATGTGAGTGAAGTCATCTTGGATGCGCCCCCACACTAGCCCATCCACCAGCCAGATACCTCTGAATGGCCCCCATCAGTACGACGTGGAGCAGGAAAATGTACAACCAAGCCCTGTCCTAGTGCCTCCCCACAGAATCATGAGATAAAACAATGTGGTTGTCTTCCTAAGCCATTACATTCGGGGCTGGTTTGTAACACAGCACTGCATGAGCAGAACACAGGTTTCTAGATCAATCACCTGTTTTCTTCAAGTCTTTTCTAAGCCAAGGTACTTTTCACATTTCCTTTATTTTGAAGCTTCTCTTCTTCCTGCTCTGCTGCTCTTTGATTATTATTTCCTTCTATTCTTTACCTTCTTGCCTATTAAAATTCT
The DNA here is from genome assembly GCF_987537825.1 of Furipterus horrens. Lineage (NCBI taxonomy): Eukaryota > Metazoa > Chordata > Mammalia > Chiroptera > Furipteridae > Furipterus > Furipterus horrens. Next base: position 213,372,140 of record NW_028327172.1, read on the forward strand.
TATTTTATTTTTACAGATCCATGTATAATATCACTTCTCCTGCGAAGCCTTTCCTGACTTCTCCAGGCAGTTATTCACAGGTTCTTTGAAGTTCTCCCAGTACATGGTGTATAAGCTCATCACGGTAATGATTGCCCCGTTTTCTGCGTTTTTCTTTGGTGTGTCTACCTTTCCCAATGGGCTGCGTCTCCTCGGAGGCAGAGACCGGGCCTTGCTCATCTACATGGCTCTGTTCTTGGGATGCTAACTGACAATTAGTAGCCACTGCATAAACTTCTATTGAATGAATGAATCCAAGAACCGAGTTATGCACTCTGGTGTTAAACTAAAGATATGGAGGGAAATCTGCTCCTTCACTGACAGATCTGATCCCAACTTTCTTATCCCTCCTCCCAAAGAAAAAGATAAATAAGTTCTGCTGATTTCCAGTATCTGAGGCACATCACCAATGAAGATCGAAGCTAGGCTTTGCTGTGACAACAAGTAAATTTTAAAGCTCAGTGGTGTGAGATGGCCAAGCTGTGTTCCTCACTCACGTGACAGCCAATGCTGAGCAGGCGCCCTCCAGTGATGACTCAGGCAGTCAGGCTTCTACCTTTGAACTCCACCAATCTTAGAGCTGTTTTCTTCCTTCCAGGCCAGCGGGTTGGAGACAGGGACTGTAGAGAACATATACCACCTGTAATTGCTCGAGCAGTGTTCCACATCACTTGTGCCCCCGTCCCGATCTTCACCTAAATATCAAGAGGACTGCCAAAAGGTAGTCTCTCTATGCATCCCAGAGAGAGGAAAGGGTATGGTGAATACATATTATCTCTGTTACAAAGACTGTAATAGCTCTCGTTGGACAAGCACCAATCTCAAAACCTAAAGGCTTGAAACAATCATTTGTTTTCGTCTTGTAACTATGTGAGCTAGCTGAGTGATTTCTCTGGTCTGGGACACATCAGCTGGGACCTGACAGTCTAGAACACTGGTCCTTAAACTGGGAATGACTTTCACTCACCACCAGCACCAGAGGACATTAGGAAACATCGTTTTCTTTCACACATTTATTTATTTATTTAAGAGAGGGAAAAGGAGGGAGAAAGAGAGGGAGAGAAGTAATGGTGTGAGAGAGAAACATCCATTGGCTGCCTCCTGCACACATTCCTGCAACCCAGACATGTGTCATGGCTGGGAATTGAACCAGTGACCTCTCATTTTGTGGGACAACACCCCAAAAGTGGAGCCACACCAAGCAGGACTACATTTGAAAACTCTTAATACATGTCGGTGGTTATAACTGGGGGACTTTATTGACTAAAGGCCAGCGATGCTGCTAAGCATCCTACAGTCCACAGAAGTAGCCCCTACAATGAAGAATTGCCTTGGGCAAAATGTTAGGAGTGGTGAGGTTGGAAACCCTGGTCTAGGATGACCTAACTCAGCTGGTGCAGGGTGTTCAGTCTACAGAGCACTCCACGGGGATGGCTTATGGCTCTTCCATGTGACCTTCTACTTTCCAATAAGGTGGCAAAGGCTTCTTGACATGGCAGCTGCAGGGTTCCACAAGCGGTGAGAGAGAACATGTTCCAATCAGCAAGCACTTTCGCGCTGCCCCTTGATTCCGTTAGTTAATGTCTCATTGGCCAAAGCATTTTGTCTTTTGAGGGGAAGAGCCGACAATGTGACCATTTTTGCAACCTAAAACAAAGACCTTGTGTGAAATTTGGGGATGGCTCTAGTCTTTACTGTCAAACTCTGGTTAATAAATACTTGCAAGAATTCAATGTATGATAGCAGTGGGTATTTTTGAATTCCTATTTTCATGGGGTAGTCACAGAAATGGGTGATAGTTCAGACTATGGACTCTGGTGTCAAAGCGCCTGACGTCACATCCCAGCTCTGTCACTGCCTTGAACACAGACTGTGTGTCATAACTTCTCTACACGCCTGTTTTCTTATCTTTAAACCAAGAATAACAATAGTAAATCCTAACGAGGTTTTGGGAAGATGCAAGGACGGAGCGCACGGAAAGTGATCATGCGTTCTTCAAAATGCACTGAGGGCGCACTGTGTAGCCCCTAATTACTGGTAGGCAGTGCCATTTCTCTGACATGGAGAAGGGGACACGCACAGGTTCTGAGTCCTTTGTTAAGGTGACGGGTCTTTATTTTTGCTTTTCTCCTTCTCTTTCCCAGATAACAGATGGAGAAGTAGCAGTGGAAACTTTATTTTTAGCTTCCGCCGTGGAAGTGCTGAGCCAACACACTGGTTCTCGTTTAAGTCCTCTGCAATTTGGAGAAAAGAAGATTAAAAGGCGCTGTCAGTGCCTTCAAGTGGAAGGGGATTAGGTGTGCGCTGTCAGTTTGCACGACAGAATAGCTCTGTCAGATGGGAGTTACAGGAAGTCCCAGTTTTAGTGAACTAAGGGGAAACAATGTCCTGAGTGTAAGGAAAGACCCCCAGGTGCCAAACAATGCACAGTCCTAAGCCGGCCTCCCAGGAGCAGCCCCTGATATGCCAACGTGCACAAAACTGAAACACAAAGTAGACCGTGGGCTGAGAAAGGAAAGGAGACCAAGGCATGTAACTCGGTGTAGGACATCAACCTCAGGGGGTGGCTTTGTTTCGATCCCAAAAGTGCGCCTCGGAAGCAGTGAAGGTCACATGCCTGAGCTCCTGAATGTGGGGCAGGCGAGGCCGAGTGTTTATGCTCCTGCCTTCATCGCCGTGAGCCCTGGAGCGGGCGGGCATCCCCAGGCTCCTCTGGCTCTTTGTGCTTTTGTGCCGCAGGCAGAGACGGCTCCGGCTGCCTGCGGGCAACCCTCCGGTTGGCACTGCCGGGGGGAAGAGGCACCCTGAACGCCCGTGGGCGCCAAAGTGGCCAAAGGGATCTGAGGAGATGTGGGTGATCACAGACAGCAGCTGCTAAGCTTTGTAGGGACACCCCACTTCTGGGGAAGGCCAAGCAGAGGGTGACCACTAAAGAGGTGGTCTTTCAAGACTTATTTTGACTCCGAGGGTCGTTTAACAAAGGCTTCCCTTAGGAGAATGCATCATCCTTACTTGGTTTCACTTGGCTGCGTATGAAACAATGTGACTACAGGAAATTTCCCCCAAATGGAAAAGCCTGGTCCCCAGGGGCCTAGTTGGCTGGGCCTTCTCTGTTGTTCCGCGGTGGGTGGTGGCTTCGGACAGACGTGGGTGTTTGTTCCTGCTCTGCCCTCTTCGGCTGCAGAACCTTGGCAGACCACCTAACTCCCCTGTTCTTCAGTTACCTCACCTGTGCAGTGGAGCCAGGAGTGCCCACCCTTAGGGCGGTCTAATAACAAGATTTCTGTACTTGGTTTACAACAGACGTTTATAGAAGGACGGCATGCATGCCTTCGTTCCCTATTTGAAGCAGCAGAAAGCAAGGCAGAAAGACAAAGGTGCATCTCAAGTCACCTGGGGAGAATGAGGATCATTCCCGTTCTCCTGACTCTTTCTTTCCTAGACACAGTTTTTAACATATCATTTAATATGAAACACGAAATACAGTCCGATAGACTATGGAAAATGTAGCGAGAAACCCAGGGTCCCTGTTTGTTATTGTTGTTTTTGTCATCGATACCATCTGCTTCGTAGCTACAGGACCTTAAGAATGTCCTCTGCTCTCTGTGCCTCTGTTCTCTCTGCTATAAAACACAGCCGTTGGGCTACACGGACGTGATGTCCCTCCGGCTCCAACCGCTTATGATTCGAGAAGGAGTTCGAGCCTGGAAGCCTAGGTGGAGTCCTAAAAGCGGGTTGTACTTACCCAAGAGGTGAAGCAAAGAAGCATAGCCTGACTGCCAGCGGAGCTTGTGTTCTCCGGACTGCTGGTGGGATTCAGAATTTGTTTCTCTTCGAGGGTATCTTCTGCTCTGAACTTGGGGGATCTGGAAGCGATGCACGCAGCGGTGATTCTAACGAAGGTTACCTGAGAGGCACGAGGGAGAGCACTGTGCGGTGAGCTCACCTGCCCACGAGCATGGGGGCTGGCGGGCTGCAGCGCCACAGCTGAAGGTCTCTTCCAAATACATCCCTGACTCACTCCACTGGGTAACCCTCATTAAGCAATCTGTTCCAGGAAGTTCTTTCCTTTTTTTCTTTTCCAGGGTTGCAAAGTCTCACGATTTCATTAGGCTGGGGAGGGCTTGGTGCTGCCTCTTTGGAGAGATTTGTCTGCCTGGCAAGTGGCCCGAATTCCCTTCCTTGCTGGGCCTTGATAAGTGTCTCTGAGCGAAGAGAAAACAATTTGTACAGCTAGTCCCGTCCATCGGAGGCAGAACCGTGGGACTGAGCGAAGCTCGGCTCCAGCCCACGGTGCCAATTAGCCCTTATCAAGTGCAACAGAGAGCGCAGGGTGGCAAGAGCAGGAAAGCACTCCCAGCCAAATGAAAAAAAAAAAAAAAAGTCACTGGAACAGTGTTATCAACTCGGAGCTGGCTTTGTAGCAATTTTCATACAATTACGCTGCGGTCAGATTGCCTGACCATATGGTGGGACATTGATCATTTTGCCATGATGGTAATATAAGAGGTAGTGTGGATTTTGCTTGTTTTGTTAATTAAATTTTTCATCCTGGTGCTCTGATTCTATCACAGAATGTTATGTTCTATCATGAACTTTGACAGGTTATTTTTTAAATAAAAATTATTGATATATGTAGACTAAATCCCTTTCACAAAATCCCACGTGGTTTGAACTTTCATAGAAAACTTGGAAAAGCCTTGGCTGGGCTTTTTTGAGTCACATTTGCAGAAAGACTGACAGAGGTTGAGAAGTTCCTAATTGGGTCCAAGGTCAAACCCACGGTAACTGGCCAGTCAAAGTTGAGTCCACATATTCCCAGTGAGACAGCATTTTGATACTGGGACATTCATCTTTCCTTAATAAGATTACGTTCTAGGAGTCTCATTGTGACAAATTCAAGACCTCTCCCAACCAGCTGGGAAAAGGTAGCTGCAATCAGAATGCCCCCTCCCCATATTGTGACACCTGGGGGCCAGATAATGCATCCTGCAGGCCAGCGGTCAGCTCAGGCAGACGGGAGAGGCCGCCAGTAACACACAGGAAGAGCTAAAATGGCCTCCTGAGATGCTCTCGTTCTGAAATTGTGTTTTCCAGGCTTCTAAGTTTCTGTGCCAGGAAGTATCCCAGAGACCCCTGCAGGGACCCAGGAGAGGGTCTGGGGCTTTCTCTCATCTGCCTCAGGCAAAGCCCTGCCACTGTCACCTGGTTTCAAATGTCAGGCTTTCAAGAACAGTTCCCTGTGGTAGAGAATGTCCAGCTAGGAAAATATTTGAAACACCTGATCTAATTCAGCACACTCCCTTTCTGTTGGTGACTGAAGCCCGCCCCAGAGAGATCATGGGTCCCGGAGGAGCCTGCGTCCTGCAGGAACCCAAGCCACAGCCCGTCCCCTGCCGCCCCGCTGATGATGGTATGAACAGATTAATACGAAGACCCAGTATCTCCACACTGTCAATGTGTGCACCCACATTAGTCCTACGCTGCACACCGTGTTTGGAGGCTGAAGGTGCCAGGTTGTTGGGAAAGATAATGTATAGGGGAGCAAGAATTTTAGAGCACTGGGGAGAAAGATCTAACTATCAAGTAACTCTCAAAGGACTTTTTGGTCCCTAACATTTTATTATTAATTAACTCTAAACCATTATTCTGTGGTTAATTTCCGTGTTCTCTTTTTCCTTCTGTCCGCCGTCACCTCTTAAAGGGACTCTCTGCCCTCTGTCTTACCTACACCAAGCTCATCTTACACACAGTCACCAAAAAAAAAAAAAAACAAACAAACTTTCTAACATGCAAATCTGACTGTGTTATTTCCGTTTGGAACTTGCTTCTTCTCTGACACAATGACACCCTTACATTTTAGTTCTACAAAAGGTCTCTCCCTCCCTCTACGCACATCAGTTCCTTCTCTGGGCTCTTCTCCCAAAGATATTCTCCTTGGTCTACAAGTTCCAACCATTAGCAATGTATTTTTCTCTCTCCAAACTCATCACTGCTTCACCCACGGGGCCCTGGCATGTGCAGTTCCTCCTGTGCGGAACACTTACAGCACTTCTGTAGCTGGAAAAGTCAAGCTTCAAGATCTACCCTAAGAATTGCCTATACGAGAGAACACTCCCCCTCCCTTTGTCTGCCTTTCCCATCATGCAGCAGGTAGGTGCTCTGTAACACACATGTACCAAACAATTGCCAGTTTCCGGTGACATCTGTGCACTTGTGACAACATCTCCTGTCCGTGAACCGTTCTAGGACAAGACCTGTGTTGTATGTCCTCAGTTCCCGTAAGATCTAACACAGGACTCGGTGCATGTAAGGGCTCCATAAACACCTGTACAACTTAAAAGTTTCCATTTCTGCCTGGCACTGTGCTAAATGATTTCATATTCCCTCAAACATTGTCATACAATTATAGACATTTTGCCATCCATGAAACTCTTTGGGAGAGGTTAAATAATTTATTCGCGGCCACACCGCTAGTGTGATGGGAGAATAACATTTCAGATGCAAATTATTTTCATTACAAAGCACCTACTCTTCATCATAATAGATTACAGACTTCACACAGGCTTCGTTGAGTCCCTCCTTTTGCTTAGGAATGGAGTTGGTCAGTTTTTAAAGGAATAGCAAACGCGTTTTTTCTCAGCCAGGTTCAACTCCATCTCTCAGATCACCCACTATGTTCTATCCATGCGGCGGTCAGGACCCCATTTTTCTAGGTCCACAGCAGCACGTCACACATCACTGGGGGTCAATTGGAGTTGCCTGTGGTAATGACAAAATCCATGCCTTCAATTTCTTAATTAACTAAATACAATGAAGTTTGTAAATTGATCAAAGTGGGGTCTCGTGTAGAATTAATTAGGGAATTGTGGGGGAGGACATGGTGATTAATTCAGATCTAATAAATCTTATGGGAACTTAATGGAAGTCCAAAATAAAACTCAGTTGTATTTAAAAATTTAATATAGACTTTGATATCCACTCCAGCCTCTTTTTTTTTTTTTTTTTTTTTTTTGGAGTGGAAGCATGCAGCATTCCAGAATGCTGTTGTAAGGGGGTTCTCTCAGACATTCCAAGGTAACGCTGAATTTTGAAAAACGCACAGTGGACGGGTGGGAGCCTCTTATAAACTCCTTTAGCACCCTTCCCTGGCAGAGGCCTCCAGACAATACTGCTGATACTATTATTTTACAGAAGCAGTGCCTTTCCCCCTTATCTTATAGGAAGTATCAATAACAGCACTTGTTTTAATGACTTATCAATGTTTTTGACCTGTTACAAACCAGTATGCAAAACAAGAATGTCTAATAGGATTCAAAAAAAAGCTCCGTGCGTCTCCATCGCCCGCTCGTGTAGTCAGGAACTCTGGGCCAGTGGTCTCTCTAAAGCGCGCGTTCCTTGGTTGCACCCCCCCCACCCCGACCCCCACCCCCACCCCCAGGAAGCGCCCACACACTCTCTTTCCACCCAGGGCGCGCAGCTGGCGCTCGTGGAAGAACAAGGCCTGAGCTGCCCACGCACACAGGTGAGTGGGGGGTGCGGACATTATCCAGGCCAGGAAAGCGAGTGTGATGTCTGGAACAGAGGTCGTGTCCGGAGCAGTAGCCGCACATGGAAAGATGTGATCACTTCCACCCAGGGGCCGAGACGCTTCACTGAGGCTTCCCTGCCTGAGCTGAGCTGAGCTGAGCTGTGCCAACTGCGGAGACTGTCACCAGGCAAACCCAAGGGAGCGGCACGAACCTGGAGGACCCAGAGGCGTGGCCACGGCCACCTTGTGGGTGGCCCACAAGGGCTGGAGCGCTTCATCCCTCGGGGTCTGACACGTTGGCCCTGATCATTGTTCGTAACAGCACTTGCTCTGGCGTTGGCTCAGCCAGAATCTCTGTGATGTGAATTAAAAATACAATCAGTCCAAAAAATGCAATTAGCTTTTTCACATTGTTTTCATGTATGAAAATTAGAAAGGAGACTTTATATAATTATGTAGGAAACAGGGATTAATAAATACCCATTTGAGCTGCAATTGTCTGTACATTCCCAGAGAACGGACACTTAAGAGTTTGCATCGATGGGGTGAAAGAGAGGATGAACTTGGGTCGCGCCCCTGGGCTCTGTGCTTTGCACCCAATCTTCTGACCTTCAGGTCAAGAAGGTCACATTATCCCCGATTTACAGGTGGGAAGTTGAGACCCAGAGAACGATGTCAAGTGTTGAAATTCACACCCCCAGTGCCTGACCAGCCTGGTGCGACTCAGATTCATGCTTCTTCCTTTTTTCCTCACTTTGTTTTATTATTATTTAAGTATATATTTTATAATGATTCCAAGGTGTAGTCATTCATAGCTAGATTTAAATGTTAACATCTGAAAATTTATTAAAGATTTTGGGGGGGTAATTTAGCTAACATATATGCTTCAATAACATGAGGGTCACTAAATGAAATCATAGTATGTGAAACTTATAAGAATATCTGATTTTCATAATCTTAGATTTTTTTCTGAAAAAACAACCAATTAATTCAAAGCATGAAACTAACCTCACTTATACTTACACTTCAAAATTGGAGACTACCAAAATTTATAGCAAGAAAAATTGAATAATTATGCTATACTCTATCATGGTGTATTAAGAAGCAAATTAAAATATTATATTCTAAGACCATAATAGAAAAGAGAGAATTTACTCTGAATGCATTTAAAACTTTTTCTATAATAGGCAAGTATTTTTTACTAGAAAATTATATTTTATTATTACTTTTAATTGAGCAGATCTAATATAAAGACTGTGCATAGATTTTTGCATACCCACATCTGTGGACTAGGGGCAGCTCATGACTCGTTAGCCCTCTGATTAATACAGTAAGTGAATAAATTCCAGGATATTTGTGGCAACAGCATCAAAGCAGACTTCGAGTGAGTCCCCAAGCCAGCAATTACTCCGAGACACCTCTTCTTACAGCCAGCGTTTCTGCCTTCAGTTTTGTCACTTTTCCTTCGCCCTTTGCCGTTCACCATGCTGGGCGCAGACGTGTGCTAGTCCCCATCTGCTGTGGCTCACCCCGTCCTAATTATGCAGCGCACATCCTGTCTCCATGAACCAGAATTTTATCAGTTTCCTTATATATAATCAGGGCCTCCCAGGTGAGAGATGCAAATGCAACATTTTTCAAAATAATATTATTGCTGAAAAGAACTCACATAGTCCTGGATGCATCTGGTATTCGTGAGGATCTGCAATGGGGGGGAAACACACATATGTTAGGTATCTCAGTTCCCTGGAAGGGCGTTTGGTCCACGGCAAGAATAGTGGTGGCTGGAGAGAAAGGACCCCTGGCATCCCGCTGCAGTCCTGCCATTCACCAGCTGTGACCCTTTGGGCATGTCACTTAACCCCTTGAAAATCAATTTTCTCTTAAAATGGGAGATAGTCTCAGATCTTCCTTCCGGGTCCATGAGCCTGACCACTCCTTCTGCTCTGTGTCGCTTTCCCCTCTCGTTCCGCAGAGCCACTGATGTGTGCAACAGATATTACATCGTAGCACTGACTTACATAAAAGCCAGGTTTGGGGACTGAAGTCCAGCCGGAGCTCTTCTACTGACGACTAAGCCAGGCCTGACCATTTATTTCTCTGTTTCCACTTTCTTTTCTTCGCAAACATGTATAGTGCACCTGCTAGGTATCAGGCACTGTCCTAATCACTTTACAAACATTAATCTATGCTCTCCATTTGATAGATACAGAAAACGAGTCTCAGGAAATCTCTGTAACTAACGCTGTGGGCTGAATTTGCCTCCCTCCCCCATTCTTCTGTGAAAGCCCAAACCCCCAGGACATCTTAGAGATAAGGCCTTCAAGGGGGCGAACAAGGTAAAATAAGGCTGTTAGGGTGGTGTCCTTATAAGAACTGGGTGTTTGGACACGCAAAGATGTGCCAGGGATGTGCGCACACAGAGAAAGGACCATATGAGGACACAAGGAAAAAGCAGACATCGACAAGCCAAGGATGGCTGCCAACCCCTGATCTCAGACTTCCAGCTTCCAGAACTGTATGAAAATAATTTCTGCTGCTTCAGCTGCCTCCTGTATAGGACCCGGTTATAGCAGCCCCGGCAGACCCACTCAGCTGCCCAAAGGCTCATAGTGAGTATTGGATCCTGAGTCCAGAGTCTGTGCATTTAACCACAAAGTGATGCTCTTCCAAAAATATACATATGACTTTCCTTTTCATACTACAGTCAATCCGGAGCCCACTTTTCAGAATGGAGTCCTTTCAGGAACGAATTCATTTCTGCCTGGACCCTCATTGGCTGTGTGACCTTAGACAAGGCAACAACTCTGATCTTCAGCATCCTCGTGTGCACATTGAGGTGATAACGCCTGCCTCTTTTACTGAGAATGTCTGAGAGGGCTAGAGAAACGAGCAAGTGACAATGTCCTGGGAGGACCCCCATGTGTGCTGTTCCTGAGGGTTCCTTGTGGGGAGAGACAGCTGCTTGTCACCTGGTTTCAGAGCTGGGAAGAGAGTTGGGCCACAGCTGATGGGCCTTTGGGGATTCCAGCCTGGGCACCTGAAAAGCAGAAGGTCACCCAGAGAGTGAGTTTCTGCCTCAGAGGCCACCTTGTACTCTCTGTCTTTGAAGATATTGGCTTCTCATTGACAATCAAATTCCAAGTGGCCAGAGCTGTGATCCATGTGCTAAGGCACGGGTTCAGTTTGGATTTAAGGATTCAGGTAGATTCTGCTCGATGTGCCTCCTCCAATTTAGCTGCAGCTCATTTTAAAGCAATTTTTATCAAACACTTATACTAAGACAGGTCGGTGTATGCAAAGATCCTTGCGCAGAGCCCTTTGTAAACACAGGTATGGGGTCCTGAGGAAGCAGGCTGGGTGCCGGGGAATGCTAGAACCGGGGCTCTAGTGGGGACCCTCTAAACCAAGTCTTCTGCTCTGCATGTGTCCTTCATGTGTCCCTGATATTGGTGAGCTCTTGAAGCTCGGTGACTGTGAGGATCAGTCCTTGTACAGCAGGAAGGACGGGGGCTGGCTCATAGGGAGTGATTGATGAGGTTAGCATCACGGCCATCATCATCACTAACATGACTCATCTATATTTCATTCTTGGTACCTAGCACACGGCTCCATGGAAACCCACAGCTGGAAGCTATACGGCAGCCACAGAATGAGATCAAGAAACATTCAAGGACCTCCGGGCCTATTTCCCTTTAATTTCTGGGCTCTGAGTGAATTGTCCTTGGGGCCATGTGTTTCTATTGAGATATATGACTATCGGAAGCTGAGTGGCTGCTTTTCAGCAATGCTTCTTTCTGTTCATACCTGCCCTGGCAGCCTTCCTCACAGTGGGGCAGCCCTGCCTGGGGCGCGGTCCCTAAGCTGCAGCTCCCCCACTCCCAGGAGGCACCCCTGCAGGCAATCTTCTGGTCCAGGAAGAGATGTCACCATGCCCTCCATTTCTACCTGAAACACCCCTATAAGCCATCTCCTTAGACACAAGGTAGAGAGGAAGCTAAATAGGGGATTCCTATCCGTTCTCCTGTGACCTTACAAACTTCAGTTGTGTGGTATTGTTCCAGCTTCAGGTGCTCGCAGGTTCTTCAGCTGCAAAATCTGGATGATCACACCATTCAGGCAGAGTCATTATGATGTTCAAGCTTTAATAAAAATAACAGCTCTGGTGACTGCATGCTCGGGCACTCTGCAGGGGTTCTCTCCTTGAATCCTAGGAGGTGGGTCTTGTTAATACACCCATTTGCAGATGAAGAAACCAAGTCATTAAGTGAGCTCCCTGAGATCACAGAGGTGCTGTGTGTGTTGGCAATTATCTTCAGTTTTATTTTCCAGACAGTCATTCTGGTTCTTAGAGAAAAAACAGAATCCCAGCTCCCTGGTGCAGCACAGCGCATCCAAGATCCTGCCAGACCCTGGCTGTGCTCGCCTGCCCGACCTTGGCTCTCACCGTTCCTCTTCAGAGCTTGGGCCATGATGCTCCCCTGGCCTGGAAGGCTGGTTGGCTATTCCTCTCCCTGGCTGACTGTTCCTCTCCTTCCACTTTTCCCTCTGGCCTGGTTACTCAGCTTTCAGGGACTACAGGGGCCTTGTTTGACTTTTCCTGGGAAGTCTTTGTATGGTGCTGATGCATCGAACCCCAGCCCAGCCGTGCTCTTGACAATAGATTCCCATCCATTTCCTTCTCAGCCTTCCATAGAGAGTGAGTTCCATGAGGACGGGGTTCAAATCAGTCTTGTCATTTTACCCCCAGTGTCTAACAGAGTACGTGACACTAGTAGACATTTCCCAAATAGCTGAGTGAATGGATCCACTGTTGCCGCTCTGCCTTGACCCTGTCCCTGGATTCTGGGGTTTGACCTCACTGGAGGCACGTGATGGCAATACTGTTCACATTATGCTTATACCTGGTGGCACTTTCCTGGAGGCCAGGAACCTTATTCAATCTGTTGGTTTCTTACCTTGACATCACAAAACTGGTGATCCATGAATAAATGCTCATAACTGAATCAGAGAATATTAGATTTGAAGGAATTATTCGTGATCATTGAATATAAATATATCTCTGTTCACATGGTGGAACTAAGACATCAGTTTGTTGAATGGATTAAATTAATTTTTTTACAAAGAATGGGTACACACACACACACACTCCACATTCAGAAGAGAGGTGGGAATGTCAAAAAGATTACAGGCTTTGCTGTCACATTTCTGGCTTTGAATTCTTACTCTGTCACTAATTCATTTTATCGTTTTGCCTAATTTCTTTAACTTCACTGAATATCAATGTTTTCATCTCGAAAAGTGGGCTCATAATAAGTAACTCAGCAGGATGTTGTAGGTATTACGTATTGAAAACCTTAAGTAAGAGGCTGCTTGGGAAAGTCCTGAGCTGAGCAGGACAGGGAAAGCTTGGTCCTGTTGCCAGCCTGCCTCGGCTCCCATCCCCACTCTGTCCCTCACTGACTGGGTGACCTTGGACAAGTTGCTTAGCCTTTCTCTGCCTCAGCTTTCACACCTGTAAAGTGGGGATTATAGTCCTCACATCTACTTCAAATGATTGTGATGAAAATGAAAGGCCTAGTTATTAAGACTATACACTCTCTCTCTCTCTTCCTGGCTGGTTTGGCTCAGTGGATTGAGCATCGGCCTGAGAGCTAAGTGTCGCTGGTTCGATCTTCCAGTCAGGGCACATCAGAGAAGGAAAACTCTGATTCCAAAAAACCTCCGCTGCCTTGCGGCATACCTCTTCAGGGGAAAGGCTAAGGGAGTAAACCCCGACAGAAAATCCGGAGCCGGAGTCCCTAAGGCGGTTTGACGTTGTAGTCAACACCGGCAACTCCTGCGGCGCACCTGAAGCCAAGCTGTATTGACTCCGTCTTTCCCTTGGACCCTTCAGCTGCGAAGAGAGGGGGGGTCTGCTGCATGGGCAACAGCAGACCCTCCATATCACCCTGCCCAGGCTCTGTAGCTTCAGCTTCACTGGAGAGGACACTCCAGCGTCATCGCAAGATGTCGATTCAACACGGGAGGAGACAGATACCGTGTCACTCCCGAGTCGGACTGCACAGCCATTCTCGGCGGTGCAGATAGACTCTTAAGAAGCTACACCATTGTCTCTCTAGACGGATGGCTGCCAATAGACACTCTCTCTCTCTCTCTCTCTCTCTCTCTCCCTCTCTCTCTCTCTCTCCCCCTCCACCTCAATAAAAATGGAAGAAAGTGTTCTTCTGTTTCAGAATCTCAGCAGACATTGGCTGCCACTAGGAAAAGGAAGGGGCTGTTGGACTATTTTAGACATAGGTCTGGCCATCTGGGCTTTTTGATCACTGAGCAGGGGATTTATCATGAAACGGCATGGCCACCCCAGAAACTGGCCTATCCCAGGAGACGTTCCGTCACTTTTCTGCCCCACACTCTGTGTGTGGGCCTAGGAGACGAGAGGTGACAGATGTGCTCTCTCTGCGAGACCTGCCCGGAAGAAGTCACAGTGAGTGACCGGCAGTGGGGAGACCATGTGCTGTTTTGTTTGAGATTGTTATTGCCAGGTGTGTTTCTGACCCGGTGTGAGGGGAGATGTTCGCAAAGAAGCCCTTGCGCGTCCTGGGAGGCTGGCCGTGTGGAGCCAGTGACGCAGGGCTAGGAGGAAGAGTGCCTTTAAGCTGCTTTGTTCAAGCTGCTCAGTCACATCAGGACCAGATGCACAGAGACACCAGAGGATCCTCAGCGCCCATCAACCTTCCCAGGCGTTCTTCCTCTTCTTGGGATCTCTTCTTGCATCCACAGAGTCATGCTCTGGTTCACTCAGCAGACATTTGTGGGTCACTGCGACATGCCAAGCACTGGGCTGCCATAGCACTCTAAGGCTAGAGCCAGCACCTCGGGGGCCTTACAAGACCCGAGCAGGGTGGGAGGGGCAGGTATAACTGCATAGGGAGGGTTGGGGCTGTTTGGATGGAGCGTATAGAATCAGCCTTGGAAAATGGCTGGGAAAAGCTTTCTGGAGAAGGTGGAATGGGATGGGCCTGGGTGCCACCTCCCACTCAAGGCACTGGATGTTGTGATATCATGCAGAAGGGAACAAAATTTTTTTTTATAATAATTTATTTTTTATTTATTTGTTTATTTTTATAGAGAGGGGAATGGAGAAAGAGAGGGAGAGAAACATCACTGTGTGGTTGCCTCTCACTTGCACCCCCAACTGGGGACCTGACGTGCAACCTAATCATGTGCCCTGACTGGGAATCGAACCAGCGACACTTGGCTCGCAGGCCGATGCTCAATCCACTGAGCCACAGCAGCCAGGAGAAGGAAACAAAATTTAATCAGTGCCTCCTATAAACTGTGGACTTTGGGTGATTACATGTCAGTGTAAGCTCATCAGTTGTAACAAATGGACCACTGTGATGGAGGATACTGATAATGGTGGTGGGGGGGGGTGCGTGGGAAAAGGGGGCGTGGTGGAACTTTCTGTACCTTCCCCTCAGTTTTGCTGGGAACCTAAAACCCCCCTAAAAAATAAAGTCTTAATAGGAAAAAAATTAAAGAGAACAAAAAGAAAACAAAACCCAGAGTGCTCAGTCATTTCTAGTTTTAGATAAACAATAAGTTTTAATAGGAGTATGTATACTTATACTAAAAATAAATAATTGTTTATTTGAAATCCAAATTTAATTGGGCATCCTATATTTTCTCTGGAAACTGCACCTGGGTCCATGTACTCATTTCTTTATTATATTATCTTGAGAAGGTACATCAGTTTCCTCATCTATGATCTTAAAGTTGCCATGAATTGATCAATATAAATGTTCATATCATCCCTAACACATAGGCATTCAAGAAAAATTGGGTACTATTGTTATTATCCATTCAATATGCACTTTTTAGAGGCTCCTATCTGCCCCATCTCATAAGTGGAGGTGTATTATTTCCTTGGGAAATGATGGCAGGGGTTCAATGAGGCATCGGATGTAATGTGCCCGGGGCAATGTCTGTTTAGTAGAGCCTGGCAGTCAGCCTGATCAGGATGTGAGTCTAGAGGGCCCCTCCTATCTTACTGAACACAGCTCCACTGTGTCTTCTCACATCAGGGTAGCCCACGACCGGGATAAGGCAAGAGAGGCACTGACCTTGCCAACAAAATGTCATCAGTGCCAAGAAACAGTAATAAGATAAATAACACTTTATATGTTCTTCTAATATATTTAATAAAATATTAACAGTCAACATTAATGCAAAAAATCCATGCTGAGCAAAACATATTTTTTTTAAATAGCAGGCAGGATCAGACTCTGTACTTGCAGGGCCCAACCTCATTGGCTAATCCCCCCTATTCCTGGTCCCACTAACGTGTCACTTTAATGAAGTAATTGGAACATCTGTTCTTGAAAAAAGTCATCAAGAAAAGAAAATCTTCTATTGCCGGTGGTAGAAATTAAGTAAAAAAATAACTCTGAAAGAGTAATGGCCTTTTGTTAGAGTATAAGATGGCCCAGAATCTCCTCCTTTTGGGAGAGAACTTCTGAGGCACTCATGTTTTAGGGTTATGCAAGAGATGGCATTTGCTATAACGATATTGCCAACCTTGGGACAAGAAAGGCTGTGAATAGTCTTCCCTCATGGCCATGATCTTCTAAGAGTCTCCTAGCGCCCAGCCCCAAATCCATCATGATTAGGCAGTCAAGGGTTGGCAGACTAGAAAATGTAGTCCTGTATCCTCTCACTCTGTTTTCTTTTCTTTAATATTTCATGATAGCCTAGTAAAATTTGAAATATCTATTTGTGTATGTTATTGCTTCTGTATTTTCTTTACTATTTCATGAGGGCCTAATAGGAGTGAGTCACTGTCCCGCTCACCCACAGGTCTTGTGTAACAAAACCTCATCAAGTTCCCCCAATTTTATGTAGTCAATACTATTAATCTCACTTTGCAGATGTGGACACAGGTTCAAAGAGATCAACTGGTCACTTAGGTCACAAAGCTGGCGTGGAGCAGAGCTAGGTGCCAAATGCAATCTGGCCAGACTCCATACTTTACCGTGACATCCCATGCCAGCACCAGAGTCCTGAGATGAATGAGAATTGGTTTAAAATAAATCAACGGTATGTGGGATGTCTGTCCATATCTAGCTCATCCTCAGGGTGCAGCTCAAACCCTCCTTCTTTCATGAGGTCTTCTAGACAACCATCTGTTTAGAATGTCTTTTGCCTTCTCTATACTCAGAATTCACTGACATTCTGTAATTATGGACTTAATGAGAGTCATCTGCTTTATTGTAACATTTTTCCTAGTTATATTTACATCATTGATAAGAATGTCAGTACTTTGAGGACCAATCTCATGTCACATCCTCAAACCATATTTTCATGTCTCCCAAATCCCAATTATATAATCGGACCAAAGGGTAGAGATTCCGTACATCAAGGGTTCTCCTTGTCTAGTGTCTTCCGTTTATAAACATGAGCACTAAGACACAAAAAAGTAAATAATTTAAGAAAGACCACGTAACTAGCTCATTCATCCATAGGCATTATTTATTGGACATTAGGTGACAGGCACGGTGGCAGGAAAAGAAGCTGAAAGAAAATAAGCAAGTGAGCAAACAGAATGCTTTCTGAGAGTGGCAGACGCTACCTGGCATAGAAGCACCACAAAGACAAGTGACAGAGAGTGGCAGGGGTTTCTGAGCTGTGTAGAGTGGTCAGAGACAGCATATTGAAACACGTAATCGTGGCAAGAAGACCCGAGGAGGAGAAATAGGATGATGCTGAATTCGGGGAGGAAGGTTACATCGCAATTGCAAGATCTGTGGTGAGAACAAGGCTGCCACGTGCGAGGGGCAGAAAGAAGGCACCGAGTCTGGAGTGCAGGACAGTTAGAATTGGACGCCAACACAAGGGGAAAGCAGTTGAGGGTTATCAGCCACCGGATCTAACCTACATTTTACAACAGGGTTCTGGATGCCATGTAAAAAAAAAAAAAAATGAGTTGGAGAGAAGCAAGAATAAAACAGAGATCACCTGGGAAAGCAGTGTGTATTCTTTACTGAGTTATAATTGAGATAAAAGAAATCGATACTTAATGTATGCAAGTTGATTAATTTGGACATATTTATACACCCATGAAAGCATCATCACATTATCAAGGTAACAGACATATCCATCACCTCCAAAAACTTCCCTTGTGCTTCCTTTGTTTTGGGGTATGTGTTAGGGATACTTAAAATGAAACGTACCAGCCTAAAGTTTTAATTGCACACTACAGTATTATTAAATATAGGTGCTATGTGGAACGGCAGATCTCTAGAATGTATGCATCTTACATAATTGAAACTATATGGATTAAATAATAACTCCCAATTTTATCCACTCCCTTCCCCAGCCCCTGGTAATCATTCCATTCATTCCCTGCTTCTATAAAAAGCCACATATGAACGAACAAAACAAACAAAAAGACCAAAAAGAAAAACCCTCATAGATACAGAGAGCAGAATGGTGTTCACCAGAGGGGCAGGGGGTTAGAGGGAAGACAAAGACAGCCGAGAAGGTCAAATACGAGGCGATGGAAGGAAACCGGACTTTGGGTGGTGTGAACACAATGGACTGTACTATATGATAAACACAATGGAGATCCTATATTATAAAGTCATACAGCTGTTATTAACCAATATTAGTAGCCACTGTTGGTGGATACACTTAATTTAACAAAAAGAAATGGGAGTGGCCAGGCAAGCAAAGCTCCCTTGGGACACGTTGTTCCAGCCCCTACCCCTCAGCGCCCTTTGACGCAGTGTTTAGAGGTTGGTCTAACTGCAGGAGGCTGAAGAACAGAGTGGCTACAGTGTCCCTAAGCATATTTGCTAAAGGTTATCGGGATGCTCCTTGCATTTTCCAAAGAAGTGTTCGTCGATTCCCCATATTCCCTGGACATCTCTCGTGTCAAAGGGTGAGCCAGTGTGCGCGCGGAGTGGGGGCCCTGCTGCCCACAGACACCCGCTCTCCAGGCAGAGCTCCGGCGAACTTCAGAGAGGCAGTACCAGCTAATATCATCCTAGATCCCTCTGAGAAACATATTTTTATATAGCCTCCTGGTCCGCATCCCTTTGCTTGACCCTCAATATCAGTTTTGAGTTTGCTTAATCACCACTGAGCACAGTGAGGGCGGGATCCTGATGTTCTGGCTCAAGACAAGGCTCTGCGGAGAGGATGGAAAAGGTATAGTCTCTCCTCTGTTGTCACCAGAGATCTAGAGCCAGGAAGAGGCCTCCGAAGAAGGAAGTTTACACTCCAAATGGCATAGCAGAAAGGGAAAATGAGGAGGGAGTCCAAACTCCAGATAATAACATTAAAAGAGGGGGAGGAGAGGACTGTGCTCAGAGCATCTTACCTGGTCCACGCAGCAGCTTGGCAAGGCTGGGTCTCCTGGCTGTGTCCTGCCGATGTGGCGGGGATGCTCTGAGATACGAAGTTGTCCCTCCCGGTCACACAGACTGCAGAGGCAAGGGCAGGCTTTGAACTCAAGCATTACTATACTGTGGGCCTGTCCTAGGAGGGGGCTGGGATAGGATAAGAATGTCCAGGAACGTGAAGCGATGGGCCTTCCATGTAGGGCATACAGGCAAGGGAGCTGTTCCCTGAAATCCCTGCTTTTTAGAATAGAGACATGGGGAGCTTAGTGGGTGAGGGAGATCGAAGCTTTCGGTTTTCCTGCTGTGCACATAACTGAGGCCCAGTGAGGTCTTCTGGGGGGCATGGGAACCTTCAACTTCTAGACAACCAGATGCTTCTAGGTAGCTTATTAACCGATCTCCATTTTTCTAACTCAGACTTCTTATAGGTAATCCTTTCCTAATCCTTCCTGATAAGAACTGTGTGAATCAAGACTCTTCTGATTGCAAGTGGCAGAAACCCATCTTAAGCAAAATTAGGATTTTATTGGCTCCTGAAAGAAAAGCCCAGGAAGTTGACCTAGCTTTGTGTACACCTGGATGCAGGTATTCATTGTTATCGTCTGAAAGCAGACATGTTCTCCCTTCTAGACCTATGTTGCTGAAAACTAGATTCTCTCTCAGGCAGACCACTTGACCATTTTAAAGAACAGTATGGCTTCTGTGTCTCCGGGTTTTCCTTCTCATTGAGCCCAGCAAGAAGAGAATGTCTGTTCCTCAACCATCAAGCTTTGGAGTGTCTCTGATGTGCATGACTCTGTCATATGTCCATCATTAATATAACCAATAGAGCAGAGGATGAAGGGCACAGAACATGCTGGCTCGCTAGGCTTGAAGGACAAGCGCACAGCCGGACCACAGGCCCACACGTGAATCACAAGTCCCCAACTACACACAGACCGACACCCAGACCTCAGGCCCACACCTGGACGACAGGTCCACGCATGAATCACAAGCCCAGCCCAGTCCTAAATCACACCACCAGTCCTGGATCGCAAGTCCACACCTGGAGATGCGACACAGGAAAGGATTGGATTGACCTCATGCCCCTGGACTGACATGTACGGTGGAGAAGGAAAGACCAACCTGATGAAAAACAAGTGTTCGTGTCCAAAGATGGAGGAAGGGATTCTGGAAGGAGAACAGAAAACGAACTGATGCCATCGGTGCCCCCTGTAGGCATCGTGCCAAACCTCGAGGAGCCTGCCCTAACTCTCTGCTGTTCACAGAGTAGTCTGGGTACCAGCAGTGTCAGCAGCACCCGGGAGCTTGTCAGAGGTGCAGAAGCCCAGCCCTCGCCAGGACGCACTGCATCAGAAGCTGCCTTTCATCAGGACCCAGCTGAGAGCCGGGTGCGCCTCCAAGCCTGACAAGCACTAACCTCAGCTTCGTTGAGCATTGTTATACCCTTGACCAAGGAGCCCTCAGTAGAAGAAAGGAGCTCAGCTTGGGAATGAGGAGAACGCGCTTCTGGAATCCAGGCTCTACTACTGAGCGCAGGCCCTTGGGGCTCTTTTTTCTTTCTGTCCTTTGTTTCCATTTTCTCGTCAGAAAAGTGATGAATGTGGGTGTGGAAACCTCGGAGATTTCTGCTAGTTTCTGACCTTTTGAAGTTCTGGATTCAGTGAATCTCAAAAGGGAAGTTAATTTGGAGATAATAAAAACCATAATAAAAGGTTTTCTGTAGCTGTCAGAAAAGAAGGATGTTTTTAGAGGTTATCTTTGGAACCCAAAATTTAGACTTCCCAATTTAGAAACCAAGCTCGATCTACACTGGTGGTTTGAAAACCAAGACTTCCCTATAAAACATTGAAAATGCTATGCTAGATGCTACGGTTCTGAGGAGTTCTACACAAACTCAGAGAAGAGGGAGCAGCTAGCGAGAATCCTGGCATCCATCCTGGAGGAGGTGAGGCATAAATTAGGCCTTGAAAACTAAGTAGGACTGAATTCTAGAAAGCCTAGAGGAAGCTCTTAAATAAATCAAGCCTACCTCTCCTCACTCCATTAATTGCTTTCAGAATATAAAATACCTTAAATAACAAGAGCTCCAATTAAATAATAGCAGCTAGGACTTCCTGTGGTAATTAGGGAGAGGGATCGCCGGTAATTAATCCGGGGCCCCCAGAAGCTGCTTTCACCCTTTGGCAATCAGCTCTCAGCTGTTCGCTCTTCCATGGAACGCTGAGGATTTCTAGTTGCCTTTTATGTTCTCGGTGTTATTAATACACCAAACACCTCTGTGTAAAACATTAATTGCCTGCCTGCCAGCTCACACCTGAATCTCAATACTTGGTCTGTTGAAACCAAATCCATCATCACGCTTTGCTGGGGAACTGACCTCAAGGGTGGAGCTTGAACAGAATCCTGGATGAATTTGATGCCGACTCCTCAGCCCACATGGAACAGTTGTCAATACAGCCGTCGCCCTAAAGGAGAAAAACACATTTTAGAGCAGAAAGCAGACAAAAGCAGGGCTCTATTCCACCGGCCAGCGCTACTCATGTGTGAGCAAGTGAGCGTCCTGGGGAGCAAATTAGAGAAATAATGACTTTGGTACAACCGGACTTGAAATGGCAGTTGGAAGGGGAATGTTGCTAAGAGCTTGTCACTGCCTTTGTTAGAGGAGCTGAGCGAAGACAGAAGCGGGAAAAAGCCGGCGCACTCACTGCCTGGCTGGGCATGAAGCCCTGAGCTGTATCAGAAGTGGCCCTTAAGAATTCACGGAAATTCGCTCTGGATGAGCTAAGCCAGTGCCACGACCCACAGCTTCATGTACAAGTGAATGACCCTCTGACCTTGAACTCCAGCCCTCACCCCTTGTTGGAACTCCCCGCTCCTCTATCTGAGCAGCTATTGGCTCTTCCAGTTCCCTCTTGTATTTCAAGAGCCCAGCAGCCAAGAGATGGCACGTGCCAATCAAACCAATGCCTTCCATTTTCTGCTGCTCTGGAGCTATTACACAAAAGCAATCGGGCAAGGAGGCCCAAGGAACCGTGGTCAGCCACCCAAGAGGCAGAGCCTGATGGGAAATAAGGAAGAGCCCTTGGGAGGGTCAAAGGGAACACACGGAACACAGCTGGCTTGTGGGTGTGCCAAACCTACCAAGCCCCACACGGAACTGCCATTCCATCTCTCCCTACTCTTCCCACACCGTTGCCCACTCCAGTCCCCCCGCACAGGAGAGGCACCACCAGCCATCCAGGTTGCCCGGCCTCACACTCAGGAGCTGCTCCTCCGAGTCCTCTCCTTTCCCTTCGCCCAACGGGCGTTCTTTCAGCCAGGGCTCTAGCTGGACTTGGCAAACACATTCTGTAGATCTTGTCCCGATCTCACTGTTCCCGTTCTGAAACCAGCCGCTTGGATCTCTCCAGTGGATTACTAGAATTGTCTCCTCGTTGGTCTCCCTGCTTCTGCTTCCCTGAAGTTCATTAGTGACTCTTAGAATTAAATCTGAATTCCTTGTTTGGGCCCGCAAAGGTCTCTGTCGTGGGCCCTGCCTATGTCTCCACCATTATTTCTTACCACTCTTTGCCTTAACCACCCTCTCCCAGCTGCTCTGGTCTCCCCTGCCTTTCAGGTCCGTCGGTAACTTTCCTGTATTAGAACTTCGCACCAGCTATTCCTTCTGCTTGCGACACTCTCTCGGAAAACAGCAGGCATGCTTGTTTTGGTCTTTGAATATCAAATTAAATGTCACCTTCTCAGAGATATTTTTAGATCGCCAAATCTAAAGGTGGCACTGTATCCCTTTCTAGCACGTCATCCTGTTTTATTTCCTGTGTATTTATTCATTTGTTTGTTTACTTAGTTTTTTAAATTTTCTCTGACTTTCTCACTATAATACAAAACCTGTGAGGTCAATGGCCTTTCCTCTCTCATTTGTCTAGGAAAATAATAGGGCTTCAAACTGATACTTCTGATTGAACACTTGGAAGCTGTTAACATTAATATATTTCTCTCAAATATCCAGAATAAAGATGAAGAGAAATGAAGGAAACATTTTGACTTTTGGATAGAGATGATCTGAATTTCAGTTTGAGCAATGAGAAACTATGGGGGATTGCTATGTTTTTATGCCTCAGCCTTTTCATCTATTAAATGGGGATTATAATATTACATACATACTTAATAGATTTTTGTGAGGCATGCCAAGGACCCAGCAAATTGTATGACAAGGAAAATCTACCTCGTCAATAATAGCTGTAATTTTATTTGAGACAAAAACTGTTGGTATTGTTAGGGCGGGAAAACAATTTACATTGAAAAACTAAAAATATATATTTCAACTTTCTTGACAAGTAAACTTTACTAAGGAGTATGCCTCGCTGCTATAGAATCTGAGTATCTGATACATAATAGATATTATCCACTTTTTGCAGATGAAGGACTGAGTAACCAATGAGTAGTTTAATAGTGAGACTAACAGTATAACAGAATGGAAAGAAGGGTTGTAATCCAAACCAAATTAATGTGTTTACTAAAAACAAAAAGTTTAATGAACACTGTCTGCCGGCCATTCTTCTAGGAAATGGGAAGACAGCTATGAACGGCAGAAGCATAACTTCATGAAGCTCACGTTGAGAAAAAACAACTCAGGAAAATGAGGCCAGGTTTGAGCTGTGATTCACAACAGGTATTGCTGATGGCATGCACCATGGAAAAGGAGCCATTTAAGAAAAGATCTGCAGGAAGTGAGGGAACCAGCTAGACAGGTATCTGGGAAGCAGTGTTTTCACTGGAGTGTGTAGACCGGTGGTTGTTGGCACCAATTTAATGCCAATAGGAATGCCCAGTTTTGGGTGCAGTGAACACGCAAACTTTATTCAGTACAAGCAGCTCAGTTGTGGTGCCTCATCGCTGTGAGCACAGCTTGGCAACAGGGCTATGGAGCAGTACAGCAGTGAGGTGGGCCTCAGGGGAGACCCCTCTCCAGCTAGACAGATCTGCTTTGCTGGGGTCGGTCCCTCCTTTCCCCCCGGCTCCAGTTCTGCTCCACACCAGTCTGCTTTGCTCTGCGTCAGTGAGACGTCTTCAGTGTTTCAGCTCCAGCTGGGGAAAATCAGTCTTCAGTCTTCTGTAGAAAGACGAAGTGCACTCTCGGACCAGAGTGGAGCTGACTTGTATCGAGGGGAGGCCCCTCCCCTGGTCTCTGATTCATCGATCTTCATGAGAACAAGAACTTCAAATTTCTGCAGCTTGATTGGTCCAAAGACACTTTCCTGGTTGGTCAAAATGGAGCTTCTCTGATTGGTTGCTAAAGATGCTGATGGGGATCTAGCTGAGCAGCTCTGATTGGATGGGAGAAGTCTCAGGCCTGTAGGTTGAAATAAAATTCCAGAAATCCCTTTATAAGCGCTGACTCAGATGGCAGGAGTATAATGCAGGACGCAGACAGTTCAGGTGAGTCTTCTCCATCAAGTGCAGCTTGTGAAAGGCACCCTATTTTAGAAATGGTGGTTAAGCTCCATTTTTTTTTCTTTGTTTGTTTAGTTTTGTTTTCATTTGAGCCCCATTGGCAACCAGGAGCCCTTTCTGGTAGGTGTCTCGTTTCTCAGGGTCCACAAGAGAAAGCCTGTGCAAAGGCCTGAGGTCAGATTGTGCAAATAGGAGCCCACCTGCTCGTGGGGGTGGTGGAGCAGGCAAGATAGTGGTAGGGTGTGAGGGCAGAGAGGTCAGCTGGGGCAGAGGGTACGGGGCCACCAAGACCATCACAAAGATGTCGGTTTCTACTGAGGGTAAGCGGTGAATCCACGGTGTGGGTGACTAACGCCATGAGAGAACCTGGCTGCTTCCAGCAGGAGCGCTCCTCTTGCTCTGATGGAAATCCGCTGTGGAGTAAAAGGGTGGGAGCAGAGGCACCGTTAGGAAGCCCTGGGCCGTGAGGAGAGGGGGGCAGCGGTACAGCGGGGCCAGATGCGTGACTTGCCAGCAGAGAGGATGAGAAAGAGTCAAGTCCGAGGTGATGTGGGGGTAGCACCGTTCACGTGGTTCTGTAGCCGCCTTTAAGCGAACTCATTTGGTGATGTGCCCCTGTTCGCGTTTCCCTTCAAAATGCTATCGTCTGATTTTGATTACCATAAACTTTATACGAACCTAATTCTCCAGGAGAGAATCCGAATGACCATAACATTGACCCCAAGTGGTCTTAGTCTAGCATGTCTGGACAGGGTGGTGGTACTTCTCACAGCCTGTTCCTTGTTACACCTTCCCCGTGAAATTTTAAAGAATGGTATTTTAAAAGTCAGATGCATTTAATAAACACAAAGATAAATAATAGGTATAAGCCAAAGGGACAGGCTTCCAAAGAAACCAACCCTGCCAATAACTTGATCTCAGGCTTCTGTCCGGAAAGAACTATGAGAACGTCAGTTCTCTTGTTTAAGCCACTCGGTCCATAGTATTTCGTCATGTATTCCGAGGAAACTAACACACAGAGTATCTGCCCTGTTCACAGAAGTTTTCCAAGGCTGTGCACTAAGAGGGTCTCAAGACCACTCAGAAATATCAAGGGCAACGGGCAAGTGACTATTTAAGATGGAAATCCTGAAAGATAGAAGTGAATCTCCAGATGCTAAAGGTAAAAAGTCATCATGAAGCAGAAAATAAAAGCATATGAAGAGGGAAACATAAAATGTCCCACAAAATGCCTACAAGGGGGCTTGTCTACTTACTCTGGGACAAAAAGACGAGGAGGTTTTCAAACTAAGGCGAGGAGACCACACCCGGCTGAGGATGCACCACGGATCCTGAGCTCCCCACAGACAAGGCTAAACCGTGATCCAGCCATGGGCTTTCTCTACGTTGCTGCTGGGAATAGCATGAAAAACAAATTGGAATTGGGAGGGGATGGAAAATTACAGAATTCATTTTCTTTTGCTAACCTACTACTTAATATTCTTGTGACACACTCTGCCCTGTTAATAGCATTTTATTTTGACAGTCTCTTGAGATAGGACTCCTAGAAAAATCCTGAGAAAATGCATGCATGTATGTGCTTTGGGGGTGATGGGAAATATACCATCAAAGGCTACATTTCATGAAAATAATTCATAGGAAATTTTTCAGAAGGGGGCACCATTATAAGTATTTCTTGAAAAAAAAAGTGTAAATGAATTTTCTGCTATTTCTGTTATTCAATTCAGTTGGCCCACTTCTCTTTAAGGGTTTCCCATAATTTACCAAGAAGAATTAAATCCTCTTCCCAAAGCGTTTTTTAAAAGCTGACTGGCAATGGCTTCAGAGATAATTAATTTCTTCCCTGTAGACTTGCCCCCCACACCTGATGAGGTCTTCCAAAAAGAAATCTCATGTCTCATACCAACACTTCCAGACTAAGCACAAAACAGATTACAAGGTAGAAACAAACTCACAACTAGCAGGAGGTTTCTACAAAGCATCTGGCTAAAAATCTCACGTATTAAATTCCTTTAAAACAAACCTGAAACACTAGGTAGGAGCTGGTTTCCAAAGAAACCAACCAAGGAGCCAAAGATTGGACCTTTGAGACCCATCTTCTGCCATTGGGCAGGGGAGAGGGGCCAGAGGTGGAATTGATCACCAATGGGCAATGGCTTCATCAATCGACTCTATGCAGTAAAGCCTCCATCAAAACCCTGGATGACAGCGATCAGATGGCTTCTGGGTGGTAAACACGTGGAGATGCTGGGGAAAGAGTGGGCCCGCAGGTCAGAGAAGCTCTGGGCTCCTTCCCACATTTCCTGCCATGTGTGCATTTCATCTCTTCCATCCAGCGCTTCCTGAGTTGTGTTTTTTTTATATAATAAACCTGTAAATAGTAAGTAAACGCTTTCCCTGAGTTCTGTGAGCCACTCTAGGAAATTACTGAACCTGAGGAAGATGTCGGGAAGCCTCTGATTCATGGCTGGTTGGTCAGCACCACCTTGACTTGGCATTGGCATCTGGAGTTGGGGCGAGGGCAGTCTTGTGGGACTGAGCCCTGATTTTACTCCCTGGTCGCCTCAGAATTGAGTTAAACTGTAGGACATCCAGATGGTGACTGGAGACTTGGAGAACTGCTTGGAGTGGAAAACCCTGAGGGCTGGTGTCAGAAGTGAGGTGCTGTGGGTGGCAGAGGAGGAGGGGGATAAACACGCAGAGGGGGTTTTCGCGTTCCGTGTTATGTCAGGTGCTTACCTCAGAGTTCAGACTGAAACAAGAGCAGTAACAGCAAAGCAAGAAAGAAAGCTGTGCTTCAGTCTTGGAAGAGTAAGCTGTTGGAGAAGAAATGTAACCAAAGCCCTCTACAGAACGATGATGGATAAAATTTACGTAAGCAAAATGCGGTAAATGCTGTATACTGGTTTATCCAAAACAGTACACTTAAAACCTATGTGACCTTGTTAATCAATGTCACCCCCAATAAATCTAACTTAGAAACAAAAACGAGCTAACCCTATGAAGGAGAGGGAGATTTATGTTTGAAGATGGGGCTGGCCGTAAGCTCTCATCTCTCCTAGTAGGACACCAAGCATAATATTAAGGGCCAAAATCAAATCATGAAAAGTCTGTTCTGCTACAACATATGTCCCTAATGGGAACTGGATTATACATATTTGCTGTGTAGGTATGTGGAGATCGGGTTGGTTCGTGGATGATTTCTTTCAGTAGCTACTTTGACGCTATCAAAGACAAGTTTCTCAAAATTTAAAAGGAGAGCATTAGCATCATATAAAGATTATAAAAGAAATAAAACTGGAAAGTTTTACAGAAATGCCTTCCTTTGGAGCAAACAGTGACAGTTTGGTGGCTTTAAGAGTCACTGCAATTTTCATTAACTTAAGGGGTACAGGGACACTGAGGAGATATGGGTGAAGAAGCTGCATCTCTCGGTGTTAGGAAAAGAAAAGATGGATGATGAAGTCTACATCCTGGGAAAGACTTTCAGTTTTGATGAAACTGTTCTCTCTTAGAAGCAGGTGCCCTTGACTGTGGACATTTTGGGTTACAGAGTTTGAAGCTCAGGGTAGGAGGCCACTGAGGACCCAGGCATGCCAGGCTGGGCACGAATGCCACTAGAGGTGTAGCTGTTTGCTTTATTGGTGGGCTGCATTTTGGCAACCATAGGATTAGAGTGGTCTGCCCGTAATATCCCAGTTTTCTCATAAGTCTCTCTCTCTCGCTCTCTTCTTTTTTTTTTTTTTTTTTTTTTGGCTTTTGTGGTAATACCTTTGACATTTTAGCAAAAATGGCTATGCTGAGAAATATGGAGATAAATGCCAGAAGAAACAGCAAAATAAATGAAATTATGGCCTTTGGAGAACAGCGCTTGAGGGAAGGGAAGTATGAGGTCAGGGGCATTTCCTTCGCCTTACAAGCCTGCCGTGCGTAGCACTGATAAAAATAAACTTTAAGCACATTAATAATTTTCAATAAAAGACTTAAGCAAAGTTATATGTCTAAGCCATTAAGAGATTAGTTATATGTTAAACAACTTAACACGTTAGTTAAGAAATGCTAAGGAATCTAACAGATTCATTATGTATTAAGCAAGTTCCGTGTCTAGCAATATAACACACTAGATAAGTTGACATCCTTTGATCACACACCACTCACACATACTGAACGGGTAATGACAAGCAACCTTTGAACACAGAGTTGAGTGCTTAAGAAATAAAACCAGGGGCTAAAATTAGATAAAGAATTAAAAACCAGCGAGTCAGGTGCGACGACAGAGAAGAGAGTGACAGAGAAAGAGTCCTCAACATTGGAGACAGTTTTAAAAGCTTGTCTATCTTTGCCTGGACACAATACGGGAACAAACAAACAAAAATAAATGTCTTTTGAGATTTTGTTAGCACAGCTCTCATGCAAGGTGGAGAGGTAAACTTGTACTATCCCTTTAAAGCAATAAACTAAAATACGTTTCTGGGCTGATATCCTGGAGCCCCGGACTCAGGCAAATATGAAGCATGTCCTTCATTAGGTTATTCAGGATATCCCCATATATCATTCAACTGAGCATGCGCTCAGAGACCAAAATCATAAAACTCAAAGAAACAATCCAATACTTAGCCACTCAATACATATTTCTCAAGACCAGTTATAAGTAAGGCCTCAGCGTAGGCACTGGGGAAAGAGCAGAGAAGAAGAAAAACGAAGACTCCCAGAGGAGGTACATTCAGGTCAAGGAAACCAAGTACAAATTCACCAAGGCTCCGGCAGAACTAGGTTTCTCCAGCTCCAAACGGGAGCCACTGAATAGCCTATAGACCGCAAACATTGCTAAAATGACTAAAACTAAGAAAACACCAGGATGATATAGTAAAATAAATAAATCCAAATCCAAATGAAAAATATAGCCACTGAACTAAAAATAAACAAAAACAAAACTCAACCCATGGCTTACACAGTTGATTTGCCAGAGCTGAAGAATTAATGAATTGACAGAAATCTGAAAAAAAATATCCAGGATGCACTAAAGATAAAATGATGGGAAGAAGATGCAAGTTCACCATGTGGAGAAGACCATGAAAAGGTCCACTTCCCGCAGAAAGAATGGGAGAGAGGCAATATTGACGAGCCGATGGGGTGTTGATCATTTTTCAGAATTTATGAAGGTTTACGTTAGGAAAAAACTCTGACGTTGCTTTTCTGAGTTGATAAGCCTATAGTATTCCGTGCAGTCTCATACTGTTACCATGTTCACGTTCTGTTATGATCTGTGTGTAATCACTTTTTTCTTGCTCCCTCTCTCCCACCCCCTCTGCATCTCTTCCTTTCCCTCTTCTCTCCTTCTCACCAACACTCTGGAGCAGCTGCCACATGCAGACACTCTGGCGAAGGCGATGCTGCGCTTTGAAGGCTTGTCCCGCCCAGTGCGCAGAACTGCCATGTCCTTCAGTGGGTTCAGGAGGGCAGAGCTGAGAAGAGGACAGGCCCTCGGACGCATGCAGATCCCAGTACCAATCCGGAATCTTGCAAGGAGTCTGTGATTTGGGGCCTGTGAGTGACCGCTTCCTTTACCATCAAATTAGGATAACAAAGCGCACCAGTGTTAGTCGGAGTTCGGACGGGAGACAGAAACCACACCAGAGGCTTCCATAGAGAGGAGTTAATAGAAAGAACTGGTAACTAGGTGTTAGGCACGTGAAGCTCACGAAGGGGAAGAATACACGTGGGAGTGGGCAGGAAAGGGAAGGGGCTGGCGTTATGGAGCGTGCAGCTTGCAGGAGGCTCTGGCCAAGGGGAAGACCTGGCGGCTCCGGAAAAGGCACCGCCTTGGGCTGACACCTCAGGGCTCAGGAGAGGGTCTGTGACTCTAAAGCCTGGTCCTCCTTCTTCCTGTGTAGGGGGAGGGGGAGAGGACACCACGAAGCAGCTTTTACTAGTGTGTTTGGGAAACTGCAAACTAGCAAATTAGAACCAACTGCTGCCACTAGAACCAACTGCAGCTATCAGAGTGGAGACATTTTGTTAGCGTGACAGGGTGACGCTGACGGGCACAGAGAACCCAACGAAGAAGCAAATCTCTCCCTGTGTCTTCCCGTCGGCCTTAGCGTCTCCCCCTGCCAGAGCCCGACAGGCTGCCCGGCAGGAGGAAGTGTGGCTGGCGGAGTGCTAGTCCCATTGTCCACGTCATAAAGTCACAGACCAGCAGGGTAGGTCTGAAGTCCCAAGGCAGGAGCTCACTCAATGGCCCGTTCAGCCCTGAGGCTAACTCAGCACACACACACACACACACACACACACAACAGCAGGAACAATGTTATAATTCTGCTAAGAAGGTGCTTTCCCTTTTTGTACAAATAAAGTCATTTCCATCTTCTCCCCAGAATGAGGAGACAGGATATCCTCATGGTCATTGTATCCCTCCCTGGGGGAGAGTCACTATGTTCATTATTTTGCAAATTCAGTCATGGTCTCATCTAAGTATTTTGTGACCTGAAGAGTCCACTGTGTTAGCCTACAATAAGGTTGGGTAAATAAATATAATAATAAACTTAACTTCCAATAAAATGTGCATAAAATGATCATGTAAAAGAGGAGAGAGAGCAGAAAAATTAGGTTAGGTATGTGTATGTGTGTACACTTCAACTTCTAGACACACTCAGATACATACACAAATGAAGAACAACACATGCTTAGCTTCTGAAACCTTTATTTCTGTAACTGGTCACAAAGTCATGCTTAATATTTGTAACTTTTTTTTCTTTTTTACCCATTTGGCGTTTCCCTTGACCTCAGCCAGGACCTTAGCTGGTCAGCATTTTTTAACTTGCAGAGTGATCCAAATCTCCATTCCTGAGGGGTCAGAATCCTCGAGGTCCTGCCCTTGTTGGGTGGTTCTCGCTGTAGTTTTCCACTCGCTTTACCCCTGGGCCTGGGAGTAGGAAGAGAGGCCCCTGGGGCTTCATTCCTCCTGGTTCCAGACATTGCCCTCTTTATGGCCACTTCTCCCTGCTGACTGGGATCAGTCATGCCAGCCAGGAGGGTCACCCCGGCTTTCCCTAACGTGCCTCGTCACACCAGGGTCAGGCCAAGTGGAGATGAGCGTGGGTACCGAGGACCTGGTAGGTAGCAGGACCTCTGCAAGTGTGAGCCCCTCCTCCAAGCTCTCCTTCAGAGGACACTCATTAATTTTACTGAAGGTTATGGTTGGACGCTTTTCTGAAGAGGTCCCCAGTAAATATGTCTCTCTCTCTCTCTCTCTCTCTCTCTCCGTCTCTCTCTGCCTGAGTTCTGAAGAGTTTGAGGAATAATCCTTTTTAAATGGGGACTACATGATCGCCTGTATTAACTACTGACACCAAGCTGAAGGATATATCTCTGAGGGCGAGTCCATCTTGCCTGCTGCCTGAGCCCCGGGAGACAGTGGCAGGTTTGCCTGTCTGGTCCCTGCAGCACATGGAGCAGCTAGCCCAGGTGACCCTGGCAGCTGGCTCCCAAGATAAGAGCAGAGGTTGGAGCCAGGCATGGCCAGCTGATTCTTCTCAAATTTCCGGGGCAGGTAATTTAGCCCACTCCCCCATTCCCTTGACAAAGGAGAGCTGGGAGAGGAAAGGCTGGAGACAAGGATGGTATTTCGGGGACACTGGAGAGGCCCAGCTTCCACAGCTTCAGCAACGGTCAATAAATATTAAGGTCGGGCCAGATTTGTTCCCTGCTCCCGAGTTTGCAGGGGTGAATGCATACATCCAACTTTTCAGGAAGGCGTGGCCAGCCTGCCTTCCTGAGGAAAGGGGCTCAGGAAATGCCAAACAAAGGTGAGGACGCGTCTGGGCTACCCCAGAGTCTGGAATCCTGCTGAATGGGAGAGTTAGTGCCTTTCAGCACTGTGCTATCCAAGGTCAGCTGAATTGTCTGTTCAATGCTGTTTTCTGAAAACTTCACACACTATGTACACAGCGTTCTGTTGGGATAAAGTCCAACTCTGCGGAGGCTTAAAATAAAACATAGATTCAATTATATTTTTAGTCACTTGATGGGAAAAAATATATATCGTTTTATGTGTCAATACCCAGAAAGAGCTTGGATGCGTCATGTGTTAGGAACAAAACAAACACAGATTATTCTGTTATTCTTTCTTGAAAGCCCCAGATTCCTGTCCTTCTGCCAGGTGTGAGGGTGCTTTTCACTTCAGTAATGAATACCCAAGGGCACCGCTCCTTAGAAACCCTAGACAGAAGACAGCGTTATCGCCCCAGCTATCCGTTTCTGCAAGCAACCTCCTCTCGCCTGTCCCCTTCCTTCCTCTCATCGCAAACGTGGCCCACCCTGTCTTCCCAGGGCGCCAGGGTTGGAGAGCGAGCCTCTTCTCACACAATCGGAGGGTCTGTGTTGGTGACAATTGCTCTGTGTCCTCGGAAGGAGGCCATCTGTTCACTTGGCGGATGTGAGTGTCTCATTACCTGTCAAGATTTCAAAGTTGGCTCCTGCGAGTGGGTTAGAATCCACACCTTTTGATCCTTCAGCTCAGGTCCTATTGCTGCCAGAACTCCTTGTTGGGGGACAGTTTCACAGGCACTTGGGGGCCAGGGTTCGGATTGCTTAGATGGTGTTCCCCTTCCGCCCCCATCGGCAGTCCGCACATGCCTCACGCGCTCCCTGCAGGGAATGAGCTGTTCATCACAGACTGCTGACCCCATTCCCCAATTATTTGCTCTTTTTCAAATAATGCAGGGGGTGAAATAACAAAAGAAAGAGGGTGAGTTCAAGCAGCACCGTCCTCCACCTCCTTTTCGCTCAGCCCTGAAATTTATGGTGGACAAGGTGCAGAATGATGTCCAAACTGGGGAATGTGGTGTCAGGGAAGCGAGGCACAGGACACGTTCAGGAAAGGAACAGAGGATAGGAAAACTTCTTCAAACTTAGCAACAGTGACCTTACACGAGGCAGGGCAGTTATCTGGAGATTGGAACGACCTTCCATGCAGAAGGTTCAAAAGGAAACAGGAGGTGAGGATGTCGAGAAAACATGGACTGGTCTTCCCTTCAGCTGAGCAAGAGAACACCGATTCCAGCTCTGTCTTCCCCCCTCCCGCCCTCGCTCCCTTCCTTCTTTATTTTATTTAGCTTTAGACATAAGAGGGCTCTTGGCGCATATTTATATGCTGAGGAGAAAAAGGCCGCAGAAGTGGGGAAGTTCAAGGGAAGGGATAATTGATGGGGCAGTCCTTAGGAGGTCAGAGGCAGTGGCACTTGTGTGTTAAACGCTCTGCTGGTCCCTGGGGGGTGGTCCTGCCCAGTGACACCACACCCTGTCAGTTGTCAGATGTTGGGGAAGAAGGGAAAGCCTATGGCACACAATCTGGGGGCTCCATCCAGATCCTCTGGAGCTCCTTTTATATTTTGCATTTGTTTAATTGGTTTGTTTGCACTTGAAAAGTCCCCCAACTCTTCTTTGGCTTCACACCCAAGTACCTGCCCTCAGGGAACAGAAGGTGCCTGTAATGGTCTCTTCCTGGGGGCCTCTGACCAATCACAGGTGCAGAGGGGACATGCCAACCCAATTCCCTCGCTCTGGTAAGAACGCCCCAGAGGCACAGTTTACAATGAGGCGTTCTCCTCGGGGGCAAGGTTACCGGCAGCCCTCCAGGACCTCTGCCTGAGCTCTCAGTCTTGTCTGGCTCCCTCCTCTTTCCTTTCCTGCCCCCTCCACTCCCTACCATTCTCTGCACAGAGACCTTCCTTAAGAAATCCCTTGTGAAAAAAATCGTCACTTCAAGGTCAACTTGTAGAGACCTTCGCTTAGAGCAGATGCCCCTGAGCTGAGCCAAACTGCATGACAAACCCAATCAGAGGAGTTAGGAAAGGACAGTCTAGGCAGAGTAATGAGCAGGATCAAGGTCCAAAAGTGGGGAGAATCTGGGATGGAAGGGCAAAGAGCCCTCTGCGTCCAGGTGTGAGGGTGGTAGTGGGATGGTCAACCTTGAGAGGCGACCATCCTGTTGGAGAAGACAGACCTCGTGGTGGGTGAATCAAAGTTCCAAAGTTTCCCTTGACTTTTCCTGTGGAGGTAAGCATGTGGGAGAGGATCAGATCTGGGTGGGTAGGTTAGCTGGGTCTCTTCTAGTCTGTCTCTGCACTGCAGCACCACGGGGCACGTCTGGTTCTGTGATCCCACAGCTGTTTCCTGGGCACCTGTTTAGCACCCTCAAGCTGCTGGGTCTTCATGGAAAACAGATGGCATGACTTGGGTTCTCCCAAAGCTCACGCTCTAGCCTAGAGTAAGTTACAACAGAGGATGGAGTGCAAGAGATCCCCAGCGTGTGGGGTTCAGAGGAGCAG
Source organism: Furipterus horrens (assembly GCF_987537825.1). Classification (NCBI taxonomy): domain Eukaryota; kingdom Metazoa; phylum Chordata; class Mammalia; order Chiroptera; family Furipteridae; genus Furipterus; species Furipterus horrens. The sequence continues at coordinate 213,406,903 of NW_028327172.1, forward strand.
TGGCCAACTATCCAATCTGAAGAAGCTTCTCTCTTCCGTTGGGGGGCGGGGGGTGGCATCAGTGCTAAATCTCCAGTGGGCATTTTAGATGCAGAGCAAAGGGGCTGAGCAGGTGAGAAGTCATCTGGGATAGAGCAAACAGCCCGAGACCAGGCAAGAGCACAGCTAATCGGAGAATACCTGAATCCAGAAAGGCCCAGAACTCTGGGTGCAGTGAAAGGTGACGGTGGTCAAACAGACACTGGGGTGTACATTTGTCTGTGCTAATGGGCTGGAATTCCAATCGAGAATGTTGGGATCAGTTCTTTGCCTTAAGCCATTGGTTGACAACAATGAGGACAAAGAAGATCAGCCCAGGGCCATGAGGACATGCTGGATGCCCTTCCTGCATTCTGTCAGCTGGGCAGGAAACCCAGGCCAGGTGCGAGGTTCTGATTTTTAAAATTTGTATTTCTGCCTGCTTGCATTTCTGGGCAACTGCACCAACAACGTTCCCTACAGGTATTTGTGTAGTTTCTTTTTACATCTTTTAATTTGGTAAATTGCCCTGTGAGGCTGACACAGACATTCATGCGGTGTCTTTCTTCTCTGCTGTTCTTCGGCTCTGTATTTCTTTGGGTAACGGTCTTGCAGAACTCGTAATTAACACACAATTAAATACAAAAGTAATCAGCCCAGGGAGATGCCTCCTATAATTTGCTGCAATCTCGTCAGGGCCCTGCATCCCTTTGACTATTTGATAATTCAAGTCTGAGTAGCACAACATTCCATTATGAGCAGTCTCAATATTGACGGAGTACCTGCATACAATGCGAAATCAGACCGGTAAGGGCGACCTTGTTTTCCTAGCAGCCTACAGAAGCGGGGCCTCAGCAGGGGGCCAAATATACACATCGACCCGAGGTCCCAAGCTGTCACTAATGAAGGCAACCTGGCCAAGCAACATTGGAAATAATCAGGGAAGCTTTCCGTCTCAGATTCTTTGTTTTCATGTTAAAACATTTAGTTACAAGATAAATGCTGTATTTCCGGACCAGGTTAGTCTAACAAACAGTTCCCAGGGCAACACAAATCATGCGGTAAAAGAGGCAGCCAGGAGCTACTGTCAAAGCTTGCTCTGTGTGCCAAGCACCTTAGGAATAGCGTTGCTATTTCTCAAGATAGTCCTGCCAGTGGGTATAGTATCCTCATGACAGACAGGACCCGCAAAGACTCGGGACGTTGACTAGAAGCTTATTGTGGGGGACAGGTCAGGAAGGAAAGGGATATTTTAGATGCTATGGGGAAGGACATGCAGAGTGGGGAAAGGCATGTTCACTATTGCAACATGACATGATGTTTTCTGAACTCATCAAATAACTGCTTCAACACGAACAGAAGAAAGGGAAACTGGGCTCTATCTGCCCGTCCTGCAGGGCCAGCAGGAGACAGGTCCTATATTCCTCTGGAAAACTCCAGTCTTGGAAGTTTAAGCAGAATTCCTTGAGGTCCCTATGATGTTCAAGTTCATCTAAATGGTGGGTGGCTGAAAAGAGACAGAAATACTGCATTGCACCGCATGCACTTGTACACGGCTATCGAGCAAAACATGCATCAATTTTCTCTTTATTGAACAACTACTATATGCCTGGCATTGTACTGGATACCAAAGCATAATGGTGGACAAATCAGAGCTTCTGCCTCCATTGTCTTCTATTGGGGAACAGATAATAAGGAATTAACAATAATAACAGGAAATGAGTGCTGTGAAGAAATACATAAAGCAGGAAAAGGGGATAAAAATGAAATTGGGGATGAGGTAGGGGGTTCCCCAGGGCAGAAGGAGTGGGTTGACATAAGATGTTCAGGATAGACCTTTGAAGACGCAATATTTGAGTCGAGACCTAAGTGAAGTGACAAGAAAGCTCTGCAGAGAAAGGCTTTGGGAGGGATGCTCCCATGTGCCCTGTGGTCCAGGGTCAGACCAGGGAAACCAGGCAACAGCTGCTCCGTAAGGGAGGCAGCCAGAGTGGGGCACACCCAGTGGATCATGGCGAGGACTTTGGATAATAAACATACAGATAAATAATACCAATAGCAAACATGGACGAGCCCGATAACGCTTAGTAATTTCTGTGGAAAGCCTTATTAAACTCTCCCAACAATCCTGCTCTACGAATGAGACATCAGAATTGGTTCAAGGTCTTGTAGCTGGTGAATAAGGAGCCTGGGTCTGAAAGGGGGCAGTGGGGCTCCCAAGCCTGTCCTCGGAATCACTGCACAACAATGCCATACTAAGCAATTTTTACAATAATTGAACAGGAGCCCGGGGAGGTGAGCGACTGAGCAGCTCCTTTACTCTGCAGGGCTTAAGGCATTTCAGGTTGGTCATATGCACTTTGTTCCTCTGCACGCCCTTCAGGCTGCTAGGAGATAAGTTTACTAATTACTACGTTAGTGCAAATCAATAATGGCATTTTACAGAAGTGCGTAAGCTATTGAGTCTTATTATTCCAACAAGTCCTTAATGGAGGGAGGGAGTAGGATTAATTGTGAGTCAGACAGTTTCCCAGCAGGACTGGGTACTGATGCTAATGAGACCAGTCATCATTTTAAGAAAGTTGACACAGTAGAGGACAGATATCCTTGCCATGTGCCACCTCTCCAAGCCAGAAGGGAAGAAGTACAGAAAATCCGGTAGAGGAAAAGTGAACTCAGAAACATTGCCTCAAGGGGACTTGAGTTTTGGTCTTGTCTCCGTCACTGACTTGCTGTAATTTCAGAGGTGTGACATCTTCATCCACTTCAGTTTTCTCACCAGCCAGGTGGAGATAATACTTATCTCAAGGGATTTAGGTGAGAAATAAAGGACACTAAAAACATGACCATTGCTCCTGTGGTTGTCTCCAGAGCTGAAGAATGGGGCAGGAGTGACCCACAACTGGGGACTCATTCTAAGGTCCTGGAACTGAGAAATATCAGTTAGTATAGGACAGGCAGGAGGCCAACTATAGGAGAAAATATGGGTTCACATAAGAGAAATTCAAAGTATTATACCTAGAGCACCAATCCAAAATGGCTCAGATGAAGTCAAGGCTGGTGACAAGACCCAGTGTGGACATTTAAGGAGAGCCAGGAGAACAACAGGGCAGAAACGGAGGCAGGACATGGGACTGTTCACAATATCCCTGGTCATTTTGCTGCTGGCGGGGCATGCATGACAGAAATAACAGGGCTGTCTTTCAGTTTCTATGTGTCTATGAGTGATGCATTCATTCATGTCTTTATTCATTTCTTCTGCAATTTTCTCATTTTATTTTCTTTCATTTATTCGACAAGAGTGGCTCCATGCCTACTTCTAATCTGCTGGTGTTTTTCTAGCTATTGGGGTTGGAGCAAAGAATGAAACAGGCTAGGTCCCTACTCTCATCAACCGTAGGTGACCTCAGAGGAATAGATGATGAGCACATAAGCAAAAAAGTTAAAAATTGTTATAATAAGTAACATAAAAATAAAATGGGGAAATTGTTTAATGACCCAGGGAGTGGCTTTGAATAGCGTGGTCAGAGAAGCCTTCTTTTCTTCCCTCATTTTACTTGACAAATTTGAAAACTGCAGAGTTAGAAGGGGTAGAACACATGTCAACCCCACATGTAGATTCACAAACTGCTCACATTTTGTCACACTTGCCTTTTCTTTGCTGAACCATCTAAAATTAAATTGCAGTCATCATGACACTTTATCCCTAAATAGTTTAACTTAGCTGGTAGAAGCATAGTCCTTCTTCTGTGTACTGCAGTATGCTTGATCACAACTAAGAAATTTAACACACTCAACAATACCAGGTAGTAATAGATTTTAGGTTTTGTGGGCCTTATGCTTTACAGGTTAGGATTTTTCTACTGCGGATACTATTACATTCTGACATAACAAAAGAAAAGGCAAATTACCAAAAACTTTATATTCGTGAAATTCAAAATGTAATAATGATCGGGTACAATTTTGGTTTGCACTATGTACAGGTCTACTGATGAGACTAATGGAATTTGGGGGTGGGGAAGAGTAATGTTCTACTTAATTGGGATTCAATGTTTATGTTCCCTCTCACCAAATCAATTGCAAACATTCACCTGTTACTGCCACTCTGTGATAAGGTTTTACATATTTCATCTTTTTAAATGCTTTTTAAAGTTTGGTACTAACAAATATTGATATCAATCTACAAGCTTATGTTTCAGCACATTTACCATTTGGAGGGAAGTTATAGAATTGTATTGGATTCTTTCCTACACCTGACTTTTAACATGTTATTACATTATAGATTAATCACTTTCAGTTGAAGGTTAAGGGGAAGCTCCTCAATTAAACATTTAAATATTTTTAAATCTGAAAATTTTCTTGACACTTGCATCAGGGTCTGAAAAACACTGTTACAACTGTAATTAGAGCTCAAAAAGATCTACCTACAAGTTTGTGTGGGAGAGGAGATCTTCCTTCTTGTTTTAATTTCTGATAACAGAAGTTACACAGCAGGTCAATATTACTCGTGATTTAAACAACCTTGTCACTGAAATGACTTTATCAAGTGTAAGTTTTGCACATCACTGTTTCACCTAGAAATCCCACGTTGAATTGTTTACACAGCATTTTGAAGGCTACTGCAAAATTTAATTTCTAAATTCATTCGGCTTATATATTAATCGTTGAGGGTGGGTTTTCTTTTTTGATATTTTTAAATTTTTTTCCATTACCATTTAGTCCTGTCATATGCTTCTCAACCCTGCAGTCACCACACTGGTGCCCATGTGCATGAGTCCTTCTTGCTTTATGCTCAATCTCTCCACCCCCTAACCCTGCCCCCACTAGCTGTCACCTGCTCTCCATCGACGAGTCTCTCTGTTTTCCTTGTTAGTTCAGTTCGTTCATTAGATTCCACATATGAGTGAAATCATATGGTATTTCTTTCTCTGCCTGGCTTATTTCACTCAGCATATTGTTCTCCAGGTCCATCCACACTGTCGCAAAGGGTAAAATTTTCTTCCTTTTTATGGCCGAGTAGAATTCCATTGTGTAAATGTCCCATAGTTGTTTTATCCACTCGTCTGCTGATGGGCACTTGGGCCGCTTCCATATCTTAGCGATTGTATAAATAGCACTTCAGTGAACACAGGGGTGCTTATGTCCTTTCAAATTGTTCTCTGATACAGCTGATAAGGAGTTAATATGCAAAATTTATAAAGTACTTATAAAACTCAACCCTAAAAAAACAAACAACCCAATTAAAAAATGGGCAAAGAACCTGAATAGATATTTCTCTAAAGAGACATACAAATGGCCGATAGACATATGAAAAGACACTCAACATCATTAATCATCAGAAAAATACAGATTAAAGCCACAATGAGATACCACCTCACACCTGTCAGAATGACCATTATTAATACACCAACAAACAACAAGTGCTGGCGAGGATGTGGAGAAACGGGAACCCTAGTGTGCTGCTGGTGGGAATGCAGACTGGGGCAGCCACTGTGGAAAACAGTATGGGATTTCCTCAAAAACTAAAAATGGAACTAAGTTTTGACCCAGTGATCCCACTTTTGGAAATATATCTGAAGGAACCCAAAACACTAATTCAAGGGTGGATTTTCTTGATCAGAAACATTTTCATCTTTGCCCAGTGTTCAAACAATTATGATAAAACTTTAAGTCAATGGACTACTGTGTGATAAATTCAGGATATTCAGTTTTTATTGCTACAAAAAAATAATCACAGAATTAATAATAGTTAAATCTGCAGAGTAAATAAAATACCCCACTAAGTTTAATCTTTATAATAGCCTTCATCTTGGCTTTATTTGATACTTGTTCATGATTGGATTATGCATTTTTGAACAGACAATCAGAGAATCGGTGCTTTGTTCTTCTTGAAATTAATACATAACATCATGGGAAGTTATTTTGAGACATTCCATTTTTCATTAAACAAGTTTTTATTTGTATATCATGTACATATTTTTATGAGTGTGTCCTCATCATTTTCTAATAACTATAATTCTTTACTATTATTACTGTTTTGAAAGCTCAATTGTTTTCCCCAGATTTAGCCAATGAGGTCCTCATCAACCTGTTTTTCTCTGACTTTTGACATGTGCCTATCATTGTCAGATTTCCCTTCTACTTTCCTTGGTCCAACCATGGACTCTGATATTTTCCAATAGGCATCAGTTGCTTCCTTTGGAAATGGTAATCAGAAACCAATATCTGGGTCGTCAGTATCCTCCCAGGGACAGAGCTAATGATCCCGGGCCCTCATAATGGCCGGGTCTAAGGAACTTATGTTTCTTTATTCACACATACACATCGACATCTATTTTTCTGCTTACATTTAAAAGCATAAGTTCAATACAAAAGCTACAATTCTAATATAACAACATAGGGTTCAGTTTCTTTTCCCTCTTTCCCTGTTTGCAGTTCCCTTCCCCGCTAGGGAGAAACCAATCTCCCATTACCCTCAGTACATTTATTCATTTGAGCAACTTTCTGTAGGTAGCTGATACTATGGCCACGATCGTTACCTGGCATAGAGCTTATGCCATCATCAAGACTTCATGGAGTCCCTACTATGTTCTATTTAAGGTGCTAGGCATTTGGGAAGCAGGGCCAAGTAAAAGCAGCATGAAATTACTCACACAAATGAAGGTCGGTTAGAACTATAAACCATGCTTAGAAGGTGCAGACTTGTGGGGCCACCAGAGCTTACAAGAACAGCGTGTAACCTGGGTTCCGAGAGCAGGCATCCTGGAGAAATGGGGTCTCTAGTGGGAGCTCAAGAGAGTCTGGCAGGGTCTCCCTGAACAGGGGCATTGTGGGTAGGGGGGGAGAAGTCTAAGAAAAGCACAAGCAGCTAGTGTAGAGTCCTTGATCATACGGGGGTTGGTGTGCAAGTGTCCAATGGGGAGGTCCTGATCAAATTTTCATTTTCTAAAGGTCCCCATGATTAGAAGACCAGAGAGGTCAGCTTCGTACACCTGTTCAGGAGCAATTGCAAAAACCCATATAAAAGATGAAGATAGCTTGAACCAAGGAGGTAATCGCAATGCTCAATAAATATCTGTTGCATGTGTACATGTATGCATGCGTGATGAGCAGACCCATAACACCTTCCCCGGATCACATCGCTTTCCTTCTAGCATCTTCTGACGCGCCTCTTATGATGACTTCGGTGTAATTCCTCCGCGACGGTTACTGAGCAGCCCACACTGACCCGCGCAGTGGGACGGGCCACCGCGGCCCTGCATGCAGTCCCCATTTCCACGTTGTGCGATACCGGCAACAAGGTGTAGAAACGGTACCCCTTTGTCTTCACCCGCCCTTGCGCTTTGTTCTCTTCAAGGTCAGAGACTACATCCCCAGATCTGGCTCAGACGGAGGAGGGTTTATTTGGGGGATGAAGCATTCTTTGCGACTCTCATGAGGGCAAAGGGTGTTTCAGTCCGTGAGAGGTGCAACAGCCACAGCAGAGAGGGATTGAAAGAGCAGTTATTTGGAAATCTATTTCTTAACTTAGGTTCATCCTTGAACTTGTAGTGTGACCTGGGGCGGGGGGACTTCTCCCTCGCTGGACCCATTTTCTCACATGCAAAAGCGCAGGAAACTGTTAACATGTGCGGAGTGATGTTAGGTTGTCAAAACCTCACCACAACCTTTTGAAGTAGATACGAGTTGTTTTTCATATAATAAATGATGAAATGGAGGCAGAGAAGGACTGAATAAAAGTCAGGGTAAATCCAGGCAGTCTAGAACTAGAACTGGTACTGCTCACAGTTCTGTCTGAAAACCCCAGTGACAACCTCTGAAGATCAACTTTCGAACCTGGCATTCGGAGATGCACTGATCCTGGAGAGAGGAGGCCGGCTGAGGTTCTATAAACAACATATGGATAATCGTCTCAGGTGCGTATAAAACAGTTCACATACTATCTTACTGCTGATGTCGAGGGTTGAGGGGTATACTAAACACATCCTAAATGTACACTTTAATTTCAGATACTGGAGTCCAGCACGCCTGAAATCGACTTCATGAAGAATAAAAAATCCATGAGACTCACAGTTCCATCAAGGAGGGTGCTTTCATAAGGATGGGTACAGGGATGAAACTGAACAGTAAAGTGAAACAAGAAACACGCATGCACTCACACATGTGCACACACACACACTCAGATCTGTTTAGTGCTCACATTCGGAACAAGTGTATGACTCAGGAGTCTGTCGGGTGCTTCACGCTGGTCCCTGAGAAGACAGAGAATGTGGCGGCTCATGTTTCATATTTCTCATCCGCGCCGTCAGCCTACGACTTGATAAAATGGGAAATTCAGGTGCGGCAGAGCACAGGAGCACCCGGGTCCCCTGTGAGGGACAGCGAAAAGCTCAGCAGGCCCAAGAGCTTCAAAAGGCCACCAATCGCTCATTGGAGGTGTGAGAGGATCTGAGTGGGGTGAGCCTCACTGGGGATGGGGCACCAGCTCCAGGAAGCGGGCCACGCACCACCGTGCAGCCACCGGGCCTCTGAAAAGAGCGCATGTGTGCCTGTCCCATAAAACTATTTTTGAACTCAGGGGGATGATTTACCCAACAGGAGGCTGCATCCTGGGAACTTTCGTGCACAAAGGGAAATATTTTATGCCTGAGGGAACACCGCTTTCTTCAAATGTGTGGATTTGGGGAAAAAGTGGACACACAGAGGCAGAATCGGGAAAACAAACGTAAGAAGAGAAGAAAGACACGGTATTTACAAGCAGCAGCGACGGCTTCGGTGATTCCATTATTTCACCAAAACCTTCCACCGAACTTGCAAGTTGAGTGCATTATTCTGCTCTTCCAAATGAGGACCTGAGATTTAGAGAATTTAAGTAATTGGCCAAGTCAACACAACAGGAAGGCAAAATCAACTCCAGTTTATTTGACTCCAAAGCTCATACAGTTGTTCCCCCTTATCCACGGGGAACAAGCTACAAGACCCCCAGTGGATGCCTGAAACCACAGATAGTACCAAACCCTAGGTATGCCGTGATTATTCTATACATACACACCTATGATAAAATTAAATGTATACATTAGGCACAGTAAGAAATTAACAGCAATAACTAATAACAAAATAGAATACTTATAACAATATATTGTAATAAAATGTATATGAATGTGTTTTCTGTCTCTCTCAGAAAAACATTTTCTTGTACCAGGTGGTCACATGAACAGAAGGATGATTCCTATCCTGGGTGGGACAGTGTGGGATGGCACGAGATTTCATCAGCTACTCCAAATGACATGCAATTTCAGACCTGTGCATTGTTTATACCTGGAATTTTCCATTTAATGTTTTGGGACCACAGCTGACCACAGGTAACTGAAACCACAGAGAGCGGGACCACGATAAGGAAGGACGATTGTATCTGTTCTACAGCATCTGCCGTGTCCCGCTGAGATGGGGAAGAGGCAGGCTTGCTCTCTCTTCTTCCATGGGTCTCATTGTCTGCTTTCTAACATTAATTATCACTTATCTCAGGTGTACAAACCAACTTTGATTTGCAGGTACAGCCTTAGGAATTCTTGTTTCATTCAGAATGTGTGTGTTTCACAAGATTTCCTAATCTCATGCATCTTGGCTTCCCTTTCGCAGATAATGGATGTCAAAAAAATGCATCCCATAGGATAAGTATTGAGCTAAAAATAAATAAATAAAAAAGAGAGAGAGAGAGAAAAAAAACCTCCCAAGACTGTGCACTCAGAAACCAGAACTTTCCCAGGAAATGAATGAAGATTATTTCCTGGCAGAGCAAAATCCTCGCCAGCCTTTTCACTAATGCTGACCGCTTCTCCATGTCTTTGTGGACCTACATCTGCACTAGACCTCAACTAAGTGGTTCATTATCAAGAGGACATTGATTAAGCAGATAACTTCATTGTATGGCAGCGGTATGGTAACATGTCATTGGCTGAAGACAAAGGACTGATGGCCTGGCATTTGCTTGTCCATCTTCTTCCTCAGGGGAACCAGGTGAAGTGCTAGTGGCAGGCAGGAAGGCTGCCTCGGACGGGTTCCTTTAGTCCACCCACTGTGGTCCTTTTAACAAAGGGACTTTGATTCACGCTCATTGTCAGTTACTTATGCAGAAGAATTCTTCCCACCCCATTGAGAGTCCTTCATGTGGCAGGAGACTCTGAAGGTTAATGGTCTCCCACTATCCTGACACTTAGGGCACTTAGTTCTCCTTTGTTTGAGGCATGACTGAGCATCACCTTTGGTTTCCAAGAGGGTAGGACCTGGCTCCACCTGCGTTATCACTGCATCCCAGTGTCTAACCAGGTGTGGCGAACACTGCAGGTCCTTAAAAACACCTGTCGAGTGAATTCCTGCTAGCATCAACATACGTTCAGTAGGTAGATTCCTAGTCAATCTTTTTTAAAAAGGAGAAAGGAGGCCATTAAATATACATCTACCAGGCTAAGTGCTTAATAGGCCTTATTTCATGAGAATTGGTGTGATCATTTTCATATGAAGAAAAGAAACTTTTCCAGAGTCACGCAGCTAGCCAACGACCGACGGAACTGGGGTTCAGATCCACATATAGCTGATTAGGACAGTCAAGCATCGCTTCTGTTTAGTTTTGGTTTTCTGCTGTATCTCTTCACATCCCTAACACTTTTGAAGTCCCTTAAGTAGGTAGAAAAGAATGAGCTGGGAAGATATGGAAAAAAGAACAGATAACCCAATGTTGATGGATCTGAGGGCATAGGACTGTGTCCAAAATATACTCAAAGGGAAAGAATTCATGGATATGAAGTCTAGGGGTCCCAGGGTCCCAGTTAGTAAAGTATGCCCTTGCTAGTAAACCAGATAAGACAATTTATGTTTCCTTATGGTTAGTTAGACTATCACTTCAAGAAAAAAAATGGGTCACTACTCAGTTTTGCTGAGAGTAGACACAGTCTTTTGACCCACATCATTACTTTCATAGCAGAGTCTCAATCATTTTTTCTGTGTAGTGGGGAAGCATGGAGACAATCATTCATTCATTCATTCATTCAACATTTCTTGGGTACTCACTAAGTGCAACATTCTGTACTAGACTCTGGAGATGCAGAGACACCCAAGCCATGGTGTCTCCCTTCCAAGACTTTCACAGGAAAGTGATATTGAGACAATACACAATCAGGAGTTCAGCTTTTGTAGTCAGACCATCTGTGTGTGGTCAGTTACCCTTGGAGATGCATTCCTGGGCTGGGTGAAATTCGATATTGAAAAATAAGGGAATGAGATCATATTTCTGGAACCCACCAAGCTGATCAACATAATATACAAGAAAAAGCTTGATTTGCTACTCTGATGTGATACAAAGGAGTTGATAAGGAAAGATGTGGCCCCTCAACACTCCTGGGCCCTGCAGTTCTTAGTCTGTGTCATGCAGCAGTTGGGGATAGTTCACTGTGTGTTCTCAGGCACACAGGATGTCTGGGGCAGCAGTGGGAATAAAAGCCAGGACAAAAGTGGTAGGATGCTTGACTCTTACAGGTATGCTATTAGTATTAGCCCGTTGATAAAAAGAATGAAAGAAACTTGGCAAAGGGTGGCCAGGTGAAGATGTCAGGTCTGAACAGATCCTATGGTGGTGCTGAAGTCAAAGAACGTGACAGGAAACCCATCCAGGACTGGAGAGGACTTCCCACAGAAGTAGGGTGGTTTTTCAAACACTTCCCATGTGAACCCTGAACCTTTGAGACTTGAGGATTTGCATAGATGCAAAATACTTGGCGTGTCTAGTCATTGTGGTCTGAAGGGCAGGTAAGTATGACCATCCTTTCCAGTTTTCCTTGAAGACAGATGTCATTCAGTCAGATCTGTTTCAAAAGAAAGAAAGAAAGAAAGAAAGAAAGAAAGAAAGAAAGAAAGAAAGAAAGGAAGGAAGGAAGGAAGGAAGGAGGAAGGAAGGAAGAAAGGAAGAGAAAGAGAGAAAGAATAGAAAAGAAAGAAATCTTTCTACCTGGTCACTACTTATCTTACTACTAACCTTACTATCTGGTTGCTACTTACCAGAGAGGCAGGTGGCTGGCAGTGTGCTTGGAGGACTAGCGTGACATCCTCTGATCTGCCTTCAGCCAGTGATCTTTACAAGGAGACACTGGCCAAGCTCACATGGACTTGCCTTCATCCAGCCATGAACCATTGCTATGGACATTCTACTAGTTATCGGGTACCTGAAGGCCTACCAATGGGTGGAGGCAAGATATAGCCAGCTTCTCTCTTTTAAAAATGTAGTAAAGTGTGGGACTCTTGTTCTCATGAGAATGATTCTAGAGAGAATCTCCCAATTTGTGGCTTCACCAAAAAAAATCCCTAAGAACGATAGGTCAACACCGGCAACTCCTGCGGCGCACCTGAAGCCAAGCTGTATTGACTTTGTCTTTCCCTTGGACCCTTCAGCTGCGAAGAGAGGGGGGGTCTGCTGCATGGGCAACAGCAGACCCTCCATATCACCCTGCCCAGGCTCTGTAGCTTCAGTTTCACTTGAGAGGACACTCCAGCGTCATCGCAAGATGTCGACTCAACACGGGAGGAGACAGATACCGGTTATAAGCTCATCTGATTGGCGAAGGAAACGAGCGCCAGGGGTCTCCTCTGACGGTGGGAGAGGTCATCGCGCCTCACTGGACAGCTACCATCTTGCCATGGCTCGCCTGCCCCACTGGGTGCGTGGGGATCAGAGAGGCGCCTCTCGAAAAGTGGGCCACAAAACACCCGCACCAGTTAATTCCAAGCAAACAACAAGAAAGAAGCCTCCGGCTCTTCGCCTCGCTAGCTGGAACATCAGGACCATGTGCCCCGGACTTACTGCAGACCTTCCGTGGATCAAGGGTGCCAGGAAAACCGCTGTCATCAATAGGGAACTGGCACGACTAAACATCGACATTGCGGCTCTACAGGAGACCCGGTTGGCCGACAACGGAACTATCAGAGAAACCAACTACACCTTCTACTGGCAAGGGAAGTCTCCGGACCAACCAAGACAGCACGGTGTTGGGTTCGCTGTGAAGAACACGCTTGTTAACTCCATAGAGCCACCCACAGGAGGGGTGGACGTGCAGAACTCAGGTCGTGTCTTTGCAACTTTGATTCCCTTTTCTCAGCCTACAGTTATTTCAAAGTTAAAAGTGTTTTATGTAGTATGTAAACGTGCAGCTGAATAGGGTGGTCCTGGTTGCAGGTTATATCTTTGTTTGCTGGACTTCCATGCACTTTGATTTTCTGGAACTTATGGTTGTTTCTAGTTTTGAGGTAATTGTATTCCTTCTTAGTTGTGGAGGGAGACGCCGCATGTCTGTCTATGCCTCCATCTTGGCCAGAAGTCCTCCTAGTGAATATTTTAATTGAATTATTATATTCTTCAATTCCTGAAATTCTGTTTTTTAAGATACTTTCATTTTGACCATGGGCATACTGAGGAGAAAAGATGATAAATGTATTAACTTTCAATATTTCCATGCGTGGAGATGTCGCGGGAAAAAAGTAAATGCTCAAAAAAGCAGTGCGATTGGAGAGTCTCTGTATCATCATAATATGGAAAAGGGAGGAAGGCTGAGTGCAGAAACCGACTTTTAGGAAAGGTGAAAGGGCCTTACAGGAATAGATGTGGGTACGAGAGTTTGTGACTGCACAGCTGGGGGTGGCGTCTACTTCAAGTCTCCCTCCTGTGACCACGGTCCATCGTCCTGGTTGGCGAAGCTCCCAGGAAGAGACTTGATGACCATGAAGCTCCTCTTGGTGGATCTATCTTTAGGTAGACATGGGGAGTTCAGAGAAAGCCTCTCCTGGCATTTGCTGTTTTTCAAGTGCTTTCGGCTCAAAATAATCGATCCACGAGGCAGCGTAGGTGGGGCAGTGTGTCTTAAACTCCTTTAGGTGCAAAGAAATGGGGCTTTTGTCCCCCTCACCTCAGTAGAGCTGGAGCCGGAGCAGCAGGTCTCTTGGTGAGGAGGTGATGCTTCTGTGCGTTCAGGAGGGATGAGGGAGGACAAGCTGGGGGATGTGGGAGGAGGCGCTCGTCACACAAACATCTACCCCCAGTGTCCCCTCTCCTGGGCTCTGCCAGGCTTGTGTGACTGACTCTTTGTCTTCTGTTTCTTGTGAATCTCACCAGGGAGGCCATGGCCCTGTCTTTGGCTCATTGATCCACCTGTCCCCCTGAGATTGTACCCAAGCAGCCGCTGTCCCTTGCCTTGTCTCCAGCAACAACCTCCCTTCATAGGCGGATGTCAATTTCAGTTTGGTGGGCATTTAAAGGGAAATGTATATGATCCCTTAAGACACACTGATTTGGCGATACATATTTCCTCCGGCTCAGAAACTTTTAATTTCCTGTTTTATTTACAGGGCTGCCATTGCATCGGTCACGCAGACAAGCCTTCCCTGACACCTTCTGCCCTCGCACGTGAGCATGGCTCCCGGCTCCCAAAGAGCCAGCAAATCTCATAGATTCTTCCTCCAGCATGCTGTCAGCACCCAACGTCCATGGCCACCACGGCAGCCATTTCTCAGCCCCTCACCATTGAGGGTCACTGTCCGGACCACAACTGTCATAGAAGGAACATATCCCTCTACGTCTGGCCTCTAGCATCCCCCATCCATCATCGCCCAACTTTTATAAACCTGCAGTCTCCCCGGCATCTGCTTGGTGTGGCTTTGAAGGCCCTCTGCCTCCTGCTTTGGATTCTCATCTCTTTCTTGCTTTCACGGAGTGCCTCGTTCCCTTTCACAGAATCGGTGCTGATTGTAGAGAGAACGCTGGTGCAGGGCCATTGCTGCGCACTGGGGGGAAAGAGCCATCATTTTTGTTTGTATTGACTGTGCAAGCAATTACTGAATGACCAAGGGTACGTTAGTACGTTAGTTCCACTCACTGAGCCATGGAGTGTGTGTGTGTGTGTGTGTGTGTGTGTGTGTGTGTGTCTTTTAAAGCACAGGTCAGCAAACTATGGTCCAGGTGCCAGATCCCACCCACTGCCTAGTTTTGTCAATAGTTTTACTGAGGCATAGCCATGTTCATTCATTAACACGTTGTCCGCAGCTGCCTTAGTGCAACAACAGCAGACGTGCGTAGCTGTGACAAAGACGGCCTGCCCCACAAAGCCTGAAATATTTATTATCTGGCTCTTTGCAGAAAAAGTGTCCCAACTCCCAATCTATACAACCACCTCTGATGTTTCTGTGAACATTAACATGATAGAGCTATAAGGAGCTAACTATACTTACAATGCTTTAAAGAATTTTTATGCATATAGAATCACCAGTAAAAACTTAAGCTATTTCATCCTCTGTGTGTTGCAGTTCACACACAAGGGAATTCAGAGAACCAAGGGCATGTCATGTCTTCGGGCCTCAATGTCCTCATTTTTTCTAGCACCGACCTCTTGGAGCTGCTGTGACACTCAAAGGTAAAAGGACTTGCAGAACCACCCGGCCTCACCCCTGGCCCATGGCTGGTACTCAATACCTGTTGCTTTTCCTTCCCTGAACGAAACGTCTTTCTTATTTAAGAGACCTGGAGATGAGCTCCCACCACTTCAGCATCAATGTCCCGTGGCTACTGTGAGCTCGTGGCTCACATGGACACATTTAACCCCTTTGCATTCTCCATCCCGCCTCCTCTCACATTGCTCTGCATTCCCACCCATGAAGGCAAACACAACCTGCTTGCGTAATTACCTTAAGAAGGCTGAGCTGCTCAGGACAGGTGCTGCTCTGGACGGTGTAGGACGATAATCGCCCTGAGATGCATCAGTAGGACCAGAGCTCCGTTGTGAAAGGACAGTAGCAGCTTAACCTGTGATCATCTGCACCGGCTTCCCGTGCCACTCTGGAGAGGGAGTCTGTTCACCACGTGTTAGGGGTCCGTGGTGTGTGTAAGGGAATGGCCAACCCAAGGAAGAAACGAAGCATCCATGAAAATGTGATGCTGAGGTCATGTGCTTCGGGGGGAAATGTTGAATGGCAGCCCCAGCTGGTGCACCTCTGGATCCATCCCCATGCATGTGCTGAGGTCATGCTTCTCCAGGGCTACTCACAGGCAATGACAGGGCACAGCGAGGACATGAGTGTTGCGTGTGGAACATGGGATGCCTGCAATGGGCAACAGCAGAGGGAAGATGCCCCTCTGGCCCAGGTGGCACTTTCATAGGCTGGTGCTAATAAGGTCTGAGACACGTACCCAGTGTCCTTCCTTCTCCCTCTGTCTTCACAGGGGTCAAACCTGCGTCACAATCTGAAAGCTCTCCCTGCCCACTCTGACTTCCTCTCCTCTACCTTCCCCTGAAAACTCTTGGTGCTACTTCTCAGAGGACTTGAACTATCACAAGTAGACCATAAATGGACCCAGAGGATGGGGGGGAGAGGCAGGCACTGGTGCTGTGGCTGGCTAAGAGCATGCGTCCTTATCGGTACGTGGGCACAGGGATTCCCTGGGACAATGCGACAGCCCTGTTTCTGAAATCCCACTGCTGAAGATGTGCGGAGAAAGAGCTGTACACTTCTCCAGGGGCCCTTTAAAAGACAAGTCACAAACTACGGAGCCTGGCATATTCTCAATGTGAAGACTCAAATTAAATTTAACCGTGTTAAGAAATGTGTTAGGATTAAGGAGGATTTGGTTGGGTAAATTGCCTCAGGTCTCTTTAGAAACGTTCCTCTTGATGAGCAAGGGTTTTAATTCTGGAATAGTCTGTTTAACAAAGCCTATTAAATATGTGCTTCTACCACCTCAATAAACAATAATAAATGTAGAGATATCAAGCCAAGGTGTGAGGAGAGGAGGAGGCTTGTGATGAATTTTCCAATGAGTAAATTGTTGAAAATTCGAAGGTGTATAAAACTTCTTATAATAGCCAAGTGAACCCATATGTACTGAATCTGTTGTACACTTTATGGAAATATGCTCATTTCATGATGCTCACGTGGCCATTTTTAGTGCTGAGGACTATGATGTACATCTCATGAGGAAGGATGTCTAAACAAAGGACCACCGTTGAGAAGCAGGTTGTCTGCTTCCTTGCTAGTTTCAAATGTAAAATACTGAGCTTGTAGCAAATAATGGTCTCGAATCATCACAGTATTTAGTACATGTGAAGGTCAATATGCTTTTAATCAGTTCACACCGATCCCTTCACTTGGGTCTCAAGACACGGCACACATCCCATCCCTGGTTTGTACACCGGGGGGCACTGCAGTGAGGAGACTCTTCTGGTGGGACAATGACTGGACCTAGGTGCTCTGATGCTATGTCCTCGACTGGCGGCACCATTGTATGTTTCTACGGCAGTCTCCATGTTATACGTATGTAGCACGCTGATTTCGCCATGACCAACGTGTTCATCTGTGTCCCCAGGAAATGTCTGAATAACTTGCATTTAATGAATGCCACTATGAGGACTTCAGTCCTCCTCTCTAAAGATAAGGAGAAAGAAAAGCCTTTCTGTGCATTTTTTGTGGTGGGTGTGTGTGCATGGATCCACTTTCACGATGGGAAACCTTGCACTTGGAAATGTCGGCTGCAAATTGAGGCTTCTTATTTCAGCCACACACTCTCCCTTACTGACTTAAATGTATCAATCTTGGAAGGGGATTACCCCCAAAAAGACCTGTGTGAATCTGATCAAGGCCCTTAACGCTGAAGGGGGCTTGTGTGCAGGGCTCTGCTGGGTACCCCGAGCTAGTCCGTTGCCAGCTGCCAGCATGAAGCTGGAGGGGGAAGCAGCCTTTTTCATGAAACCCAGCAGGGCTTCCACTCTGAATTCCTCAGGGGGGCTGGAGATCCCCAGTTTCCTCAGCAGCCCCTCTCTAAGGCTCTTCTGTGACGTGCGGGCATTGTCCCCAGCCCCTGGAAGCTGGCAGCGGCTGCTCAGCTCTTCTAGGAGGGAGACAGCCTGAGCTTTGGGGGCCTGAAAAGAAGCCCATCAATCTTTCTGGGGTGACAGTATATAGGTCTGCTGGCTCCCTCTCCTGCAGCTTTCCCAACCCCTGGTGGGGAAGGACACAGAGAAGAGAATGGGAACCAGCCAGCTCCTCTTATCCCACCAATGGGATCTCATGGAAGTGGGACCGCAAAGTCCTTCTGTTCTTTGAATCTCTGAGGCTGGTGATATCTGCTCTTTATTCTCATATGGGTGCCACCCCATGGCCACAGCCTCTAAGGGAGGCAAGTCTCACAACTCTAAAACCATAGTAAAGGCCCTTAAAATGTGCCGAAGGCTTGGAGGGAGCAGAAGCACTTTGGGATAGTTAAGACTGCATGCCCACCTCATCGGTAGGGTTGTGGAGGTGGAAGCAGACGCGATTGATAAGAGTTACAACCGCCGTAACAACTTACAAGGACAGAAGCTGATTTATTGAGACCTTACACGTGTTGGGCACTGTTCTGAGGACTTAGGTAACGGATCCAGTGTAATTACTGAACCTTCACAGTGGAACTGGAAGAGAGGAGCCGAGACCACCCCCCACACACACAGAGCCGAGGCTAGTGCACGGAGAGGTGAAGCTGGCCAAGGTCACACAGCCAGGATGCCACCGAGCCAGACAGCATCCGGATCCCTGGTCCTCA
Source organism: Furipterus horrens (assembly GCF_987537825.1). Lineage (NCBI taxonomy): Eukaryota > Metazoa > Chordata > Mammalia > Chiroptera > Furipteridae > Furipterus > Furipterus horrens. The sequence continues at coordinate 213,425,528 of NW_028327172.1, forward strand.
CAACTCTTTTCTTAATCACCACCGGACAGTGGGAAAGACCCTAGCCCCGGGAAGAGCCTTTCTGATGATCTTATTCTACCCTCTGAGAATGATAACCTTTTTCCATCACCCTCCCATGGCGGCAGAATTCTCAGAAGCAAATCAATGCGTTTTAGTTCTGACCCACGTTCACAGCTGAGATGACAGAGGCTCACAAAGTGTCGATCCTTTCCCAGGGCTCCAGAGAGAAGTAACGGGGCCAGAACGTGAAGCCTGGTTCACGGATTCTGCTCTTTCTTCTCTACGGCGTGTCTTCCCGAGAACAGTAACTCTCCCTGCTGTGAGGCCCTGACCAGAACACAGTTTTTGTAAGCTAATCATATGTTGGAGAGAGACTATTTTTCATGGAGGTCTGTGAAATTCCAAAACAAAACAGCACAGTGAGGAAAGGCGTAACGATGCAATTGGCGTGGCCTTAACCGGCAAGGATTTATGTGACATTTAACTCTCGCCTTTGTCCTTTCAGGAAAATAAGTCACCCTCTAGGGGTTCCACAGCACAGTTTAAATTTCTAAAAGTGCACGGTTTCTCATGTTAAGAGTCTCCCAAAGGGAGACTCCTTTCCGGGATTAATTGGCTCTCCTCTGCGTGTTTATAGCCCTGATCATTTGAATTGAGACCTTTGTATGCTCCACACATATAAATATGAAGAAATACTGACGAAACACAAACTGATTTCTCATTTCTACCATCCGCCAGGCCAAAAAAAAAAAAAAAAAAAAAAAGCATCAATAATTTGTCTGTCAAGTTAATTCAAAAACTGTTTGGGACTGGGGACAAATGTTCTTCTCATCCAAAGAACAAGCCTTGATAACTCAATCGTGAACCCTGATGACAATGGAAAACAGCAGCATTTATTGAGCATTTTTTTGGTACCAGAAAATAATCGAAGCAATTTATATGTTTTAATTCTTTGAATTCTCATACTAACTCTATCATATAAATATTTTAATTGTCCAGCTCATACCCATGGTTCTCAAACAAGGGCAATTTTCCCTTCAGGGGACATTTCACAATGTCTGGAGGCATTTTTTAGTTGTACCAACTGGGGATAAGAATTGGGAGGTGCTGCTGGCATTTCGCAGCTCAGAGAGGCTGCTAACATCCCATAATGCACAGGACAGTCCTCAAAAACAAAGTTATCCAGCCCCAAGTGTCAACAGTGTTAAAGTTGGAAAAACCCTGCAATAGACTGGAAAAATATAGAAAACCTGAGATCCTACAAATTGAATTTATAACCAAAATTCCTCCGCTGCCTCTCTTCTTCCCCATACAAAAATATAGCGAGGTGTCACAGACAAGCCTCACCAGGAACCCCTAATTTATTTTGTTAGGGGATCTCTAAACAGACAAGAGCATTTCCAAACAGAAAATTATAAACTGATCTACCTCATGAAGTACGGTATGTAAACCTTTTTTTAAAATATGCCACATCAAATAGAGCAAATACAGATTCATACAACCTTACCAGGTTGAGTTTCCCTCAGAAATTCAAGAATGGTTCAACCTCAGAAAACCAGTTAATGTATTATTGTCTATCAATAGATAACAAGAGAAGTAGATGCAGAAAATATTTGAAAAATAACTTCAGTTCTCACATTTGGAAAAATGGAAATTTTAAAATATTAATAATATAATGAGATTCTTTAAATGTGACATCTATTAAAAACTTTTAGCAAAGATTGCACATAATAATACCATTTAGAAGCATTTAAATAATGGAATAGGAATTCTGGAAGGCATCACTTGTGGTTAGAAGTGGAACACTTGTCTAATGTAGAAAATAGCAAAAGAAATATGAATGATAAAAATTGGAAATGATAGTATTATATCAAAGAAAATACAGGTAAAGATACAAACTATTAAAACTAATAAAACGGTGCAGCTAGGCCATTGTAAACAAGATTAGCATATAAAAGTCAATGGCATTTCTGTACGTTGCAATAATTAATTAGGGACTGCAACAAACAGAACCCATTCACTATAACAACAAGTTATTATAAGTTCCTCCACAAAAAAAATGTAACAAAAGTGCAATTCCTTTATAAATAAAATTGCAATACATTATTGAATGACACTAAAGAAGATATTACTGAGTGAAGAGATATAAAAAGTTCATAGATGTAAGATTCAATATTACAAAAACTAATTCTTAATTTTCAATCCAATACAATTTCAACAGTGTTTAATGGAAGTTATCAAATCACCACTATTATTTATATGTAAAATTAGAGGGCCGAAAAAGTGGGAAATGAACAAGATGGGAAGAGGTGCCCAATGAGATAAGATTTCCAAAACCACAGTATTTAAAACAATTGGTGTGTATAGGAAAAGTAATGGAAAGAAATTAATAGAGATCCCTGAAACAACCCTATATGTGACTAATGTGCTCTGTGACGCAGATGGCAGTGAACTGTGCTCACAGTGGGAGGAAGGTAATTAAATCCCTATCTCACAGCAAAAATAAAAAGTCAATACCATGCACATTTCTAAAGGGTCAATATTGTAATATTTTTAGAAAAAATATAGGAGAAAATCTTTAAGAGCTTGGGGTAAGAAAGATTTTTTTTTAATTCAAACAATAGAAGAATGTGCCTACTTTGAAATCAACACTTTCAGCTTAATTAAGGCTGAGAGAAGAAATTGACAACACATATAACTATTAAATGATTAGTTTCCTGCATTCAAATAAAGTTATTACAAATCCATAAGAAAATCATTTTTTAAAAAACTACTGGAAAATGGGTAAAAATACAAACAGGCAATATACAGAAAAGACACCCTAGTGGTCACTTATAAGCATATGAACAAGATGCTCAGCCTTTCTGTGAATAAGACAAATGAAAAGTAAACCCCATGAACAAACCATTTCACATACACACCAGAGTGGCAGAAATTTACGAAATCCTGATAATTCCCATTATTGTCAAGGATAGTGGGGAGTGATCGGATTCCCTCACTGCTTCAAGACTGATGGATTCTTGCAGCTGTGGTAACATCAAGTAACACCAAAGATGGGGAGCAGATTGACCCAGCAAGTGCCTGAGTAGGTGTGAACCCTAACGAAGATTTTGAACTGGTGCACGAGGTGACATCCAAAAGAAGTAAAGAGCAGAAAAGGCTGATCCTGTAGATGGAAATGACTTATAAGCCAGAAGGGGGATGGAGGTCTACAGTCCCATGAGGAACAGACTTTAGGGGAAATGGGAACATCAGAGGACATTGGGGACTGTTTCCCTGAGAGAGTCTGGGCAGCAGGTCCCCAGCCTCAGGAAAGACACCCAGCACCCAGGCTTGGCACAGAGGCAGCAGAGACATAACTGGGGAAAGATGTTCGGGTCTCGGACAATGCACAGATCTGAAGTGGCCTGTGTAGTGGCCTATGTGAGACCGAAGATCCCAGAGCACAGAGACACTTCCCCAGCATCTCGTTTCCTGTAAGACTAGCTGAGTGTTTCATGGTGCTCGGTGAGGAGTGAACCAGACAACTCCATGACGCTTTCCCTCAGCCGGGCAAGGAAGGTGCTTCGTATCAGATTTTATTTGATTTTAGAAAGAAAATAGTGACAGCCGATTTTGGCAAACCTAAGTTTGGAGAAAAATATTCATCCGTGGAACTCCTGATGAATTTTTGGCCTGAAACTATGGGCTAAATATTCTTCTCTTATACATCTCCTTCCTCTGCACTCCCTCTGTTAGAGCAATTACCACATTATGCATAATTGCTGTGATTATTTTTATCTCCTTAGTCCCAGGGCCTGGCAGGACTGGCATGTAATAGCCACTTTGGAAAATTGAATGCCTTCTTTCTGGCAGGTCTGAAGTCACACCGCGCCTATGACTGCTGCGTTGCCAACAGTCAAGCCTCCTTCTCACGCAGGACAATGATATTTAGAAATAACTTCTTGATATTTCAGGGTGTTTTTCCCCAAAAAGTGCCTAACATCTTTCATTCCACCCTGTGGCATGCTGAAATCAGTCATTCCCCTATCAAGTTTCTTCTGGACTTAGTGCTAAAAATACTGTGTCAATCAACACAAAATAGAACCCCCTCCCTCTTCAGTGGCCTAATTTTGAAATGAATGCAGGGATCTGTCAGAGCCTTTACTCCCAGACCTTCCTCTCCTGCCTCCTGCCATTCCTCATAGGCGATTAGGCTAATAAGCTTTATTGTCCATCCTATAACCACTGGTAGTTACACAGCTCAGCGGCCATCACAGAAAAAAACATAATGAAAGGAGAACAAGGTAAACTCAATAAAGCATTCTTTGCTCTCCTGGTAGATACAGGATAATGGGCAATTTCTCCTTGTTTATTGATCATAGAAAGAGTCAGATGAGAGGCAGGTCTGGAAGTCACAGCTGGGACGCAGATGCTGGACATGCCAGGCTTTTCCACACATGCTGTCTCATTGAGACTCACCAGCAGTTCTTTCTACAGCCCTGGGAGGGCAGAGTGCATTACCCCATGGGACAGGTCAGAAGAAGGTTCACCTGTGTGAAAGTGACCTTCCCAAGGTCATTGAAAAGGCTGAGGCTGGGTGTCAAAGAGAGCTAGCTGTCTCATTCATAGCCAACATCCCTTAAATATTGAAAGGTGTGGCCTTCTCCACCTCCATTCTTTCAAATCCTTTAAGCTTTTGTTACCCCAAATGCATGTCACCTCCTCTGAGAAGCCTTCTGTGACTGTCCTAACAGTCCAGAGTAATTTCATTTTGCGCTACACAGGTCAGTTTCAAAAATGGATGTTCCTTCACCCACTTGTTCTCCTTCTGGGAGGATATATTCTTAATTCTTCTAGTTTGTAATAAATCTCTATTCTTTGGGAGGTCCACAGTAATTATCACAAAACATTGCTAAGGTTATTTTGTTGTGCATTGGATCATAATAATCTGTAGATTTGACCTTTTTCTTACTAGAAAATTAGGTGGGTCATTTTTGTTTAGAGCACAGATTCTGTGTATTTTTAGACCACATTGCACTTAAACAATACAAAAGACCTGAGGGGTCACCCATCTGATTGGTTTTCAGTCACCAAAGGGAACAGAACTCCTAGCAACAATGACGTATCATGTTGGGGGTGGGGGAGGTAAACACTTGTTTATTAATAAGCTATTGATGTTTCTTATTTAAATTGCAAAACACATTTATTTAGCAAACACTTATAAAACTTACTACATGCCAGTTTCTATTCTAAGAATTTTACCGAAGTTGAATTATTTAATACTTCTAATGTTTATTATTCCCATTATATAGAAAATGGAGGTACAGAAAGTTTAAGTAGCTTGCCCAGGGTCCCAGAAAAATTTGCCCAAATGTTTAAACTAAGATTCAAACCCAGGTCAACTGGCTCATAACCAACAGGATAAAATTAAGAGTCAGGGATACTGTTTATCAAAATGAGCATCTCTAACTTCCAGCCAAGATGGAGGCCTAGACAGACACACTGTGTCTCCCTCCACAACTAAGAAAGAATACAACTACCTCAAAACTAGAGACAACCAGAAGTTCCAGAAAATCAAACTGCATGAAAGTCGAGCAAACAAAGATATAAAGAAGAAATACTCACCCAGACAGGCAGGAGGGGCGGAGAGGACATGGTGTGGTGGCGGCGGCAGCAGCAATGGCAGGCTGGTGGAAAGCGCAGTCACACGTTTTAAAAAGTCAGGAGGGACACCTGGGAAGCGTTCTCAGCTCCTCACCGGACTTTGCAGCTCACGGTCCCAGCACCAGGGGAAATCAAACATCATTGCTTCTGACTGTGCAGATCAGTGGGGGTTGGGTTGGAGGCAGAAACTGCTGGTCTCTCAGCAGAGTCTGCTTCTTTAAAGGGCCCTCACTGTTCTAGAATGTCCACAGACCCACTCACTCTGGAAATAATGGCCAGGGCAGCAGCTAGAGGGGCACCAGTCCCATACAAAGTGGGAGAAGTGCCTGGAAAAGGGACAAGTGCTGGGCAGGTGACATTGTTCCCTCTCAGACCCCTCCCCACACCCAGTGCCAAAACGGGGTGAAACAGGTCACACTATACTGACAAATGCCTAAGGTTCCGTGCCTTACAACCTAACAGGAGTGACAGCTCTACCTGGGATGTGGAGGAAAACAAGCACAGGAGCCTGTCAGATGAGGAGACAGAGAAGTATGGCCCAAAAGGGGGAACGGGTCAAGGTTCCAGTGGGAGAGCTAAGCGAGGAGGAGATAGCCAACCTAATAGATGAGGAGATAGACAACTAAACAGAAGCAGAATTCAAAACACTGGTGATAAAGATGCTCACAGGCTTGACAGATATGCTTGAGTACGGCAAATGCATAAGAGAAGAAGTGAAGGCTATGCTAAGTGAAACTAAGGAAAATCCACACAAAACCAATGGTGAAGGGAAGGAAACCGGAGTTCAAATAAATGATTTGGAACATAAGGAAGAGAAAAACAGTCAACCAGTGCAGAATGAGGAATCAAGAATTGAAAAAAATGAGGAAAACTTCCCAAATTTTGCCAAGGAGAATGGACATACAAATCCCGGAAGCACAGAGGATCCTGGGCAAGTGGGACCCAGAGGGGACCACACCAGGATGCATCATGATTGAGATGCCAAAGGTGAAAGATTAAGACAGAATCCTGAGGGCAGCCAGAGAGAGGCGAAGAGTTGCCTACGGGGGTGGGGGGTTGCATATAGGACTGTCAGCTGATTTCTCAGAGGACACTTTGCAGGCAAGAAGGGACTGGGAAGCAGTATTCAATGTGATGAAAGGCAACCTGCAACCAGGATTACTCTATCCAGCAAAGCTATCATTTGGAATGGAAGGACAGATGAAGTGCTTCCCAGACAAGGTAAAGCTAAAGGAGTTCACCATCACCAAGCCATTATTATATGAAATGTCAAAGGAACTTACTTAAAAAAAAGAAGATCAAAACTATGAACACTAAAATGATAACAAACTCACAACTGTCAACAACTGAATCTAAAAAATAAAAACAAAATCCAACTAAGCAAACCATAATAAGAACAGAATCATAGGTATGGGGATCATTCAGAGGGTTATCATCTGGGAGGGGGCAGAGGGAGAAGTTGGGAAATGGTGCAGGGACTAAGAAGCATAATCAGTTCATACAAAATCGACAGGGGAAGTTAAGAATAATACAGGAAGGGGTGAAGCCAAAGAACTTACATGCACGACCCATGGACATGAACTGAGGGGAGAGGGATTGCTGGAGGGAAGGGGGATACTGGGCAGAGAGGAGCAAAGGAGAAAAAAATTGGAACTACTGTAACAACATAATCAATAAAATATACTTTAAAAAAAATGAGCATCTCTTTAGAGTTAACCCAATGATCCGCAATAAATCTTTATTGACAACTCTGATGCTCAGTTCACAGAACATCTAATGGAAGAAAATAAAGAAAGAAATATTTATTGAACATCTATTTTACACCTAGAAATTAAAATATTACTTTATACTGGTTTTCATAGCCTGAATTGAAGAATACAGTAGAAGGAATCAAAAGCAGGCTAAATGAAGCAGGTGATCAGATTGGTGAGCTGGAGGAGAACATAAAAAAAAAAAAATCCCAGACAGTGCAACAAAATGAAAAAAGACTGAAAAAGAATGAAGAGGGTTTAAGAGAGCTGCAAGACAACATAAAACATAATAATGTCTGTATTATAAGGATACCAGAAGGAGAAGAAGAGGAGCAAGGGATAGAAAACCTGTTTCTAAAAGTAATGACAGAAAACTTCCTCAACTTGATGAGAGAAAAAGTCATGCAAGTCCAGGAAAAACAGAGGGTCCCAATGAAAATGAACTCAAGGAGGCCCACTCCAAGACACATAATTAAAACGGTAAAATTCAAAGACAAAGAGAGACTTATAAAGACAGCAAGAGACAAACCACTAATAACATATAAGGGAGTTCTGATAAGGCTATCAGCAGATTTCTCAACAGAAACACTATAAGCTAGAAGGGAATGGAAAAAAAATATTTCAAGCAATAAAAAACAAAGGCCTACAACCAAGACTATTCTACCCAGCAAGGCTCTCATTCAAAATGGAAGATGAAATAAGGAGTTTCCAAGACAAAATAAGGCTAAAAGAATACATCTCCACCAAACCAGCATTACAAGAGATGCTAAAGGGATTGCTTTAAGAAGATGAAGAAAAAGAGAGAGAGAGAGGAACACAGGTACAAAGGGGAAAAAATCACGATGAATAAGTACCTATCAATAATAACCTTAAATGTAAATGGATTAAATGTTCCAATCAAAAGACATAGAGTAGCTGAATGTATAAGAAAACATGTCCCACATATATGCTGTCTACAAGAGACCCACCTCAGAGCTAAATATCTACACAGACTGAAAGTGAAAAGATGGATAAAAATATTTCAAGGAAAAGGGCAGGAAAAAAAGCTGGGGTTGCAATACTTATATAAGACAAAATAGATTTCACAACAAAGGCCATAAAAAGAGACAAAGAAGGACATTTCATAATACTTAAGGGAAAAATCCATCAAGAAGGTCTAACCCTTGTAGATATATATGCATCTAACATAGGAGCATCCAAGTATATAAGAAAAATCTTGGAGGACTTCAGGAAAGATATTGACAGCAGCACACTCATAGTAGGGGACCTTAACACCCCATTGTCAACAATGGACAGATTTTTGAAGCAAAGGAACACCAAAGATATTGAGGCATTGAACAACTCTCTAGATCAAATGGACTTAATCAATACATACAGAACGTTTCACCCCAAGAAGCAAAATATACATTCTTTTCAAATGCTCATGGAACACTTTCAAAGATAGACCAAATGGCAGGACACAAAACAAGCCTCAACAAATTCAAGAAAATTAAAATTATATCAGGCATGTTCTCAGATCATAATGGCTTGAAACTAGAAACCAACCTCAAGGAAAAATCTCAAAAACATGCAAATTCATAGAGACTGAATAACATGTTATTAAATAATAAGTGTGTTAACAATGGATCAAGGGAGAAATCAAAAAGCTTCTGGAAACAAATGAAAATGAATAAACAACAGACCAAAACCTAAAGAGAACAGCGAAGGCAGTCCTGAGAGGGAAGTTCATAGCAATACAGGTCTACTTAAAAAGGATAGAAGAATCTCAAATAAACAACCTAACCCTACATCTACTGGAACTGGAGGAAAAACAACAAACAAAGGCCAGAGTGAATACAAGAAAGAAAATAATCAAGGTCAGAGCAGAATTAAATGATATAGAGACTAAAAGAATGATTCAAAGGATCGATCAAACCAGGATCTGGTTCTTTGAAAAGATAAATAAAATTAACAGGTCTTTAACCAGACTTATCAAGAAAAAGAGAGAGAAGACCCAAATAAGTAATATCATAAATGAAAGAGAAATCACAACTGATACCACAGAAATACAAAGGACTGTAAGAAATTATTACAAACAACTATATGCCAAGAAATTTGACAACCTGAGTGAAATGGACAAATTTCTGGAAATATATTATCTTCTAAAACTGAGTCAAGAAGGAGCAGAAAGCCTAAATAAAGTACTAACAACTAGTGAAATTGAAGCAGTAATCAAAACATTTCTGGCACACAAAAGCCCCAAACTGGGTGGCTTCACAGGCAAATTTTACCAAATATGTATGGAAGAACTAACTCCTATCCTTCTAAAACAATTTCAAAAAAATCTGAAAAGAGGGAACACTCCCAAACTCTTTCTATGAGGCCAGTAATACCCTAATTCCAAACCCAGGTCAAGACACAACAAAGAAAGAAAACCACAAGCCAATATTGCTGGTGAACATAGATGCTAAAATCTTCAATAAAATATTGGCCAACCATATCCAGCAACACATTAGAAAGATCATACACCACGATCAAGTGGGATTCATCCCAGGATGCAAGGATGTATAATACTTGCAAATCAATAAATTTAATGCACTACATAAACAAAATACACCACTATCTCCACTTCTATTTGACATAGTTTTGGAAGTTCTAGCCACAGCAATTAGTCAAGAAAAAGAAATAAAAGGCATCCAAATTGGAAAAGTAAAACTGTCACTTTCACAGGTGACATGATAGTGTACATAGAAAACCCTATAGGCTCCACCAAAAAAACAACTTGACCTAGTAAGTGAATTTGACAAAATATCAGGATACAAAGTCAATATTCAGAAATCAAAGGCATTTTTGTACACAAACAAGGAAATATCAGAGCTAGAAACTAGAAAAAACCTCATTTACTATAGCAACGAGAAAAATGAAGTACTTAGGAGTAAACTTAACCAATGAGGTAAACAACCTGTACTCGGAAAACTACAGAACACTGAAGAAAGAAATTAAGGAAGATACAAATAAATTTAAGCATATACCATGTTCATGGATTGGGAGAATTAACATCATTAAAATACCACACTAGACAAGCAATTCATAGATGCAACAAATCCTTATTAAAATACCAATGACATATTTCACAGATCTAGAACAAATAATTCAAAAATTTATACCACAAATAGCCTCAGCAACCTTGAGAAAGAAGAACAAAGTAAGAAGAATCACAATATCTGACATCAAACTATACTACAAGGTTACTGTAATCAAAACAGCCTCGTACTAGCATAAGAACAGACATACAGATCAATGGAACACAAAAGAGAGCCCAGAAATAAACCCAGGTCTCTATGGTCAACTAATATTTGACAAAGGGGGGAAAGCATAAAATGGAATTAAAATAGCCTCTTCCACAAATGGCATTGGGAGAACTGGACAAGAATATGCAAAAAAATGAAACTAGGCCACCAACTTACACCACACACCAGAATAAACTCAAGATGGACCAAAGACTTAAATATAAGCTGTGACACCCTAAAAGTCCTAGAGGAAAACACAGGCAGGAAGATTTCACATATTTTGTGAAGTAATAATTTTGCTGATATATCTTCTAGAGCAAGGGAGATAAAGGAAACAATAAACAAATGGGACTACATCAAACTAAAAAGTTTCTTCTCAGCAAAAGAAAACATCAGCATAATTAAAGGGAAACCAACCATATGGGAAAACACATTTGCAATGATACCTCGGACAAGGGTTTGATCTCTAAAATATATAAAGAACTTACATGACCCAACACCAGGAAGACAGATAATTCAATTAAAAATGGGCAAAGGAACTAAACAGACATTTCTCCAAGGAGGGAGGACATACAGAGACTCCATAGGCATATGAAAGAATGCTCAACATCACTCACCATCAGAGAGATGCAAATAAAAACCACAATGCGATACCACCTCACACCAGTCAGAATGGCCGTCATCAACAAATCGACAAAAAACAAGTGCTGGCGAGGATGTGGAGAAACGGGAACCCTAGTGCACTGTTGGTGGGAATGCAGACTGGTGCAGCCACTATGGAAAACAGTATGGGATTTCCTCAAAAACTAAAAATGGAACTGCCTTTCAATCCAGCAATTCCACTTCTGGGATTATACCCAAAGAATCCTGAGACACCAATTCAAAAGAACCTATGCACCCCTATGTCCATAGCAGCCCTGTTTACAATAGCCAAGTGCTGGAAACAGCCTAAGTGCCCCTCTGTAGATGAGTGGATCAGAAAACTGTGGTACATTTACACCATGGAGTTCTATGCAGCAGAAAGAAAGAAGGAACTCCTACCATTCACGACAGCGTGGATGGAACTGGAGAGTATTATCCTAAGTGAAATTAGCCAGGTGGCAAGAGACAAATACCATATGATCTCACCTAGTACAGGAACCTAATGAACAAAACAAACAAATGAACAAAATAGAACCAGAGGCATGGAAACAAGGGACAGAATGACAGTGACCAGAGGGGAGGGGGGCGGGGAGAAGGTGGAGAAGAAGAGGACGGGTCCAGTCGAGGAACTAGTATAAATGACCCATGGACAGGGACAACAGGGTGGGGACTGACTGTGGGAGAGGAGGGGTGGGCAGGATAGGGAAGAGCAATGAGGGAAGAATGGGACAACTGTAATAGAACAACGACAGAAAAAGGAATTCTAAAAGAAAAAAGTTACCTCCTGCACTGACATCCACATATAGAGAATGTATGACCCTCCTGCTGCAGAGGAGGAAACAAGGTTTATAAAGACTAACGCACCAGTGACCACCACCCCCCCACCCCCCCCCGTTGGTTAGCAGCAGAACTGTGACCCTACCCATGACTGTGTGAATTAAGGGTTTGGGTCCAGCATCTTTATGGGAGGCACCCCCATCTCACACTATGGAATGATTTCAGAATGTTCATCCTCCTCCTGCAGAATGGTCAGTCAGGTGGTAACCGCTTGCTTGGTACTAGGTGCTATCATTACAAACATCACTAAATCAACCCAAAAGCATATTTTTGGCACAGAATGTTTTTTCCACGTTATCACAACTCACCGATTTGCCATGGTTCATGTGGTCGCGCGGTGCTTTGCAATGCTCTGAGGAAAATGAGTGACTCCCGATCATTGTCTTCGACTTCCCTCCTACTTTTAATCCTGCCGAGGGACAGGCGTGGTGTGCAGCAGAGGGACTGTGCCAGTCTTCCCTTCCGAAGTTGCCGAGAAGCCCAGAGTCCCTGCCTTCCCTGTCTCTCCTTTCGTGATCGGTGCTCCTGCCCTGCTCTGTTAATAACGAGAAAGAGAGCACCTCTCTCTTCCCTTTGCTTAGAGTAATCAGAGAAGCATCTCATCTTTTCCCCAGGTTCCTGGTTTGCCTGCCATGTGTTCTGAGCTGATCAAAACTCATTTATTCAAGTGTCAAAAGTGCTTCCAGGAGTGCTAACCTGCAGAAATTCCATGTCACACAGGTAAGATATATGTGTAACTTGTAGATAAGCAGAACGTGGTGGAAGGTGCTTTTGAGGAACACTGGGACAGTTCTAGGTGCTCCCAGTTCAGGTGTTCACGGGTTTAACCAAAGGCCGATGTCTAGTGAACAGGTGGCTGCAAAGCGAGGCGCTGCTTTCGCTTCTAATTCTGGAATAAAACCAGAGCAATGGCAACATTATCACAGAAACAACGACAGAAACCACGTAGAGATATTTATTTCTGTGAAATACACTCTTGTTGACTTGAAAGTTCATTTTCTTTTTGTTTCCAGAGTCGGTTTTTTTTTTGCACCTGTCACCTTTTTATATAAAAGTGCTCTGTAGAAGGAATCCTCTGAGGAATAGCCCTGTATCACAAAATGAATAGAAAAGAAATGCATTTCAACGGGATGTTTTCCTTGGTTCCCGTTGAAATCTGTGAGAAGGGGTCTCTTCCGGGCCACTCCCCGGCTTCCGGCACTTGGCCAGCAATCCGGGTGCTTCTTGTCTTGTAGTAGCATCACTTGGACCTCTCCCGTCATCTTTACCTGGTGTTCTCTCTGTAGGCATGTTCGACCCCACATCTCTCCTTTTTATAAGCACACCAGTCACGCTGGGTTAGAGCTCACCCTGACGGTCTCATTTGAACCTGATCACCTCTGTGAATACCCTGTCTCCCAGTAAGGTCAGGTCTGAGGTCCTGAGGGTTAAGGCTTCAACACTTTGATTTGAGGGGGGCCACAAGTTAATCCATAGCGCCTTCCTCGTGGTAAGTGGTCCCTCAGGCAGCACACACGGGCACTGATTGGGGAGACTGTGGGGGCAATGGAGAGCTACCTCGTTCATGGGGTTCGACAGCCGGGGTCCAAATACTGGCTCTGGCTCCTTCTCAGCAGCATGTCCTGGGCAAGTGACTACCTGCTATAGACTCATTTTCATCACATTAATACCAACCTGTGTCACACAACTGCCGTGCAAATTGAATGAGATAGTACAAGGAAAGTTCTTAAAACACTGGCTGGCACCAAGTAACTAGGTTTTGGAATTTTCTCTTTTTTTCTTTTACTACTATTGACCAACTGTACAAATCCTAATGATTTTTCTATTTGATACCTATACTTAATTTTTTTCTAAAACTGCGTTCTGCAAAACTTTCCAAATGCCTTATCGAATTAAAAAATGCATTTCTTCTCCACACAGCCCTGATCTAGAAATCACTAATTCCTTAAGAATCCATGTTAAACAATCATCTCTTTAGGTTCATAAGCCGTGTCTATATTTATTGGGTCTACGAATCTTTTCCATCACCAAGTTATCATTCATTTATTTTATCTATAATCCTCGTTACATTGATCTTCATATCTGAACTCCAGCTATTTTCTCTGCCTCTCATTCTTAGTCCCTGACATGCACAGGTATGTACACACACACACACACACACACACACACACACACACACCTTTTATTAACAGGGTCCTTACTTGCTGTTCAGTATCTTAAACCATTCTGCATCTTCTAGGCTACCACATAATTCCACATTGACTCAACCATCCCAGGCTCCAAGTTCATTCTTTTCACAAAAGAAGGAAGAAAACTAATGTTTATTAAGCATATACCGGACACTGGGAATTATAGAGAAAATAGTTCTCTGAGGCTGTGACTTTCCTAAGATGACCCAGCTCCTAAGTGCCAGGAACACAATTTGAACTCCCAGCTGATTTTAAGATGCCCAGAGTATTTTCCCACTACTGTGCAGTCTGAAGGAAATAAATCTTGTTCAGGCTGCTGTATTCAAGGAAATAGTAACTGACTTTTCTTATGACCTGGGTCGCCTTTTCTCCGTGTGACACAAAGCTCCCGGGGTCACTGGGTGTGGGGAGCGGAGGGACGGGGAGGGCCCGGAGGACGGCCCAGGCCTCAGAATAAAGCCAGTTCCATTTGGGACAGGCAAGACTTCTTTTAGTTGGTTCAAAAATATGATTTGGCCAGAGCTAACCCTAATCTGGTTTTTATGCCTCTTGACAAAGAGAAGAATGAAAACAACATCAGGCAGCGTCTCTAAACTTTTAATGTCACGGTGACATGAAGTCACTGCTGACTGCCAGGTCCACGCTGCGGGGATTACAGGGTGTGATGGCAAAGGAGCTTGTGAAAAATAAGAGGCTGCATATTTCTTTTCTTTTTTTTTTTTTTTTTTCTTTCCTGTATTGCTATCCTGCCAGAAACTGCTATAAAAATGCCTTGAGTCCTGAAATGGAAGGGGTGGATTTTCCCAATAGCGCCAAGTACTGTGGAAGCCCCTGGCTTGTCTGTGGTCCCTTTGGGTGGTCGGCATGAGCACAGCAGCCTCTACCAACGTATTGATTAAGGGCCCAGCTGTCCTTCCTGGCTGCCGCACAAGATGCTGTGCAAATGGCCAGACCCCAGGCTCGATCGGTACGAGCCGACAGTCCAGGCCACGGATCCAGGCGGCTCGCACAGCACAGCTGTCCGGGTGTGTTCCCCTCCCTTTAACGCAAAGCAGACACTGTGTGACCTGCAGAACGGGACACGTTATCCGGCTTTTCCTCGGGACTTCACGCGGCCGCCTCCACGTTCCGTAACTTGCGGACTGCAGAGTCGGATCAGCGTTGGAATCGGATCTCTGGGGTCCTCCATCCTGTATTCTTTCTAATTCACCCACTGTCTTTGCCACAAACTTCAAACTTAACATGTTTTTATATAAATGTGCATCTAAGATGCAAATCTTAAAATGGCAGGCACCTCAAAGCTAAAGACAACACCCTCATTTTCTTTATGCGTATGTAGAGCAAGAGCAGAGCGGACTTTTGGGACACCTTCGACAATCCACTGTGGAGTCACTGTCAGCCATGACAGTTATGTCAAGTGCCATGTCAAGAGTGAGGTCAGGGCAGTGTCACGGGAGTGGCCCTAGGAGGGGCCCAGAACACTCAAACCACAAATCTGGACACTTGGGAAAATGCTTCATCTGGACACAGATATGAGTGGGACTTGTACGCCTAGTGGGCTGTGAGGCTCCAGACCTCTGAGCACCCTGTGCTCGAGCCTGGCTGTACAATGGATCATGCTCAGAACCCCACCAGATTCCCACTCCTGGGTCCCATGCCTCCCTCTCCACCTATCGATGCCTCCAGTGACCGGGACTTTACGCTGGGCACTCGCTCCGCTCACTTCTGTAGCATATGCTCCCCATCTCTGTGTGTAACCTGCATGTGACTCTATTGGCTTATGGGGCCATCTCCCCTAATAAACCTGGCATTGTGGGAAGACACAAACACGTGTGCGACTCCATTCAGGGATGTTCCCTTGGTCATGACAGTGAAGGACAGTACACTCTTCCCGGGACTGAGCCTAGAACCCAAGGGGGCCGAAGGGTTCCTGCACATTATTTGCACTCACATTGAGACTAGCTTGGGGCTAGAGTTCTCATTTAAGGTTCTTTTTCTGGTCCAGCTTCTTCTCATTCCCCAATCTTGCTTCTCTTGAGGAAGCTGAAGTGTTGTTGATTGCCCTTTGAGACAGAAAAGTGTCCTGGAAGAGAGAGGAGGTGTTGAGAAACTGAAGCAGAAAGGGAGAGAATGAGGTCCGGCCGAGGTTTCCGGGTAAGAAATTGGCTTCATTCTTCCCGATGCTGGGAAATCGGCCTGAGATAAAAAGAAGCGGCTGCACACAGACAGCCTGTCACACAGCAGGGCCCTGAGTTCACCTGAGTCAGACACACCATTTTGCAGGCTCCGACTGAAGCCTGGGAGGAAGACGCTAAGGGAGTAGGACTGTCAGGAAACTAAAATTCGCAGTTTGGGGTTGAAGGTGTAAAACTCTGGAACGACTAAAATTAGATCTGCAGAGCATCGATCCATGCTGAATTAAAATTGACTTTTTGTCATCCTGCATGGAAATGAACTGAACTGAAATACAATGTCCTAGAAACTTCTCTTTCCAGCTCTGTTACTTACAAAAAAAAAAAATGTCACACATACACACACATGCATATACATTCAATATGCACTCATTCTTTTAAAATAGATCAGCAAGATAAATAAAATGATGTTATTTATTTTCATCAATATGTATTTATTGTGAGTTATAAGGATAACATAACAAGATTAATTAGAGATCATTCCTTGCCTTCAAAAAACTGTTAGTCTAGCTAAGACAACAGACAGGGATGTCGTAATCAAAACACGGCAAGAGAGGCTCCACCAGATGGTGATGGAAGACAATTGGACTTTGGGTGGTAAACACAATGCAACACACAGATGATGCATTATAAAATTATACACTTAAAACCAATATGCTTTTATTAACCAATGTCTCCCTGATAAATTTAATTTAAAAACACAACATAGAAAGAGATCGAACTGTTTTACCTAAAAAGTATCGTGGGGGCTGAAGCGTGAATCCTGCAGAAGCTGACCAGGGGCTGCTGATCAGGGAAGACTTGGTAGAGGAGGTGACATTAAACAAGCAGAAGGATAAGACTGACACTCCAGAAAGAATAAATTGTGGAATAAAAACATAGTCAGGTGGAAGCATGAAATAAACCGAGAACTAGCAGATATCAAGATAGAACAAAAGACCCATCCTCAAGCCAAAGTGGGGGTGCTGGAAAATAAGGGAGAAAAATACAGACAGATTGGTAATTCTTTCAAGTTGGAACCTCTCTGCTATGGATCCCACGTTTGGTCCCCAAAATAGACATGTTGGAGCCCTAATCCCCCATGTAATAGCATTGGAAGGTGAAGAATTAAGTCATGAGGGTGCAGTCCTCATGAAAGAGATTAGTGCCTTTATGAGAAGAGACAGGAGAGGGAAGGGCTCTGTCTCGTCTACTGTAATTGAGCAAAGAGTTGTCCACCCGGCCCCTGCAGACAGCTGATGATGCTAACACCAGGGTGCAGTGAAAGAAAGTGACATTTTTTGTACAGCTTGCACTGGAAAAACCCAAACTCCCCAATCCAGGGTGAAGGCAGGCTTTTAAGAGTGTCGATGGAGGACCTTGGAGTTTGGCCGTTTATGGTAAGGAGTGTCAGCAGGAGTCTTTCTGGAAAAGGACCCTTCACTTCTGAAAGAGCTCCAGCATTCAAGTTCTGATTAGTCCTGATCCTTTGGTTCTGTATGGTTTTTTTTTGGGGGGGGGGCGGGAAATACCTTGGTTCTGGTGCTGCTGAAGGTCAAATTTCTCTCCTCCGCATGTGCTTTGGTGGCATGACTTTGGGTTTTGGTTTGTTGTCTCTGAAAAGCAACTCAGTGTCTTGTTCAACAGGATGGGATCATTTTTGAGCTGGTTCTGGGTTACACCACCACATGGGAAACAGCAAGGTGCTTGCACCTTGACCTTGGATTTGCAGCCTCCAGAACTGTGAGAAATATCTGCTGTTTAAGTCACCCGGCCCATGTGTTTCTCCTGTAGCACTCTGAGCGAGGGTTGCTGATGGGGTAAATCATCAAAGGTGCTTGGGAAAGCACGTGATCAGAAAAATGTATGCAGTCATACGCCTTGAAGGAACAGCCCCGCATCTGAGAATTTAAATGAAGAAAATTATCCAAAAGCCAAAAGAATTGTATATTTAAAGATGTTATTGCAGCCTCGTTTACAACAGCCAGAAAAACACTGCAGAAACACCCAACAATAGCCCCATTTCGGGTACATCGTAGCATAATGACCAAATGAGATACGAAACGCTAATAGCTACTGAAACACAAAAATTTAGTTAACATGATGTTTACAATACAAACATATGTGTACATTATTTGTGCTATGCAAAATTATGTGCATGGAGCAATGAAAACTGAAAGAGAACCAAGACAAATGAGCAATATGTAATGTATTTGGAAGGTAGGATTTTTCTCATTATATGTAGAGTTGCGTTAATGTTTTTATAATGATGTTTGTGTAAAAAACAACATTGAAAATGACTATCATTTATTAAATGTCTATATTATGCTACACACTATGCAAGTTTTATCTTATTTACTTCTCACAACATCCTATAAGGATGGTATCGTTATAACCCGTTTTAATTGCATTTTAATTATTTCAAATTGTTACATATGTACTTTGAAATATATAAAGCATTATGATTAGCTATATTAAAAATAAAAGCAATCTCCTGACCCTTCAACTTCAATCCCTTTTAATATTTTACCAGTTTTTATATGATTCGCCCATATTTCCAAATCATGTGATAATGTCACTTTTTCCACAGGTCTGCTATGTACCAGGCACTGCTCTGTGCACTTCGCCTGCAGCAAATCATTTAATGCTCACAACCAGTGGAAAGGTATCCTTATTACTCCCATTTCAGAGATGGCCTCACCAAGGCATAGCACAGAGCTCTTAATGACTGTGCCCAGGATCACACAGGCAGGGTGTAGTGGAGACTTGAATGCCAATGTTAGACTTCAAAGTCTTCCCCAAACTCATGCAACTGTCCTTGATCTCCAGGTAAAATTCGGGGTGGCAGTAGGGGTTTTGAAGGAGAGATATGTGTGTGAGACAGAGAGACAGACCCCGACACAGAGACTTGGGCCAAGCACTTGGGGAAAAACAGAGAGGAGGGGTCGGAAAGTCACGGTAGCTTTGCGATCTTTTGTAGGAAGTCTTACTGTCGTTTATTTGTTATGATCTCCTATTTGTGTCTTCGTGAGACTTCAGTAAGGAGAGACCTTGCTGTACAAAATTCTGCCCCGAGACTATGTTTCTCTTGGAGAGTTTCCATGCAAAAACCGGGAAGGTCTGCTCCAGGCAGGTACAACGCACGGAATCTCACACGTAATTGCAGGCCATCTCAGTGTCCCCAGGGCCAAATTTCAGAGCTCTTCCCATTATTATTATCATTGCAATAATGAAGGAGAAATAAAAGGAGCGCAAAATGAGTCTGCCTGCTGGGTTTTTCCCAGCGCTGTTAACCCGGGGGCCAGGCACGCGCCGTGTCCCTCCCCCGTTCTGGGCTCATACTGCGGGCCCCTGGGAACACTTGGCAGGCGGTCACTCCCGCCGCCCTATGACGTAGAATAATCCTCCTGTTCTTGGGACCCTTAAAAGAGTAAGTCAATTATCGAACAGGAGATGTTAATCTATAACATGAGCACACATTCATTTTTCTGACATTGATTTATCGCATAAAAATACACATTCTTTTCTTTCTTGATAACGTGGATAATTTCAATAAAAATCAGTTCCTCTTTGTAATTTCTCAAAGGAAATAATAAACATAAATATTGTTAATACGTCCAGTTCAATATAGAATTTTATGGGGAGATTTCCTTCCCTTTTTTTTCCTTCAAATTCTTCTGTTTACGCCCGACTACCTTTTCCTCCAGACTTCCCAAAACGCCCAAGTTCATGGTCATCGTGGTTGAGAGCACAGGCCATGGGGCAGGTTTTTAGTCAAGGCTCTGCAATTTACTGGTCATTACCCGGCCAGTACCTTACATTCTGAGCCTCGGTTTCCTAGTAGGTGAAAGGAGGAGACTCGTATGCTCTCCCTCCAGATAAAATTCCTGTACCCTACTTGTCACGGGCATGCCCGCACAATGAACACTCATAAATATTGTCACCATCCTCCCTCCATTATCGTATCGCTGACCGTGCCTCTGCCTGAGCATCTCTGAAAGCCCTACTCCCCTCTCCTTCTCCAAACCGACAGAGTCAACAAGGTCCCCGAAGTCACTGGTACCCCAGCCCCTGACCACGTCCTGGAGACCAAGTCACAGTGTGTGTGTGTATATATATATTCACTCCTCTGACACCTCTTTCCTTATCAGTTCATTTTTTACTCCACTTTTTTCTTCTGATAGTTTTTTTTAATAAAATTAAGGGGGTTTGGAATTTGTTTTATTTATGATGGCACTAAGTCACCCAAAGTTTCACAAGCACACAGAGGCTATGCCGACCCTCTGCTCCCTATAGCTCTTAGCAAACCTTGACGACAGAGCTCAGGCTCAGAGATTCTTTAGAACCTGATTAGTTACCTCAGCTACCACCACTCCCATGAAAGCTTTACCTATTTATCTGTTTTGGACTCAGGAAATCCTGCAGGAATCAAAAGATAAAGGGCTTGAAAGCACTGTGGGAAAGGATTTCATAATAGCCAGGACACCAGGATAGATAGAAACTAGGAGGCCTGCCATCATACTTTTTAGGAACAAAAGTTTACCTTTACATGAAGCAAGAGCAAAAAAAAGTTTTAGTAGTAAGTGATTTGACTTAGATTTCACTTGCTCATGACAATTTGTGATGCAAAATAAGTGCATTCTGACCAAAACGAGTGTCATTTAGATGTTAAAAAAAAAAACGAGCTCCAAACACACTCTTCTTTGAGTAGGCTTCCTAGGGAGCCTCTCGGAATCGCAGTAGCAATAATAATAGCTAGCAGGTCAGCTGGCAGGCCACAGGCCCAGAGTCACTCTTGAAATTTGTTCACTTGTCCAGAAATGGGATAGGTACTGAAGTCACCATGAAAAAGAAAACATCTTGGTCTCAACAGTCACGTAAACCTCAACAGGTAATGATCACCCAACGGGCTCAGGGCAGTGACAGATCACAAACAGAAAGAGAGCTGAGCAGCTAGCCCAGCCTGAGGGCGCCTAAGAAATCTCTGAGCAGGTCATTTCAGAGAAGAAACAGAAAGTCTGGCAGAAGAAAGACAAGAGGTGGAGGAATGAGGGAGGAAAGACTCACAGAGACAGAAGAAAAAACATTGGCAAAATGAAGAAAAGTTTCGCGCAATGGAGAAAACTCAAGCTGTTCTGGGTTCCCAAAGTGCAAACTACATGTATGACAGCCCAGACAGGAAGCTGTCAGATCCTAAAGGGTCTCTTCAGTCACTTAGATCCTATTCAGAGTGTAGTGGGAGGTCTGATGTGATGTTTTTTAAGTAAATTTTATTGGTTATGTTTTTACAGTAGTCTCAAGTTTTTCCCCTTTGTTCCCCTCCACTCAGTAACCCCCCTCCCTCCAGCAGTCCCACACCTCTTAGTTCATGTCCATGGGTCATGAATACAAGTTCTTTGGCTTCACCCTTTTCTATATTATTCTTAACTTCCCCCTGTCTATTTTGTACCAACCGATTATGCTTCTTAGTCCCTGCACCATTTCCCCATTTCTCCCCCTCCCCCTCCTAGCGGATAACCCTCCAAATGCTCCCCATACCTATGATTCTGTTCCTATTCTGGTTTGCTTAGTTGCATTTTGTTTTTATTTTCTAGATTCAGTTGTTGATAGTTGTGAGTTTGTTGTCATTTTAATGTTCATAATTTTGATACTTTTCTTAAGTAAGTCCCTTTGACATTTCATATAATAATGGCTTGGTCATGATGAACTCCTTTAGCTTTACCTTGTCTGTCAAGCACTTCATCTGCCCTTCCATTCCAAATGATAGCTTTGCTGCATAGAGTAATCTTGGTTGTAGGTCCTTGCTTTTCACCACATTGAATACTTCTTGCCAGTCCCTTCTTGACTGCAAAGTTTTTTTTGAGAAATCAGCTGAAAGTCTTATGCGCACCCCTTTGTAGGTAACTCTCTGTTTTTCTCTTGCTGCTTTTAAGATTCTCTCTTTAACTTTAACATTTGGCATTTTAATTATGATGTGTCTTGGTGTGGTCCTTTTTGGGTCTAACTTGTTTGGGACTCTCTGTGCTTCCTGAACTTGTATGTCTATTTCCTTAACCAAATTTGGAGAGTTTTCCTTCATTATTTTCTCAAATAAGTTTTCAATTTCTTGCTCTTCCTCTTCTCCTTCTGGCACCCCTATGGTTCGGATGTTGGCACATTTAAACTTGTCACAGAGGTTCCTAAGCCTCTCCTCATTTTTTTCAATTCTTGTTTCCTCATTCTGTACTGGTTGACTGTTTATTTCTTCCTTATGTTCCAAATCATTGATCTGAACCCCAGTTTCCTTCCCTTCATCATTGGTTTTGTGTGGATTTTCCTTCATTTCACTTAGCATAGCCTTCACTTCTCTTATGCATTTGCCGTACTCATATCTGTCAAACCTGTGAGCACCTTTATCACCAGTGTTTGGAACTCTGCATCTGTTGGGTTGGCTATCTTCTCGTCTGTGAGGTTGGCTATCTCCTCATCTCTTAGTTCTCCCTCTGGAACCACGATTTGTTCCCCCTTTTGGGCCATACTTCTCTGTATCCTCATCTTGACAGGCTACTGTGTTTGTTTGCCTCTGTGTCTTAGGTAGAGTTGTCACTCCTGTTATGTTGTAAGGGGTGGAGCATTAGGTATTCATCAGTACAGGGCCACCCATTTCACCATGTTGTGGTGCTGTGGGGGGGGGGGGTCTGAAAGGGAACAATGCCACTTGCTCAGCACTCGCCCCTTTTCCAGGCACTTCTCCCACTTTGTATGGGACTGGTGCCCCTCTAGCTGCTGCCCTGGCCATTGTTCCCAGAGTGGGTGGGACTGCGGACATTCCAGGACCGTGGGTGAGCTTTAAACAAGCGGACTTTGTTGAGAGACTGGCAGTTTCTGCCTCCGCTCTAACCCCCACTGGTCTGCAGAGTCAGAAGCAATGAGGCTTGATTTTTCCTGGTGCTGGAACCATTAGCTGCATGGTCTGGTCTGATACTGGGAATGCTCCCCAGGTGTCCCTCCTTACTTTTTAAAATGTGTGATTGCGCTTTCCACCAGCCTGCCGCTGCCACTGCTGCTGTTGCCACCACACCACGTCCTCTCCACCCTGGCTTCACCCCTCCTACCTGTCTGGATGAGTATTTCTTCTTTATATCTTTGTTTGTTGAACTTCCATGCAGCTCAATTTTCTGGAACTTCTGGCTGTTTCTAGTTTTGAGGTAGTTGTGTTCCTTCTTAGTTGTTAAGGGAAACCCAGTGTGTCTGTCTAGGCCTCCCTCTTGGCCAGAAGTTGGCCTGTAACTTTCTAACTGGATCATTCCTGATGTGATTTTAAGACACAAAATCTTAATATTGATCATTGTTGGTTGATGAACTTACTGTTTTTCAGATTCCTTATTCATAATTTCCTCTAGTTTCTAATGTCTTCAAATGGCTATATTTTTTATTTAATAAAGGTTTTTTAAAAAATGACTGCTTCCCCCAAAGAAACTATATGGACGTTTTACTGCAAAATTGGACAATTTTTATATTTTTCTTACCTCTCCTCTTTTCTTTCTGTTTTGTTTATTGACAAAATCTTCTCTTGGATTTTAGACTGATAGTCTTTCCACTGACCCTTACCATTTTCTGTTTTTTAATTTTCTAAGAAGAAACAACCTTTGCATTTTTTTGGAGCTGCCTCTATAACAATTATTTAGGTGCCATTATAAGTAGGGGCACCATGTGGCATGACTTCTGGAGGCACCATTTGGCCATGCACCTGAGTTTTTGTGACTCGGTTGCCCTGGAGTTATCAATGCAGCACACGCAACAGCTCTGAGCGATTTTGATGGTCATTCTTCACCCTAGTGTGTAGTTCTGTTTACATTCTCAAGGTCTTTATTTTTATTCTTCTCTAACTTACTAGATGTTCTTTGAGTAGGTAGTGTCAGCGCCTTTGGAAGCAGGGTATAATTTCTATAAGTTGTCTGCATTAAACGATTTTTTCTAAATGTTACACTTACACATGAATAGCTAAGACATAAAGTCTTAGGTAACACTCATCATTTCTTAAATTCAATTTTTTTTCAATATTTTTTTGGCATCTTCCTCTTAGAGAAAAGTATAAAACTGGTGGGATTTGTCTTTGTTATTGTCAAGTAACTCTTTTTTTTTTTTTTTTTTTTTTTGCACAATTTTGGACATTTTCTTTTGAATTGAAGTTCAAGACTTTTCTAGATTTGGATATTTCAATATTGATTTCGTGGTACTATGCAAATTTTCTAATTTGCAGATTCATTGCTCTTTGGCTTAGGGAATTTTTCTCCTTTTGAACCTTGCCTTTATTTTATTTGTTTCAGTGTATTGTCAGGAATACAGAGGAAGGGACCACCTCCCAACCAGAACCAGAGGCTGATGCAAAGGAGAGCTGTTCTTAAAAGGCAGTGTCTCTCAATAACGCAGAGATAGGACTTTATATATGGTGTTCAGAGACACGGGGTTAAGGCTGAGGGCACTTGAAGAAGTAGAAGTGTGAGGACTTGACTGTGGAAGCCGGCTGCTAGAGCGTGGCTGTTGCTGGTGGGCTGAATTTCAGAAGTGTGGTCATGGCTAGATTTGAGTTTATAGAAGACAGAGATTATATAATCTAGTAAACTACTAGATTACTGATGTCTAGAGAAATCTCAGTCTGCTAGAGTGTGTGATATACTGAACACATCAAGATGAAAGCTCCAATAACGAATCTCTAATGGTGGGACTTTGATACCACTTGGAGTCATGCTGGAGTGGCATTTCACATGACCAGTCCTTTCTTCCTAAAGTTTCTCAGGTAACATTATTTAGACATCTAGGTGTCCTCTACTATTAGAATATTTATTGGACGGTGCTCTTAACTATTGAAGGCAAACATGGCCACAAAAGAAAGACCAATTCAAGTCACACTGACCGTTGAGCTCACTCGTGTGTGCTCATCATAAAGTTCAGTTTGGGGACTTTCTTAACTTTTTAGATTATTAGATTATTTGTCATAACAGGTTATTGTTTTTGCCTTCTATAGTATACACTTTATTCATTAAAGAACCATATTAGATAAGGTTCTTGCAAAACTATAGTTTTGAAATGAACTTAAAAACTCAAATAAAATTTTAAATTACATTATAATTAAAATATAAAATTAAATTAAAATATAAAACTATGTGTTGCAGGTTCAGCAATTAAATGTATAAAATCTGCTTTAGAAAAATTATAAGAATGAACTTACCAATATTTGTGATTGAGTGTTAATTTAATTAAAATCCAGTCTTCTTTATTTTTAAGTCCACTTGGCATTATATATTGGGAGGGGCCTCTGTGAAAAAGGAACTCACAGAAAACCAGAAAGATTTTAACCAAAGCTGAAGGCTGAATGAGAATTTCCCATTGGATGAACAGCAACAAATTACATGAATAAATTGGAATTATACCAGGGGGGACCCCCAAAATGAAATTTATTAATAAAAAAGTGTGCATTTATTCTTACCTGTCTAAACGTCAGTTCCCTTCAAAGTGCCCTCCACTCACTGCAATGGAGGTGTTTTCTCTGCTGCTCAGAACAGCTTTTGAGCCCATCGGTTTTGATGCCTTTCAGTGCTCCTGCCATTTTGTTTGCTTCAGCTCTTCTACATCAGCAAAACATTTCCCTTTGAGGGCTTCTTAAATCTAGGGAAACAAAAAAATGTTGCTGGAGGTGGTATCAGGTGAAAAGGGAGGGTGGGGCATGGAGAGTCATGCCATTTTTGGTCAAAAACTGCTGAACTCTCGGCGCAGAGTGGGCAGATGCACCTGTAAGTCACCCATCATGCAATGGGCAGATGCATTGAAACAGTCTCAGCCTCTCCTAAGAGCACCAGCCGGTACACTGATGTAGATGGGTTCCCAGAATCCTCACCTGGCAGGGAGTCTGTACTACAGGGGTCTGCCCTCCAGAAGGCAATTCCAGGTTTGGGGGGTTTCACCTTGTGTGTAACATAGATCTTGCAAGGAAGTCAGCTCTCATGTTGCTGCCAGATACAAACATCAAGAACCTCATATCTTAGTGAAAATATGCCAGAAATAAGAAAAAAGATCATCTTAAATCTCAACCCCAATCTGAAGCTTATGCCCTGCGACATTGGCTAAGTCTCAGCTGAAAGTCTGACACCTCCCTCCAGAACAGATCAGAAACTGTCACAGACCAATCAATGTGCACTGCTTTCCTGACTACACTCCCAGGAGCTCCCTAGCACGGTGCTTGAACACAGCTTCTGGGTTCCTGGTGCCATCCTGATGGAGCGGTCTGTAGAGCTTTCCAGGGAGCATGAGTCTTAACTTTAGAGTGACCCACCTTCCTGGTTCACCCAGCACGGAGGGGCTTCCCAGCCTTGCAGTCTCTAAACTGAAAATGTCCAGTTAGGCAACCAAAAGGAATTGGTCCATCTACTAAAATATAATCCAGATTTGTTTAAAAGATCTGCCTGCCTGCCTGCCTTCATTCCTTCCTTCTGTCCGTCCTTCCATTCTTTTCACCCTTGTCCATGCTGAATGAATTTTCGGGGAACTCAAGGCTTTTTAGTGATTGTTTACATTCTCCAATTCAGTTGAAAGAAACCCAGACTAGATTCAGTAAATCCACTCCTTGCATTTGTCAATTAGCTTTCATTCTTTGAGTGCTTAAAATTACTTCACTGTGGCGAGTGATGAGGGAGGTTTTAACCACTGGGTACTTGTGAGGACGAATAAACAGCCCAGCTCCCCAGGAGACTGATGATTAGGAACCAGAGGGAACATGGGGATCCCGGCCCCTCAAATGAATCATTTGTATGATGGTTTTCTGTTGTTCAAACTAAAGAATATATTTGTAAAACACTTAATGGCAGGGAGGACTAAATTATAATATTTTAGAATTGACAAGATGTGTGAAAATCAACTAGAAGATGATATTTCTAATTTTCTTCCTGCAGAACACAGACTTTCATAGAAGGTTCAATTTTAGGGGTGAGAATTTAACAGAGCAGCCAGGCCACCTAAGATTCCATTTGTTTTACTTAGGAAAGCCTTGATTTCACCTGGTAAGGGCAATGAAACTCTGTACCAGGTGGTATCTCACTGTGGTTTAGGTTTGCTTTCCTCCGGTGACTGATGATGTTGAGCACCTTTTTGGATACCTCTTGGCCATCTCTAGGTCTTCTTTACAGAAATGTTTACCCAAGTTGTTTACATATTTTTAATTGAATTATTGTTTTTTGTTATTAAGTTGTCTGAGTTCCTTTTCCACTAGTGAAATAAGCCAGACACAGACAGACAAATACTGCATGATCTTATTTATACATGAAACCTAAAAAAGTCCAACCCACAAAAGCAGAGAACAAAATGGTGGCTGCCAAGGGCTGAGGGGCGGAGAAAATTCAGAGCCGTTGGTTAGAGGGTCCAAACTTTCAGTTATGCCAAGCAACTAAGTTCTGAAAATCTAACGCGCAGCGTGATGGCTACTGTACACTTGACATCTCCTAAGAGAGTAGATGTTCAGCACTCTCACCATGCACAGACACAAGGCAGCTAGCTCTGTGAGGTGATGGAATATTCATTACGCTGATGTGATCATTTCACAACGTATACATATATTCAAGGAGTCACGCTTACACCTTAAATACATGCAATTTCTAGTTGTCACGTGGATCTCAATAAAACTGGAAAAAGTTCTGTGCAAAGAATGGATAGTTCCAACCCACTCATTCCATAGAAGCAGGAGTTAGGGTTCAGTAGGCAGTCGAGTTTGGGAGAAGCAGAGGAGGGAGGCTGCGCGGGGTGGTGTGGCTTTTGGGCACGTGGCTTGAACTTTGTAAGTGTCCCCTCCTTTCCCAAGCCCCCATCCTCCTCAGTGAAAGAGAGAAGGAGAGCATGTAAACTTGCCGTGCTACGTGTGAACGTTCCTTGGAAAGTGCAAGGACTTTAAATAGAGGCAGTTCTCTGCACAGACTCCCAGGCATTTGATGTGATCAGTCCCTCGCTCTCTTTCTTCCCAGGATCCTCATTTTTTTGTTAGAGCTCATACCCCTTGGAGTGTTAGGAGTGGGAAATGTGAGGGCATGGGATTCATTCCCAGCCTCCTTGGAGGAAGGACCTATCACTTCCTCCCTCATTGATAAAATGTCACCACATTTATCATGCTGCTGAAAACAGCTCTGGCATTTTTTGACAGCGCGTAGCTCTAAAGCGCCTGTCACGTGAATTTCTGCTTCACTCTTTCAGCCTCCTCTTCTCTGGGGCTTTCGGTTAATTTGCTTCCGGGCTGAGCTAAGGACCATTCTGCAGCTCTTTGTCCTGCTCCCAGCTCCCCTTCGCAAAACGCAGCCTTCCTCTTCTCTGCGAGTCCTTCAGTGGGTTCTGACGGGCCAGAGTAGGAGTGAGCTAGTTCTCTTTTCCTCTGCACGTGGGTGTCCACGCAGCCTGGGCTCTCTGTGCTAACTAGGGTCTACAGCATCGTGTAATTCTGTGCCATCTATACATCCCAGGAAAGGGCTATTTCCTCCCCTTTCCAGGCCATTAAGGAAGAGCTGAACCAGTCGGGACAGGCCGCATTCCAAAGCCTCCTTCCAGCCTCACGTCGGGCCGTCCGGCTCTCCTCTTGGTCGACATGTCCCCAGTCATTTTTCAATCTGCAGGTTCAGAAACAGTTTCTGTAAGAGGGGGAGAGAGCCTCGTGCTGGAATTCCTGAGAATGTGGAAAAATCGGGGGGTTGGGCTCCTTTCAAATGAACCCTTAGTGTGCTTGCTCCCCACTGTGGGATTGCATCAAGCGCTCTGGAAATCTGAGAACAAAAAAGAATATTGATGACACCTCTTAGGAATCATCGTGAAGATTAAATTGCAGGAGACGGTATATAAAGCACTGACACGGGTCTATTTTATATCAAGGATCAATAAAATTCTTTCTGGTAACTTACATTGAGGATTCGTGGCCGATCCCACTGCTGCCGGCCCACACCCCCTTGCCTGGCCATTTCAGCGCGTACCAGCCCTGCTTCTAAGGTCAGCGCCTTCCTGTCCTCGCCTGAGTGCTTTCCCCCAGTGGCAGGCAGCGGACAAGGGAAGGACCGCCCACCAGGCAGCCACCTGTGACCCATGAACGAGGAGTAGGTGACGCGTGCTCCGGTGCCCCCACCCCTCGTCTGCCTAACTTGGAAGCCTCTGTTTAGCACTGGTTCGGACTTATTCACAGATGGATGCTCCCGTGGCCCGCCGGGGTAAGCGGCTTGAGAACACAGCCTTTATCACCTGCCTTTCCTTTCCTGACCCACCTAAGGTCATACGCTCTAAGAAATACACCCAATGCAATATGAAGTCCTCGATTTAAAAACATTTCCTCTATATTTTTTCCTGTCCCAGGAAGTGTTCAGACTCAGGCCAGGCAACTACTTGGTGGGTTGACATCTGTGGTAGGATTTGACATCGATGGAAAGATTTAAAACATTTTAAGAAGTCTTAATTCATGAAAAGTTTTGATCGACATCTACACAAAAGTTCCTTTATCATTATCAACTTGTACAAATATTCACGACCTAATGGTGACCTGTCTTAACTACGTCCCAGCAGAAAATTGTGTACCAAGGATAGTCTAATATGGGGGGAACCTGGGTGGTCCACAGTGGAAGAGGATGGGGGAAGAGAGAAGCCGAGCCTTAAGTGACAAGAGGGAATGACAGTGGATGGCGAGGGGAGTGGGCATAATCCCAGAAATTTGGAGGGGGGTCTTCACGGACAGAGGCAGCCTGGAGTGCGGGACAAAACACAGCCCAGAGAAGGTGAAGTGTTAATGACGTGTTTCCAAGAGAATTCCACAGCTCGGGCCTTGGCACAACTTCACCACTTTGTCAGAGTGGCCAATGCTGAGCCCGGAGCGTGAGCTGGGCAGCCAACTACCGGCTGACCTCCTGGAGGAGAGGCAAGACCAACAGCCCCATTGGGATCCAATAAGTAGGACAATGGCACTCCTCAGCGTGTGAGTGCTCCTGCCCTTGAATTCCACCACTTCACAGAGCCGCCTTTTCCTTTTGTCTAAATGGCTTCACCGATGACTTAACTCCCTTCCCAGCACGGGCATCACTGCTGTTTCTGGGCCAGCTCGTCCATTGTCGGCTGACCTGGACCAGAAAATAGGTTGCTTAATAAATAGGCCCAGCATCTGGTACAATACGGGCTCTTTCTAGGCCAGCTGTCCCTGGTGGGGAGGGAACAATGGTCTCTTGGTTAAAAGGGAATCCGCTGCCCTATTAAGAGTGTTGTCCCTTAGTTGGTTAATTAACCAGAGACCTGGGACCCCAGCTCCAAGAGCATTTTCTGAAGATGAGAGAGAGGTTAGAGAGCTGTAGGAAATAACCTTGGACGTCCTGTACTGAGCTGGCCACACAGAACGCTCTGTGGAGAAGGACTGAGTAACATCTACACGGCACATGGCATTGCAGTGTCTCACTGCTGTGGACCTTTTCAACAGGGGCTGTTTAATCCACTAGGATGTTCAATCACATCCTTTTAGAAGCTCCTGGTCCTACATGTGCCCTTTATCCAAACAGGTCACCTCCCCCCATCCCTGATCAGGCAGCCAAGGCCACATAATAACAGCCCTGGTGCCTTTGTCTGCATCAGCCACTCCCCTTGGCCTTGCTGACAATTTCCTGGTCTCAACGCCTTCTGACGGAGCGCTGATCAAATCCACTATTTCTCAAACACCGTCTATGAAACACTCAGCTCAATGGGAGCAGAGAGTCAAAGCGTGTGAGCTCCCGAGGAAACGGACGTGAACTTGAATCCCAATATTGTTGCTCTTGACTGCCAATGGGGTTTTAGCAAGTTAGCTAACCTTTCAAAGCCTCAGCTGATGCCTCACTGAAGCGAGGACACTGTCACATAAGTGCCCAATAGATATTAGCTCGTATTACTGCCATGAACCATTGTTTTTATTATTTTTTCTTCTATTAATTTTTCCTTCTTATTGAATGTACTGGGGCGACCCTGGCTAACAAAAGTATGCAGGTGTCAGGTGCACAGTTCTACCACACATCATGTGTACCCTGTGTTGCGTGCTCACTGCCCCAGTCAAATCTCCTTCCATCACCATTTATCCCCCCTTTACCCTCCGCCTGCTCCTCCCCCACCCCTCTGGCAGTCACCACACTATTTTCTGTGTCCATGAGATTTTTCTCTTTTTTTCTTTTTGCTCAATTCCTCCACACCCCACCCAGCTTCTCACCCCCCCATGTTGCTTCTAGTCTCTTATTATATAATATTTACATTAACTAGAATAATAAACATGTAATTGTGCAAATATCGATGTGAAATGTGAAATATTATATGTGCATATAATTATATAGTATCGTTAACTGTTATTACTATTAAAACTATTGTTATTATTATTTTAACTTCTCCACTATATTTATATCCATATTGTCTTATGTAAATACTTAACTCTATTAGGCTTATGTAATTAATCTCACATTACAAATTAGGGAACTCTGGTTTAAGAAAATTCAATACTCTCCCCATGGTGACAATGTTAGTAGTAACTGGTGGGACAAGAATTACAGCCCTTGGCTCCCAAAGCTACTTTCTTCCACATTCTCTCTTGCTTCATTTCGTTTTCTCTCTTTTTAAATATTACACCCCTCATGGCCATATTCTCATGCTCTCTCTCTCTCTCTCTCTCTCTCTTTCTCTCATTTTATTTTTTCATCCAAGGCATCCAGAGTTTGGAGACAGCTTGGACAGAGCTGCCCTAACATCTGACATTTATGGACAGGACTTTGAAGAATAGATACTTTCTGCATTGCATTGAAGTGTAAAACACCCAGAGCTTGGACTGGGGCTTCCCTAAACACTGGACAGTGACTGAGAATCCAGACCACAGGAGGTGGTCAGAAACTCTGTAACCTCCGCCTGCCAAGTCAGAAAGCCCCAACTCCAGAAACCAAGATGTGCAGTGAACCCCCATCCACCTAGGTCAAGGTTCTCTGTCCCAGCACTATTGATATTTGGGGCTTGGTGATTCTCCCCGGTGGGGAGCTGCCTCGCGCATTGTGGGGTGCTCAGCAACAGTCTTGGCCTTCGGCACGTACCCTGAGTTGTGACAAGCAAAGAGGCCTCCAGACATTACCACATATTCCCTCTGGGAAAAATCACCCCGGTTAAGGAAAACTGATCTAATTTCATTGGAAGAAGGCCAGGAGGGAATAGTAAAAATAGGATTTGGGGTCATAAAATCTGTGGAGGGAGATTCCAAAAGGGCTTCCTTGACAAAAGTGTAGAATTGGGGACTGGAAAGATTTAGTGGAGTTCCGGGTTTGCCCCCTTGTGGCTGCACCTGATCGGCCACCCGGACAAGTCAGTTCCTGTCTCTGAGCCTGAGCATCCTCAGTGCAGATAGGGATTGCATGCTTGTATCCTCCCAAATCCCTGCGTGGAAAACCGAAACCCTCAGTGTCCCGATGTGATGGTGTTTGGAGCTGGGGTTTGGGGGAAGTAATTAGGACTAGATCAACTCATGAGGGTGGGCTTCAGGATGGAATTACTGCTTTTATAAGAAGAGTGTCAGAGAGCTCCATGACGTGAGGACACAGCAAGGACGCAGCCACCTGCAGGCCAGGAGGGGAGCAGTCGCCCCCAGCCATGACGTCCCCCGATCCCTGACTCCCAGCCTCCAGAGCACGAGAAAAGGGCTGTCTGTTGTTTCAGGCACACAGTCTGCAGCATCTGGTTATGGCAGCTGGAGCAGACGAGCACCCAGAGGTAGTCATTTTGCTTATGGCTAAGGGTTTTGAAGAGAATTAACCAAAACCAATCTGAAAACTCTGAAGTGGAATACGATGCTTAGCTTTTATTGGTAGTTATTAGTTGTAAGGAGGTTTAACAATGCACTGCTTATGAAGCGCGGCACACACAGGTCCTAAGACCCACTTTGCTGAAAGGGTGGTGTGACTGGAATGAGCTCGTTACTGGTATGCCACGGAAAGGGGTTAAAAACTTGAAATTAGTGTGCCTGTAATTAGCTCATTCACCCATTTCAGAGCGAGCGCATAGGTCACACTCAGAACTTGCCCTCAGGGAACTTGTACTCAGGTAAACATACAACTTGACTTACAGGATTGAGTCAAAGCAGATATTATTTAATTGTCTTAAATAGACTAAAGAATATGTAATTATATAACTCTGGATAGAAAATATTAAATATTATAAATGCAATGTGTAATATGAACAACTGTATCACAACTGTATAAAATAGAATAATTATTAATAAACAAATAATAAGTAAGTAACAATGAGTTAACATGATTATCATATACAACGTTCACTTTGGAGGTAGCTATTTTTTCCATTTTATAGACAGTGTTAGGGGAGGTGACGGGGGCCCAGGAACATCACAGGGGTCACCCTCATGACACAACCTATACTCGGTAGATGTAGAGCTAGAGTCCGGATTTTCTGGCTCCAAACTAATGTGCTTCCCTCTAACATTTAATGGCTGTTTTTCTCATATAAGTAATAAATAAATAAACAAATAAGACTTTCTTTTTTTTAAACACACGTATTTTTCTCTGACCATCGAGCTACCCGCTGCTTCCCTGCATTCCTTAGCTGTCTCCATTTCGTTTCTGCCGCAGCGGGCAGGTTCTGCAGAAAGGGCCTGGGGAGCATGGGAGGGCTGTCAGCTTCTCACAGGTTCCCCGGGCTGTTTCCGAGAGCGTGTCTGCCTCTGAACGCGGGCCCCGCAGCACGCCTCGGTGAGCCGGGAGGGGAGGCCCGGGCCTCAGACCGCTCACGTCTGCCTGCGCGGCTCTCTGCTGCCATGTCCTGTCAAGCAGCTGAAGGAGGTGGCAGCCCTAAGGTGCCCAGATGCAGTGTGAGCATGCCTGTCTGTTCACTCTTTAAGGAAAGCACACTCCATGCAGAGAACTAGTGTTTCCTACCACAGAACAGGGTGCTAAGGCGTGAGTGTAATAACCGAAACTTCTGTAAAGCTTTAGAGCATGATCGGTAAGGAACTCTGATCCTGAAAATTATCTTTTGTAATAGACATTTCTAATCTCTATTTTTCTGGTTGAAGAGACTGTCAGAGGTGGAGGAAGAAAAAATACTACTTTGAGACCATTGGTTACATTAGGCATTCTAAGAATTTTGCATATATTAATTCATTTAATTTTCACACCCTATTTGGTAGTTACTTTTTTTTTCTGTTTCCTAGATGAGAATCAATGAGAGATCAATTTTGGAAGTTGCCCAAGTCACATGACCAGGGATAAGAAAGCTGATAGAAAGCTCTATGGCCCTCCTGCATGTAATTGTGTTAGGAATTGTCATCATGTGTTGCATCATTAAGTTTTGTTTGTCACCTGGGCAAGAGGGATTCCCATACTTCATGCGAAGAATCCAAGAAACTAAGAGCTACGCCCAAACCCACATAGCAGAACTGGTATTCAACTTCAATTATTCTACCATCACGTCCCACATTGGTCTGTTACACTCAAGTTACTGATAAACAAGACAAATTAAGGCCAGGCCTTCTTTTATATGCTAAAAAATATATATAGTCTTAAGGCTGTATGAGGGCAGTGATGAAATGCAGACAATTCATCATTCTTCTAGGGGTTAATGTCACTTCTGTTTTTTAAAGTATGATGTCATTCTTCAAAATAACTGGTGGAAAGTAGTTGTAAGGGAGTTTGATTTCACGTAAATCCTCAATTTCTTGGGGGTAAAATAAACAGAGATCCCAGGGGAGCTCAGATGGAGGTAAATATGCCAGGTGTTTGATCTGTTGCACCTCGGATGCAAGTCCCTAGTCCTGTGGATCAGAGGGTTTCCCTGGCAACATCAAGGTTCAATTGAATGTAACTCACTTCTCAAAACCTAAGCTACTTTGAGATCACCTATTCCCAGAAGCACCTGGGTTTTGCCATTCACGATCCTTTCTTTCCTTTTTTTTAAAACACTGAATCATAATCCTCTAAGTCTAGCTGGGCTGTTTTCTTTGGCTTTTAGGAAGGTGGAGTTTTCAGATCACTTCTTCATTTAAGTAGAAATATCATTCCAGAGATACCTCTTCTAGAGATTTCTTAGTTGCCAAGCCTTGTGCCATTAAAAAAAAATAGAGTATCTTTCCAGCTGCATTTTCTGGTTTTAGAAATTGTATGAGAATCAACGATCGTAACTACATTTTTCCCAGTTTAATTTGCAGTTCTAGGTAGGAGCAAATTTGAAATAATAAATATAGCATTGAATTTTAACATTTTCCCTGCAATTTATTGTTTGTATAACCACTGTTATGGGTAAGCTTTCTGACCCTCAACTTTCTCATCTCAAGACATTAAGCTCTATTATATATCTTGAACGGTGGTTCTGGAGGTTAAGGGAGATCATTCACTCACTCATTCTCTCATCAATTCGCCATCTATTCCATAAATATGCTCTGAGTTTCCTAAGTACCGAGTATTCTGTCTATCACTGGAAATAATAGAGGTTCTAATACTTTCATTTCTATTCTCAAAGAGTGCATCATCTATTGGGAGAGAGTTCAGTGAACAATTCACAATTGGTGTGATGTCTGCTGATAGGATGTATGAGGGGGACCCCCCCAAAAAACAGAATTATCTTCTATAGTGTGGGTCTCTTGTAATACAAGCATCCCCTTCTAGGTGAGTGTTCTGGAGACCCATCTGTGTCAGTGTACCAGCTGGTGTTGTTGTGAGAGGCTGCATTCGGCTTCAGTGGATGCTTTTTGAAGACTCAACACATTTGCCCATTTCATGATGGGTGATTTACAAGCACACCTGCCCCACACAGCACTGGGTGTTAAGCAGTTTATGACCAAATATGGCATGACCCCCCTGCCCCACCCTCTCTATTCACCCAATCTCACCCTGAGTAACTTTTTTTTTTGTTTCCCCCAGATGAAAAAAATGTTCTCAAAGGGAAATGTTTTGCTGATATGGAAGAGGTAAAACAAAGAAACAAAAAAGTGGCAGGAGCACTAAAAGGTATCCAAATCACCCAGTTCAAAAACAATTGGGAGCAGTGAAAAAACATCTCGATAGGAGTATTGCTTCAAATGGAGAGTACTTTGAAGGGGACTGAAGTTTAAACACATAGGAATAAATACACAATTTTTCATTTAAAAAAGCTGGTTTGGGGGGGTCCCCCCTCCTATGTGCAGAAGCCACTGGAATGCCGGGGAATGAAAGGCAGGTTCAGCATTTAACACTGGTTGAGTGTTGAGAGGTGGAAAGTGTATAAAGGAATCAAGCGTTTTACCCTAAGGAAGAGAAAGTTAATCAATGACTTCATGAATGAATAAGAGTGAGCCAAATGGGGAGGGGGGTGAGGAAGGGGAGCACTAGAGGTGTCTACTCTTTTTGCAGATACACACCTAGGACGAAGTTTGAAACTCTAATAAGTACTTAGTGTTTTGAAACTCTTTGATTCTAAATAAAACAATAAAAACAGCTGATTTAACCTCAAAGCCTGCCTTTAATTGCATGTAACCAAAGCCATTCCTTTTCAGTGTTTAATGCTGAATCTTCACAGTTTCCCCAGACTGAAGAGCTGTTCTTTGAAGTCCCCCAAAGATCAGATCCTATAGAGACAGGACTTTCTAATTGTAGAGAGATTAATTTACACCCCCACAAAAGAAAATCAACCTGCCACCAATCAAAGTTTGAGTTCACATTTTCCAGAGAGTTTTGCAGGAGGGTTTTCCCACTGTGCAGAAAAAGTCAAAGATAATAGAAAAATCAGTCTTGCGCTGCTTTGGGGTGAAAACGAACAAGGACTCATGCTCTGATGGGAAGGGTGTCAGATTGTCATTGAAATGACCCCACAGAAGAGAAAAGGAAGCATTCTAAGCCAGAGAAGTGCTGCCTCCATCAAACAATCCAACCTATTTCTCTGTCTGTCTGTGCAGGCACCTAATGGGCGCAGCGCCATGTTGGTGCCTTGGACTGGATTCTTACTAACTGGCGCACAGTGAGGATGAACGTGGTCTAAGGACAAGATGAGCATTTTGACTCCGTTCCGGCTGTGCCGCTGAGATGGCACGAACTTGGATGTTCACAGCGTCAGCCTTGTCTGCGGCCCTCCTGCTAACCAAATGCAGAGTGATGGGTGGGAAATTACTTGGGGTGCAATAATGCAAAATGAACGTACGATATGGGTATAATTGAATTTAGAAAATACTCCAAAGATGACTTCGTTTTGAGTTCCATCTTTCCTTGTCCTGGATCTGCATTCGCAGGGCTGGAAATATAAGCAAAGAGATTCCAGGGTACATGATTTCTGTTGTCTTAGTCAGCTCAGGCTGCTGAAACAAAACATAGCTTGGGTGCCTGAAACAACATTTATTCCTCACAGTTCTGGAGATGAGGAAGTCCAAGATCGAGCTGCTGGCAGGCTTGGCATCTGGTGAGAGATCTCTTCCCGGTTTGCAGGTGACTGACGTCTTTGGTCTGTGCCTTCACATGGTACAGAGAGATGTCCCGTCCCTTTCACGCCTCTTGCCGACAGGATCTGGGCTCTGCTTTCAGGATCTAATCATCCCCCAAAGGACCCGCTTCTGTGTGTCGTTACATTGAGGCTAGGGCTTCAACACTGGAACTTTGGGGAGACACAAATATTTGGCTCATAACACCTGCCACAAACTTATGGGTAACTTCTACTGTTTCATTTTTCAAAGTTATTATCCGTCTCCTCATTTTTGTGTGGGAACTTGATCTCAATTTAATATGCAGACCTTCCCACCCTACTCCATCTTTTTAATAAATTTTTAACTTCATAAACCATCCATGAGTCACTGGAGCAATAATACTTTTTAAAAAATAAGTGAAGGAATGAGGAAAATACAAAGTCTTCTTCTTCTGAATGAAGTCTTCCTTGCTATAGGAATTTGCTGAACTTGTTTAAGGTCACTGACATACATTAACCGATGGACATAAGATAGTAACTGGAGAACCCCAAGACATGGAAATAGGTCCCCATAACGAAAACGCAGTATTGGTGAGAGAAGGGAAAAGCTCTTTTTTCTCCCTCCATGTGCTTGGTCCTGCATCTCCTGCCACCAACGTGCAATGGCAGGCTGCGCTCATCCCCTTGGAGGGTCCTGAAGGCTGTGATGGGTGTCAGAGGAAAGAGGCGTCATTAATTGGCTGCAGAAGCCTGACCTTGGTCTCCAGGGTGGCATTTCTCAAAAAGGGTTCCATGGGGAAGGGAGAGCAATCCAGTATTCTCTGTGACTTTCCAGGAGAGAAGAATCTGGAGAGGAGGGACCTGTATTCCCTCACCTATCGCGGGTATTACGTTCTCGACCTGCTCCCCCACCCCGCAACAGGTGAAAATCCGTGCAGTAGGAACCTTACATTGATTTTAATATTTATATATATTTTAAGGCCTTGTAAACCCTTCCCACACACTTAGAAACCATTCTCAGCCCCTTATTAACCTTATAGGGAAAAATCCACGATAAATAAGTAAATATAATATTTTTAAAACTCCTGCGATACAGTGAGGCCGCGATAAGTGGACCACAACAGAGCGAGGGAGGATTGTGCACCATCCCGGATCCTCCGCCTGAAGCAGCTCCTGCTGTGACGAAAGCTCTGTTCAGTGCCTCTCTTCAGTGCGCTGCCCGCCCCTTGGAAGGGGGCACAGAGGGACAGGGGATGATGACTGGCGTCCTGAAAGTCATTGCATGAACCGGTGACCCTGAGAAAGTAGCCGTGACTGTCACGTGAGAGGAATGCGTCCTGTGGCCCTTCATCTGAGCAAACCGTGCAGAGGGGACGTGCCTGGAAGACACAGGTGTCTTCTCTCACCTGGGAGCTCTGGGAGGCTCCCCGGCAGGTCCGCAGAAGGACCCCACTTGGAAAAAGAGGACATTTATGGGACACTGTCTCACGAGGAAATAGTAGTTTAAAACAAAGAGACAGCTCTTAAGTGAAGTGGGACATTCTTGGGGTAGGACCATTGAATGTCATGAAAAGCCACTAAGAACACCCTACCCGCACGCAGCGGAAGCCCCTCCTTGCCCAGTTCTGCCCCCACCACTCCCCCTGCAGACACACTGAAGATCTTAACGCGGTCCGCCTATCTCAATTTTTATTCTTTTTCCAATTGCATATGTATTTCATACGTACGTACGTATATGCTGCCTATACACTTTCATACATATGTGAAAAACATACACTTCCTATGTGTGTGTTTTAAAGTTACATAAGTCGTACTGCAACCTAAGAAAATAGGAATCATGAGTCACTTAAGTCTGCAAAATACTGCAAGATTTATGTCAGATTTTTCAAAAGCTAAAATATTATTATGAATTGTGTACCTTGAAGAAGGAAAAGAACTCTGTAGTATTTATCAAACTCACTTGACTATGTCATCAAAAATAACAAAAATAACCAAAGAAATCCCAACAAACTGCCAAGTCTCTGCTGCTAAGAGATCAGAGGAACCCTTTCTGGAATGAACCAAGACCCTCAGCTTCAGGGACCTCTGCGGTGTCTGCGCAGACGGACCCTGCGCCCCAGCACAGAAAGCTGCAGGACCCAGGTTTAGCTCAGGGGTGCAGTTGAGCTCTGCCTGTTATGCCCCGTCAGGAGCCTCGCTGTGGCAGCAGGCAACCAGACAGAGCCAAGGTCCGAGTGAGCCGGCGGTCCCCTGACATCTCGCAGAGGGGACAAGTACGTCCCGACAGAGGAGGACGCCCAGCCTCAGCCTCAGGGACAGCTGTGAAGATGAAATAAAGGGGGCTCAAGACAACATCTTGTAAACCAAAAAATGTCAAGTCTGAATGCCACCGCCTCCATAGGTGGTCAAACACTGCGCTAGGGACCCCTGGCATGTAAGGTCGTTTTCAGTCCTCCAGAGCCAACACTTTCTGAACACTTAGGCCAGAGCTGGGCTGTGCTGACGTGGCTCCTGGGGCCCTCTGGCTACTCACTTTTCGGGTGCTGTTAGTAATGACACTCTTATTTAACACTATTATTAGCCCCACCTGAGATGGAGCTCAGGAGGTCTAGTAATGTGCCCAGGACAAGGAGCTCATGAGTGGGAGACCTGGGCCCCACCCCAAGAAACTGACTCCTAGCCCGGTCCTTAGGCTTGTCAGTTACCACATCACTGCTCTCTGGTTAGAAATAAGAAAACTGAGTCTCATGGGGTCCCCGTCCTTTGGCTGAAGTCATACCACTGCTTAAGGGCACAGCCCTCTGTGCACGAGACAGATGCCTTTGGTCGAAGTGGCTAAGGAGACAGCCACAGCTGCCGCCCCAAACCTCCCGCCACTACAGCAATATACGAGTTTGACATTTGGAGATAATTCTCCACCACCTTGGGTGGCCTGCCTCATTTCGCGCTGCCACAAACAGCGGCTGGGTAATCAATTTGACGAGGCAGAGAGAACGCCTGTCGGGAAAAGCAGGCGATATTGAAATAAACATAACGTTTTATATTGATGGAGGCAATTATGCTTTTCTGAGGAGGCTTCCGTAGCAAATTTTCCACATCATTTGGTTCTCCCAATACCTGTGGAGAATAGGTAGTTGCATTTCAAGAGTGCACAGGATTTAGATTGAAATCTGTTTTAATTCCCGTTCAGCCACTTAAGACTGTGATCATGAATAAGCTGCTTCTATCACCTGAGTCTAGGAGTTTCCTGAGGAAAGTCAGGTGAACAGACAGCTCAGAGTGGGAGGGATGCTGTGAGGTGTGAGGTCCTTTCCTCTGGCTGCGTTTATCCACGGAGCGTCTGTGGAGCCTTCGCTGTGCACTGGGCCCTGGCTCCTCCCCGGATAAATCACAATTCTAGACGAACGGGTCTCAGTATAGGAGTGACTTACAGGCAGCCCCCCTGAGTAACCTGGGGTGAGAGACGTAGCGTTTGGAATCACCCACCTTTGCTCCTTAAAAACAAAGCACACAGAAGTCTTGGATCGTATTACTGGCTTTCAGATTTGGTCTCTGTGTCACCGGGACTATATGTATTCCCTTGGAGCCTCCCATTATGATGGGGATGAAGATTTGACAGGGTCCCTCACACACATGGGGACAGTATTCAAACGTGATGGAGTTGCTGCCCATGAACAGGAAGTGAACATATCCTCTTGGGCCAGCAACATTGTCGGGTTTTGTGTTAAATATAGCTTATTTTACATAGCTTTGCTGAACACATGTTAATTTGTTTCTCTTCGCCTTATCATGGGGAATGGAACTACCCCCAGCCCTTTCCTCTCCAGGTCTTACTTAAAATATAACCAATATACTTAAAGGTGTGTTTCTTTTTCCAATTTACAGGATGATTTGATCTCTTTTTTTATGAAAGAATTGTTTGATTTCAACATTTTTATATTGAAAACATACATATATGAAGGGGACCCAAAACTCCCCCCAGACTTATTTTCTGTAAGGTGGGTCCCTTGTAGTACAGACTTCCCCCACCAGCAGAGTGTTCTAGAAACCCATCTGTATCAGTGTGCCAGCTGGCGTTGTTGTGAGAGGCTGCGTTCAGCTTCAGTGAATTTTTTTTGAAGACTCAACATGTTTGCCCATTTCATGATGGGTGATCTATGAGCACAACTGCTCACACTGTGCTGTGTGTACAGCAGCTTTTGATTAAAAATAGCATGACCCGCTGTCCCACCCTCCCTAGTCACCCAATCTCTCCTCAAGTGACGTTTTTTGTTTCCCTGGATGAAAAAGTTCTCAAAGCAAAACATTTTGCCCTTGTGGAAGAGGTGAAACAAACAAACAAAGAAGACAACACAAGCACTAAAAGGCGTAAAAGTCAATTAATTCAAAAACTGTTTCGAGCAGTGGGGAAAAAAAGTCTCAATAGGTGCATTGCAGCACATGGAGAGGACTTTGAATGTGACTGAAATGTAAACATGTAAGAATAAATACACAATTTTTTAATAAATAAATTCTGTTTAGGGGGAGTTCCCCTCGTATACCAATGTAATTCAATTTACATTAAAGAGAAAATCTGTATGGTCACCTTTTTAAAACACTAACATATAATTAAGGTTCTTTAGTCCATTTTGTCCTTATCATTATTAAATACGCCATTTAAACTTTCATTTATAAATTTTAAGCACATAAAATTACACATACACCATCATTTTCTACCTTGATGTTCATAATTTTCTAAGTCAATAAAATATCTACAATCCTTCCATTTAGAGACACTGTCCTCACGGCATCAAAAAGTGGGTGTATTTAGGTTTCCTGCACCCCAGAGATGACCATTACCTTGTTGCACAATCCCTGTGAGCCTGCAGAGAGCAGACAGCTGTCCCAAAATCTGAAATGTTTTTGGTCTGCTATTCGAATTTCAGGGCAATATTTTTTATGCGCAGTAAAGTTACTTCTCGTCCAAAAAGCAGTGACAAATGAGCATTCAGAGCAGATATTCTTTCCAAATAAAATTAAAGAAAGAAGATGCAAAAGGAATTTGTTGGTGGATGAAGAAGCCTTCATTGGGAGAGACTGTCAGGGTCCTTAAGTGATGAATCTTTGAGTAAAACAATGCAGTCAGGTGAATGAGTCAGAAAACTCTGTTCTCACGTAGCTCCACCTCTTTGTCACTGAATGACCCTCTTGTGTCTTTGTCTTAGCCCCACCCTGCTCAGGAACTGAAATGATACTCCACCGGGATAATGGAGGTAAAAGTGTAGAAAACATTAAAAGCATAATTTCTAAAATATATGGAATTATAATGGGGTATTTAAACTTGAGTTAAATAGGAGGAGCTTATTAGTTTTGAGGGTGGCTTCTGGACTGAGAGATCTTTATATAAACCCTAGCCCACATGCCCCATGGCCCGATCCTTAAGTGATTTATCAAATTGCTAAAGGAATTGGTTTTATTCTTTATAAACTGGACATCAGTTGGGCTCTCTCAAATGAGAACTAAGTGAGGAGATACGTGCATGATGCACATCTCAGTGTCTGGCAAAGAATTAGCCCTTAATAAACAGTAACAGGAATAATCAGATGAGGGTGGTGGCAAATGATTCAGT
The DNA here is from genome assembly GCF_987537825.1 of Furipterus horrens. Classification (NCBI taxonomy): domain Eukaryota; kingdom Metazoa; phylum Chordata; class Mammalia; order Chiroptera; family Furipteridae; genus Furipterus; species Furipterus horrens. Next base: position 213,469,052 of record NW_028327172.1, read on the forward strand.
CAAAATGGCCACCCAGACAAATAACTGAGTATGAAATTCAGGTTTTCAGCTTTTAAAGAAATCTGGACACGTGGGTGTTATGGAAGGAGAGTCCAATTTCTACACATGTAAGACAGTGGGCATCTTAGCTGCTTTTTTATATAATGCATTAGGTAAGTAATATTCAGTGGGCTGTCGGGTAATATATTAACAACTGATAAACCTGGTGAAGAACATCAGGTAAGCTTGTGTGTGAAATGAAAGTCTCACTCAGTGGTCGACAAAAACAAAAACAGAACTGAAAAGGGAAAAGCTCATCCTAACCAGGGTTTCTCCATTTAAAGCCAAAGTAATGATCTCATTAGACTTTTGCTCCTTTGTGTTTCTGAAGGGTTATGTGGTATTGATCACAAAGTCCTCTTAGATTCTTGTATGGCTCTAAGAGCCTATCTTACAGGTTATGAGGCATTAAATAAGATATTGTAAAGAAATGGCAAGATGGTAGTTTTTCTTAACTGAAAGAATATTAACATGAATTCCAGCATATATGGCATATCATAGGTGCATAGCAGCTAAGAATATTTGGCCCCTGGCTCCCTGGGTAGTTCCCTGTGAAGCTGTTGGAACAGGAAAATTAATACATAACTTTATTGAATTTCTGGATGTACTAACAGACTCAGATTAAGATGCTTCCTAAGGCAGTTTGAAAAGATTTTCTGGAAGAAGTAACTCCTTCATCCTGAATGATGAGGAATATTAAGCCAGGTGCAAATGTGGAAGAAGATTACGAGCAACAATGTAGAAGGATGGAAATTATTACAAAGGAAAGAAACCAGAAATTGGTTGTTTAGTGAGAATGAGCAGTGAAGGTGGATTGAGAAAAGAACTACATTCATTTGAAGGCAATCTAGGCTGTTTCCTTTAACTGTGGAGAAAGAGTGTTTAATCAACGGGCAGAGACCTGTTTCATCGACATGCATGCCAAGTGCATTGCACAATCGTCAGGCAGTCAAATGTGGTCGAAGAAACCCACTTTCCAGATCTATGAATTAATTTTAAGAATTACTGTCAGGAAACCAAATGCATGGTAACTATGTGGTGAGGGGACTTAATCCCTCTGTTGATGAGACTGTAAATTCTGCCTTTCCTCTTGGACCCACCTTCCCCTTCTGACCACAGACTGGATCTCTGCAGGTTACGGACATCTCATGGGCATCAGGGGAGCAGCCATCATACCTTTTCCTTCCCATTCCTCTGATAACCGTTTCCTGAACACCACATTACAGACTTGTTCCTGGAGACATAAAGCAAATGAAGAAATTAGAGTTATGGAAAAGAACTTAACCAAGGTTCAGGGAAAAAATAAAGTAAAGAAATATGGGGCAAATTCTTTTGGAGAAGGGGATCCATGAGTTGTAGTGGTGAAGCTGGACATGGCACACTTCCTGCCCTCTGCTTATTCCCTTAGCCCAAGTGAACCAAGGGAAGGCTGTGTGTAGGTTTAGCTCCCAGCTAACAGGGCAGAAGCTGCATTGTCTTTTATTATCTAGACTTGGAAGATGCAGTAATCTCTTCTGCCTGTGTTGTTGGCTGTAAAGGAGTCACAAACCCACCCAGATTCACAGGGAGGGGAATTAAGCTTCTCTCTTGATGCAGACTTGCAAAGTTTCTAGGAGAGTTTGTGGGAAAGGAGATGATAGTCTTGCAGCCATAATTGTTGACATGTAAACAGTGGTTTTTACAGGTGAACAAGGAAGAAAGATTCTGGACACTCTGTATAAAGGTAAGAGACATCAAGAACCAATGAGCTTGAGGAACCATTAATAGATTAGTGTGTCTCAAAAATATGTACATGGAAAGAAATTGGTAGGGAGTTGTCAAGAGAAGTGTAGAGGCTACAGGGCAGATATTGTAAAGATACAGGGGACCAGTTAACAAACTACGGTCAGTGTCCAGATGAGAAATGATAAGAATTTCAGCTTAAACAATGTCAGTGAAATTTGAAGAACAAAATGGCCTGGAGATATTTAAGATGCTAAATCTATATGGCTCATTAGTTTGTCTGCTATGTAAACCAAATACGAATGTCCCACATATCTGTCACTTTCCTGTTGCTTAGCATCTTTCTCTCATGCACTGGTAAGGCCTCCAATCACACGGATGAATTGGGGGTAAGGGATGGAATCCATGCTGGCAAACAGAGCAGGCCACCTTGCTGGGGTTGAGTAGTCAGCACGTGCCCAGCTACAGCAAGCGGAGACTGCCATAGGATTTCTATAACCACTGGGATGTTGATCTACTTCTCTAACAGGAAATATAAGAATAACTTAACCCCAGAGCTGCCATTTGCCACATTTTCCAAGTAGAGAGCAATAGTCAGGGAAAATCAGAACCAAGAGAGGGGGAAAGAGAAGCAAACCCTCGATGACATGGTTAGAAGTCGCAGATCCAGTCAAGTCAGACACGGCAATGCAGGTGACACAGACTAGTATATCCACTCATTTTGGAGCGCTTTTGGAGCCATGTTTCTATCATCCATGATCACAGGAGTACTGACCTATGCAATGGAGGGAGGAAAAATGGCTCTGAGGTTCCCACCTTGGGCAGCGGAGGTGCCTGTCAATCAGCCCAGTGGTCAGCAGGCCCTTCTCACGGGGGCTCACACGCCGGCACCCGCATAGGCACCCTTGCAGGAGGACACTCTGTGCTCAGCGCAGGCGTCGTCCACTAAAGCGAGCTCCATCGGGCCCTCTCTCACTCCAGCATCATTCCATCAGGCAAGCAGGTGGAGTTATGAACAGCCCCCCTGATTTATATATTGCAAATTAACCATTTGATATCACCAGGGAATTAAATGCTAACGGCGACAAACAAGTCCCAACGCTTGACGAATGATCGCAGTGTCTGAGCAGGACCTAAGTCGTGGCGGGGGCCTGATGCTCTTGGCTACTGGGTTGTAGAGGGTGGCAGAGAGGGTAGAGCTGGACCTGGGCCTTTGGGGTGAGCGAGGGTTTAGTCAGCTTTGCTGCAGCTGCCGTGACTGAAAATAACTCAAGCGACCATGTGAAGCCCCTAATTCTATGTGCAGTACAAGCAGCTTTTCTCTCCCCGGTGTGTTCTATTGATTGCAGACAATATGTAATTACCTTCTGAGATATACTTTCCCCGTCTTAACTCCCTCTACATGTGAAATGCACTGTAACAGACAAATTAGCTTTTCTTTCTTTTCTAGCTGCTAACGTTCTTAGATATTTTGTGTCCTGATTTGATGAGCCTCTTCTTCTACCAATAGAGTCATGCAATTGAGGATTAATGGGGTGTCCTGCACAGCCAGATAAAAATACCATGCAGCCTGGTGTGATAGTTACAATTATATGGGGACAGAATGACACAGCTGAAAGGACCCCCTGAAATCACCACGCTGCTAATCCTTGTCTCACCCAGTGACAGCCCAAAAGCAGAGAAATCACCCGAGAATACTCACCCCTCATTGGTCACAGGGTTGCACAAACACTTCAGGCCTCCTTTCCTGACTCCGTCTTTTCGTTACCTGAAGGTTGGATGGTACATATAGAATAGGCTGCATTTTCTAGACGTTTTGCATGGCTTCTGAGTCATCTGCACATCCCACCGCCGGGGCCTTTGCTTCTTCCATCAGAACACGAGTGCCCAGCTCTCTTTCACTCCCCTGCCTCCTTCTGGACAGACATGGTGGCATCCGAGGCGCGCTGGGGACATAAGTCTTGAATTTCCAACATCAGGGCACCCCAGCCAGTGCACAGCACAGGCCAAGGAATCCAGAGTCCTTGGTCTAAAAACGTTCCTGTAGGATAAGCATCACATTTGCATTGGGAGAGCACCTGCCAGGACACTCAAGGGTGTTTAGGGTTGACAGTGACATGCAGTGTCCTTTCACTGTTTACTGATACTTAAGACAGCCATCGAGCAGAGGAGGTCTGGGAGTCTGTCCTTGCTTGATCGGATCTTTCAGTGGACAGGAAGTACATGTGGTCCTGTTCAAAGTCAAACGGAAAGGCTTCATGAGAAGCCGACCAGCAAAGAGTGAGTGTGGCTAGTTCAGCTACTCAGTCGATTAAGTGAACCCAACAAGTGTCAATGCTAATAAGTCACTACGATGGTTCCTGGCTCAAAACTGGGCTCTCACAAAATATGACGGAAGTATAAATTTGGCGCCTTGCTCAGATGGACTTAAAAATCATGTTTCAGAGAGAAGAGTAATACACAAGAAAAAAAGGACAGCATCAAGATTTTGGTTCTTAGAAATAGTATTCTATGATATACACACCAATGTTTGTGATGCACTTTGGGGCTCATTTGGGGTCCAGGACTATGCTATAGACCCCACAGCCTCATCTGGGACCTGAGACTCAGCCTAGGTGATCCACTTACCTGGACTCACACAGTTAATAAGCGGTGCAGAGCAGGATTTTTTACTTTTGACTTCCCATCCAAATCTCAGCCTCATGATTGGAGGAAATGATATCTATCTGCCTATTTCGGCGTTCTGGCTTTAAGTTTATAAAGGGTGCTGGCTCAATGAGGGACAGAGAGGATCAGGGGGGCACAGAAGAGCATGTAGGGGAGAGGGAGGGAAATGCTCTATGCTGTTCTCACCTGGAAAGGGTTGTTTGATGGCTCACGGGCCTTTGGCAGGAGAATGGTGGGTTTGTCTCACTGACAGATCAATTGGAAACAACATCTTAACTAGAGTGTAGGGAAAAAATAGGTTTTCCCTGGTTTACTTCATCTGATGCTTTTTTTTTTTAACATAGATGAAGAGGTCGCTTCAATTCTATTATGATTTTGCCTTCTGAGTTCTCAGTAATAACTTTCTCCAGTGCACCTTTGTATCTCACTAAGTTGCAAAGTTTTCCCTGTGACGGTACTCCTAGAGGAGAGAGTGTAAAATGTAATTGCTTTGGTAACATTTTTCAGCAACATCAAGAAAGACTTTGATGTCCCTATGGTTTCAAAACCCAAATAATATCAACTCTGTTTTCTGGGCTTTATTTTTCTGAGCCACATTTGTATTAATCACAAGGTGCTGACAGCTTGACAAATATTCCTTTGCGTGGTATTCAACTGATATTTTAAGAGCCCAATAATATATCAAATAGGGGGGAAAAGGAGTGGATAAAAATAAATTTCCCACTGTTGATAGCCAGAGCTTTAGATCTCCAAAAATTTTTTTCTGGCTCCAAGATAGAATTACTTCAAAGAGACAAAAATTGTCCAAATGGAGTGAAAAGACTTCAGCTCTTTGGGAACCACATTTCAATTGAGGGAAAAGAAAAGCATCTACATTATTAATCAGGGCAGGGGGTGGAGGGGGGCACCCAGCGGTGTATGAATTTTCACAGCGTGTTTGTTATTTCCTTTTGGACACGGTGCTCCAGGAAGCCCAGCTAGGTGAGGATCCTGAACCCAAAGCAGATGGTCTTCAGAAGGATCATACAGACTTTCTTTCATAACGAATCTCCAGAATCCTACAGGACTTACAATAAGAACTGTTCATACATATGAAAAGCCAGATGTTTCTTTAGATGCTGCACACCCAGTTCTTTGGCTGAATCCAAGAAGAGCCATTAGCTATGACTTCATTTTTAAGCAGTTGAGTTATGGGGGACTTTAGTCTCAACTAATCAATGTCAAAATACCTTTTAAATGGAAATCACATTTTCTCTGGGGTAGAGGATGGAGGGCGTGTGTTTCCTAGGTCAGGGAGTTAAGTCCCTTTTGTATGTATTTTTTATTGCTGCACCAGACTTGGGAAGCCAATCAGGCTTTTCTTTGCAACTCTTTGTCAATGAGACAAGATGTTCAAAGCCCACACACAGTATTCTGCCTAAACAGCAGTGATTATGACTCTACATTCAGAGAGGAGCAAATTCTACCGTTTGGCCACAATTATGGTTTCTACTGCTGCTCCAGAAGTTGGGAAGAGCCTGTGAATACCGAATCCCCCACTCTCCAGCTTCCGAGTTTGTCTGGAGCGATACAGAAGGACATCAGGAGCAGCTGAGCCGCACACCAGCTGGAATCGGAATTTCTCAGAATGAGGCTGAGAGAAAAGCTGAAGGTTGAACAAACGTCCCCGTGATTGCTCACTTCCTCGCATCTAGGAGGGAAAAGAATACTCATTTTTCACAGCTGGTTATGCATTTGCTCCCCTAAATGGTTCCGTAACCTCAGCTTTGGAAAACCTTTGACTTGAACGCTCTTTCTCACTGGGACGCCCATACGGATACACATGCACACAGTCACTCACACCTGCACCTGCTCCCAAACATGAGCAAGTGCACACATCCACACATGCTCACACTCACACTCACACCTACCCACACTCACGCTCTCATACACTGACACACACAGACCTCGCATCCACAGTTCCCCACCGATGCCATTGTACTGTTAATCACATATTGTGTGAGTATGTGTATATTAACACATATTAATAATGTATGCATATGTGTATATAATGATGTTTATCAATTTGCTGACCAATTCATCTACTCACAGGGGCTTTCATTTTTAATATCCTTTCACTGAATGTGTACTTGTGTCTTTCATATATACCAGTCACAAAGCACACAGTAGGCACAACTACAACATCACAGTAATTTTAATAGATTGTTAAGAAGCTATTGTTAATAATTAGGAATGTATCTTTTTCTGGGAAAAATATAATCATTGCAACATTTACAGTATTGGGAGAATAGAAACAACTCAAATACTGGACAATTAAATGCTAACTACAACATGTGTCTTTCCCAATGTAAAAGATTATCTAGTCATGGACAGTGACATCCATAATACTCTTTTTACTGATGAAAATATCTGCATTATAAGGTTAATTTCAAAATCCAGAAGGTAAATGTAAGTATGCATTATAATCTAACGGTCACTTTTTTCTTTCCTTTTTTTGTTTTCATTCTGCCTCATATTTCTTAATAGCAGACAGTTTTAATGCAAAACTTTTTATGCAATTTATTATTTTTTAATTATTTTTAAAAAGAAGTTGTGTTGATTGAAGGGGAAGGAAGGGCACTGAGTTACCGAACCCAGAGACTCAAATCAGTCGAAGGTAGTAAGCCTGATAGTGACAGAGTGCCAAAGTCAACTCTTCCCTGAGTATATCTGAAGCACCCTGGTGACCTTGAACATGCATTTTGATGTCTGCCAGGGATATAGAAAATAAAGTCCAAGGCCTTCCCAAGGTGGGGATTCTAATAGGAAAGCTTCATAACGAGGAGATCCCAAAGGCCTAAACCCTCAGGAGAAGAATGAGTGTTAAATAAACCACATGCCAAAGAGGATTGCTTGTCTTGACCTTGTCCAGGAAAAGCAAAAATTCCTTTCTAAGGATTTACAATCAGTATTTGACCATGGGTTCTGGTCAGATATTTAATTGTCTGTGTCATGTAAAACCTTGGTCTTTTAATTCAAAGGTTATGTCACTGATGTCCTCCAGATGGCTGACTTAAACTCCAAGTCACAGTGAGGTAACACAGATGGTCTTGGAGAAGCTAAGGGTCCAAAGAATACAGACACTACTCTCCAGCTCTATCTCTATATCTCTGTCTCTCTGTCTCTGTCTCCTCTGTCTCTCTCTCTCCAACAACAAAAAAAAATTTTTTAATGTATATAAACGCTATCATAACACAGTACCATGAGAAATGGGGAAAATAACAACAGAATGATCAGACCTGCAAAGGTTTTAGGTTTAGAATTACAAATTACAGAATTCCAAAATGTATTTTATGAAATAGGAAATAAAACCGATGTTTAAAAACATAAATAAGGAGCAAGAGACTATAAACGTGACAAAGCAGACCTTAAAAGCGTTAAAACAGAACTTTCAGTAATCAAAACCAAAAGTTTTTAATTAATGAAAATTTATAAACAGAATAGATGCACTAAGCCAAAATAAAAATAAGACAGATCTACAGAAAGAGTTAATGAACCGGAAGATAACATGCAGAAAGTCCTCAGTATTCAACAAAGGAAAGAGAGAGATGAAAGCGTGGACAAACTATATAGATATAGAACAGTCCAGTCAGCATCAGAAACGGAAAATAGAAGCAGGGCAATTTCCAGTAAGACAGTGACTAAGGACATTCAAGAAGTGTTAGAAATGGAAATTTTAGAGGCCAAAGCCCAGCGAACTCAAATAAGATAAATAAAGACAAACTCACTCTCGGAGAGGCCTGAGTAAGACTCCAGAACACTAACTAGAATGAAAAGACATTAAATATCAACTTGGGAAACAGACATTGCAATAGCGGGCTTTTTAGCATCAACATTGAAGGTCATCAGCCGATGGACAACCAAATGCTCAGAGAATGAAACATCAACCTAAAAAATACTGACAGATACAAATATGTTCCATTTAAAATCTTTTTTATCAAAATGTTTTATAAATATTGAAAAGACAAATCAAAACTGAAAGAAGTTACATCTAACACATGCCTCATAAAGAGTTAATATACAGAATTTATGAATACTCTGTGAAATCAACAAGAAGCAGGCAAAACCGCTAAAGATAATACAAAGTCACAGAAGTATACTTCTTATAACAGCAAACAGTCAGGAACCAACCCACAACTCATTGTCATTCTCATTAGTAATCAGAGAAGTTCAAAGTAATACCCAAACGAGCTATAATTCCACATTTATAATAACGAAACCTAAGATGTCTGCATTGCCAAGTGTTGGCAAAATCATAGCTCAGTATGAACTCAGGTAGTTTGTGTGATAGTAAGTTGGTACAATTGCATTGAAAAGGAGTTTCATATATATTTATACACCCCAAAGAGTGAATTGCTTAATTTCCATGCTATACTTTATATAAATGGATGACTACAGGTATATTGTTTAATGATTCATTTTTCTCAACATTGTAATTGAGATTCACCCATGTGGTAGCCACAACTTCAGTTTATTTTCATTGTTCTGTAATATTCCATTGCATGGTTATCCCAAATTTATGTATCCATGGACATTTGAGTTATTTCCAAATTTTTGCCATTATGAACAATGTATCTTAGTGTGTATGAGCAAAAGTTTCTTTAAGATATAGTCCTTGGACTGGAATGACTAAATTCTAGGAGAGGCACATACATGAAGGCAAACTGCATATACACAGGGCACTGTTCTAAATGTTATTCACATGCCCACAGAAAAATAAATAAGCTCCTTGTTCACATTCTAGTGAGGAATTCCAGAGATGATTAAATACATGTTAAAAGACAAAGTATAGAAACAAGAAAATACAAGAAAGTGATGAAAATGGTGATGATGTGAAGGACCGATTCATAAGCCACTGTGGGTTGGCCAACAAATGCCTCTCTGCAGAAGAGGCCTTTAAACTGAAACTTGGATGATCAAAGGAAAGAGACCTGTGCAAACTGTAGATGTAGATTGTCCCAAGAGGAGGGAGAAGTTTATACAAAGGTGATAAAGAAGTGACCTTGAAATGTTTAAGAAAAAGAAAAGGAGTGAGAAGAGGTTACAGGCAAGGTTGTTGGAAGGAAGTCATACTGGACCATGCAGAACACTGAAGGTCATTGTAAGAATTTTTATCCAGAAAAATAAAGTTGGAAGCCAATGATGGATTCCAAGGAGGAAAATGATGTGGACTGATAAAATTACAAATATATATATATATATATATCTTCAGTCACTATCAGAGGTTGAAGGAGCAATGTCAAGTGTGAGAGCAGGAAAAGCAGCAGGAGGGCACTGTTCAGGGGAGAGACCATGGTTTCCTCTGGGGTCGGCTATTAGGCATGACAAGGTGGACAGTGTCATGAAGCTAGAGTCACAAGGATCAGCTGACAGATTGAACGGGGGGGGGTGGAGATGATGAGGGGGAGAAAGAAACAAAGATGAGTTCCGGAATGTGAGATGAAGTAGGGGTACGGTGGTGCCGATGAAGAGATGGGACATTCTGGAACAGGTTTTGGAGGGGAAAATGTAGCGTTCTGTCTCGGACTTGTACGGTTTGAAATGCCCTCTAGACCCACCTCTCTCCCTGGACAAGAGAGTTGGCATGTGGGGTCTTAACGCGCCACAGGTTTTGACGTCACTTGGATACACATTGAGGAAGATTTCTGTCCCCTACTTGCAGAAGAACTTTGGACACAACACTCTTCCTTTCTGAGCCTTTTTTTCTTTGTTTTCTTCATCCACAAAGCTTATCGTGAGGATTAAATGTGATGGTGTATTTTACATCCTTGGTGCCTGCAGGTATTTAAATAATAATGAGTTTTATCTGCCCCCAGTGTTTACAACAAGGAAACCGGAGTGCAGAACAGGAATGGCACCTACTTGAAGCTAAGCAGTTGGGAGCAGATGGAAAGGAAACACCTCCCGTTATGGACTCCAATTCAGGTTACTGTTAACCTCTCCTTCGTGTGCTTCTACCTGAAAGCAGGTGGATAATCCTAAGGGACACATTCTGCTACTTTCTGAAGTGTCACACGCTGTGAGAGGCGAGCATCCCTGCATCCAAGTGACACCTGTGTGGGCAGGAACAAGAAACGTCCAGGCCCTGAAAAAAAGGGAAGGTACAGAGGTCAAAGCACAGTGACCTCTATAGCAGGTCAAGTTCAACAGCCTATGGCAATCTGTATTTTAAAAATCCATCTCGACTCAAAAGAGCCAAGCGCTTGCCTCCTTTTTAAATTGCCGGTGGGATCAATTTCATACTCCTCACATTGTTCTAGGGTAGAAGAAAATAGGCTTGGTTTGCTTTGACTCTCATACTCACATGAAGGAAGAAACTGGATGTAAGTTAAAACAAAATGGATACTTTTTACGAAATGAGGTTTTAAGGCATTTACAAATTAATTTTACAACCTACCTCTGATTATACACGGCCTGCTGCTTCCGACTGTAAGCTCCGTGTGTCACTTTCCTCTCCCCCCTCCCCTCCCTCTCTCCTTCCCCCCCTTTCCCCCTTCTGTCCTCCCCCCTCTCGTCCTGTCCTTAACCCATTGCTCTCACAGTGCATTTCAGGGAGCAGGGTGAGTGGCTACTCTTGGAAAATCTGTTTTACTGTATTCTTTGATGGCACTCCGGAGAGAAAGTTCTTTTCTTTAAATGAAAAACTTGAACATGCAAAATTGGTACGGCAGAAAAATGTGCCACTGTAAGGCGTGGCACATATATATATATATGCCATGTGTCTGATGGAATGACAAATGTTAATCTGGGTTCATGTTCCATTTCTGTCTTTCCCTCGCTGTCATCTTGGAAAAGCCACATTGAGTCTGCTACGTAAATGGGCCAAGACAGCTCCTCTGACTCAGCCTGAAATGGTTCCTCTTTGTTTTCTTCCTCACAGCAGTCTAGGATTATTAAATGACACTAAATTTAAATTATTACAATCCAGTTTTGTAAAAATATACTTGAAATAAACATCTTTAGCCATGTAGAGCTTACATACTTTATGTGTCCCCCTGAACCTGCCTCTCGCATCTGCTAACCACAGATAAGACAAATCTTATAGCCCATCCCACCTGCTGCCTCCTTTGGTTCCTCTTGACCCATAGTCTGTACACACACACACACACACACATGCACACACGTGCACACACATATTAACTCTAGGGAAAACTGGAATTACAAGAAAGAGCATAGCTTCATCAAGATCCCAGGCCCCTTGATCCAGTGAGCAGTGGTTGGTGGTTGTCAGGCTCCCAGTCATTATGGGTCTCAGGACTTCGAATTTTCCGAGCATTTTGGGGCAACACCTAATTGTCACTTATTTTTGTTCTTCAGTATTATGTGCTCCAAAAGGAGGCTTGTAAAGTCCTACGTACTGTGGTCCATTTGACTCTTCAAGGTGACCTCTGAATCTAGCTGATAAATCTTCACAAGCAGTAATGTCCATTTATCAACCAGACAGATAGCAGAGCCTTTTCCACTGGATATTATTAAGTGTTTCCTGGTGAAACATATCTGGGAAATACAATTGTCCAGGACTTCTCGAAACTTTCGTTTGCTGCTTTAATGGATATTATAAAAAGAGTAAGCAGCATTAAACAAATAGCTCCCCATAGCATTTTTTTTCATGGAACACCACTCCACATTGAATCAAGAAGCCCTGTGTCCGCTGCCCACTGGCTGTGTGACTACCCACCAAATGACTTCATCTCTCAGACTGCCCACATCCTCATCTGTGAAACAAGACTCCTACTCCCAGCCATGCTCATCCATCTCCCTTCACCGGGGGATGGAGGTTGCACAGGTGTTGGCGAAGCGTGTGGGAAGGGGAGGCCACCTCAGCTATCATCAGTGGGTGAAGGGGGGAAGCCAGGGAGAAACTGAGCGCAGAGCTGGCCCATGGACCTGCATTCATCCCTGAGTATTTGTTTCTGATCAGCAACGAGATAAGCACAGAAGATATAAGAAAGTGATGAGAAACATTTAGAGCAATGTGACGGAGTGGGGACGTCTGTGTGGGTGATCAGAGGACTCCTCTCATTTTACTGTATTTTGCAAAAGCAAATGGGCAGGAGGACAAGACACAGCTGGCCTGCCCCGAGGGTAGTGGGAGAGGTCCTGCTTCCCCGCAGACTGAATCTCCTGCCCTAACAGACATTTACATATTAGGTAACGACTCCATGTGTTTCCCACACAACATCTGAAAACTCTTCCTTTTAAAAGCTTTCCTAAGTGTTAGCTTACTTGGACATGATTGCAGCGCCATCGCTGCAGCATGATACCCTCAAGATGCTGCAAGAGGAGCTCACTGCGTGTGCCTACAGGACGAAAGCAGAGCCCAGGGTGAGACGGGGGATGTGAGTGGACCGACCACTTGTCTTTGTACTCCCGCTTTCAGTTTTATCTGTCTGTCCCCGCTGGAAGACAGTGCCCAAGGAAGGTCTGCTTCCCTGCCCACAGCAATCAGTAACCATCTGTTTGGTTTCCTCGACCCTGGGGACACCCGCTTAACAAGTCTTGCCATAGGTCTGGCCCACTGTTGTTTTGTTTTGTTTTAAATCAGAGAGAACTTGTGCAGAATGAGCACTAATGCAAATATGACCTGAAGGGCTGGTAATGGCTCAGAACAGGGCCTGAGGTGGGTCCAAGGAGAATTATGGGAGAAATAATCATTACTGTAATTCAGTAGGGAGGATAAACATGATTTCCAAGAAAAAAACTAAGAGAACAGGTACTGATAATGAAAAGTAGACCAGGACCCAAGAGAATATGCAATTGGGGGATGAGTCCAGTAGAAAATCCTTTTCTGGAAAAAGAAAACTTTCAGGAAAGTAGGCTGGAGTCCAAGAAGTGTTGACAGAGAACAGTTTGCTCAGAGGTCACAAGGCATCTGGCCCACGGAGGGGACTCTGCCTCATCTGCATCTGAATCCACTTCTTGCTGAGACACACTTCACATCTAGCATCTGGCAATAATACTACAAATGCCCAGGTTCCATTTTGGTGCCATTCAGGAATTAACACCAGGTTACCTGTCTCCTGTGTCTCATTGTATTTATTTATGTAAGGACTGTTATTGCTAATCTGATGGGGGTTTTGGATATATAAAACAAAAGTCTGGGAAATAATGATCCTTGATATGGGCATAATGTAAGCTGCTTAGCATTTTTCAGTGGGGTGTGCCCAGTTACACTTGACAGATTATAAAGACACTGCAGATTCTATGTTCTCTAGTGGGTTTAGCATCAATTTATTCACAGTAGAGGGATACAAAGAATGCTAAGGAAAAATCAAAATGACAAAGGAGAAAGATGCAAATTTATCTGAATAAATCTGCTGCTGTCAGAAGCTCAGACTGTCAAGAGAGATGGCAAAGCTTGATTGTGTGCACATGATGAAGAATTTCATGCAAATATTTTCCATACATGACAAATATTTCTGTATAAGTGCTCAGGAAAAACACAGAGAAAATAGCTTTTAACCTGGTGTGAAATTTTCCATTTTCTCATCTATTAACCTATCCATCCTTTCATCCATCCATCCATCCACCCACCCATGTATCCATCCATCCAACTACCCATTCATCCACCCACCCATGTATCCATCCATCTATCCAACTACCCATTCATCCACCCACCCATGTATCCATCCATCCATCCAACTACCCATTCACCCACCCACCCATGTATCCATCCATCCAACTACCCATCCATCCACCCACCCATGTATCCATCCATCCAACTACCCATCCACCCATCTATGTATTCATCCATCCATCAGTTCATCCGAACACTGTGTATCATGCATGCTCCAAGTTGTGTTTTCATCATTGCCGTAGGCATTTCCTTTCTATTGTTCTTACATGTTAGTGATGTAGGGACATGGGGAGAGTGGCAAAAATATACTTAAATTTTTTAACTAAGTAAACTTGATTTCTATTTTGATATCATTTCTTTCTTCCTCAACAGGAAAAATTAACCTTTATGAATCTAGGATAAACCCAAGCATCTAAGAATCATCTTGGTCAAGTTGTAGGCTTTCTGCCTGCCCTTAATCATGACCTGGGTTGATTTAAACTTTAAAGTTCAGGGCAATGAGTCATGTCAATCATATGAGTGCAGGAACTTACAGTCTTTGTTCATCGCCATCCATCTACTTTGCCACCTGCTAACTTTCTACATGTGCTTTGAGGTCCCCAGTCGTTGGTCCTTGGTGGTCACTTTTGGGGACCTCACCTATGTCTCAGCTCTTGCTTCCCTTCATACTCTCCTTTTCCTGCCTATGAAAGCTTTACAAAACTTAGGGTCAGGAAAGCAACTTATTTTCATCAAATATTCTGCAATCTATTAGGTGCAGTGATATTTATGTTCCAAGTCTTTCAGTATTTATGAAATCCCGACATTTTACCTCTTATAAATAAAACCTTGAATTTTAAAACTTAGTTATGCCATAGTTTCAAAAGACTTTTTAGAAAATCAAAAACTGAGTATTGGTGTGCATGTGTGTGCTTCCTACTAAAACGGCTTCCTTTACCTAGGCATGGATGTCCAACGCCTGTAGAAGTAAGGTGGTGAAGTCTTAATGGCTACCTCAACTTATCATCCTCCTATGTTCCCTGGCTTAGCACAACCTGGGGCCATGTTTTATCTCTTGCGACTCCCACTCTTCCACTCTGTGCTCCAGCCTTATCCCGTCATTCTTAGATATGATGAAACCTGCCACGTTGCTCTGCAATTCCATGAGTTTGTACAAAGCTCTGCATTTGTTGTAAATACCTTTGTCTACATGGAAAACCCCTTTTCATTCTTTCAAAACCAACTCAAGGGTTTCTACCTTTGAAAGCTTCCTTTGAAATCCTCCTTGGCTTTTCTAAACTAAGCTGAACACTTCCTTGTCATGAAAGTCTCTATCTGAAACTAAACTACAATCTATTGTCTTTTTTTTTTGCTGACTTCCTTTTCTAGATCTTAAGATCTAGGACCATATTATATGCATCTCTGCATCTCCAGCACCTAGCACAACACATTACGCATGACAGGTCCTCGGCATTTAGAAGAAGAAACAAAGTGATGAAAGAAGGAATCATTTCCAAGACAGGAAGAGGTATAAAAAGGAGGAAAAAAAACAGTTTTACTTTATGCCCTGGTGAGTAAAGTGTTAGTAAGCAATAAAAGTTAATGTTTGCCTTGGGCCTGCCTTGTACTATCACTGTGCTACATACTTAGATTATTTCATTAAATGATGAAATTTTATGCCCAACTTTATAGGTAAGGACTCCAAATTACAGGAAAGTTAAGCCACTTATTTAAGATTCTTCTTTCCAATAGAGGGTGGAACCAAGGTGGAATCCAAAGAAACTGGGTCCTGGAGCACATATCCTCCTTGTCCATGATGCTCTGCTAGAAAGAAGCTGGGGCTGAGGCTTCAGAAAAACATCTTAGCACCTGCCTTCCACGCTGTTTCGGTGGCCTCTTCTGCTATCCTCTGCCTCTTCACGAGTTCCTCTTGGATGTCCACCTCTCACTGAACACATCGGCTCCTCCGAATTAGTGCTCTGATGATACAACCTGTCCTTTCTACCATCCTTACAACAGAAGATTTGTATCAGAACCCCAGCTTGGAATCACAACTCTGCCATACTTCATCCTCTGGGGGGTTTTTTAAGCACTTAAGACCTATTTATTCTCCAAATGTAGGTTGCTTTGAAGAACAAAAGAGATAACTTGGGAAGGGTCCCATAAATTGCAGATTTTATTTCCACTCTTCTCTGAGAAGCTTGCAGTGGTGACTGTCCAGAGCCTCGTGCCCAGGTACTTAATGTCCTTTAGGTCCTGAAACTCTGGCTGTTACACCTCTAACTGATGGGTTGATTAAATGACTAGGAATACTCTGAGAAGCTCACAAGAAGCAGGGATGCCATAAGGACTTAAAAGAAATGAAAGTGGTTGGAAGGCATGCCAAAGGTGTTTTCAAACACTACTCCTTTCTGCACTGAGGCTATTCAGTCTTCTATCTACAGGGATTTTTAAAAATTATTTTTTTAATTTTTTTTTCTGAGTTTATGACTTGGTTGAGAAAAGACCAGAGCTTATCTGTTCTGAGTCAGGCAGGTTAGGGGGAAGGCAGGATTGAAACCACTTCATATTGTTCTTACCCACATTCTTCCTTTAGAAAGTGATTTTTTTTTTTATTGTATTTTTTGGTTTTTCAATTACAGTTGTCCCATTTTTCCTCCACCCAGCCCACCCCCTCTCCCACAATCATATCCCTCCCCATTGTTCGTGTCCATGAGTCATTTATACACATTCCTTGACTAGACCCTTCCCTTACTTCTCCCCCTTCTCCCCCTCCCCCCTATTGACTGCTATTCTGCTCCTTGTCCTATTTAGTTCGTTTGTTTGTGTTGCTCTTTAGTTTCCTGTATTGGGTGATATCATATGGTATTTTTCTTCCTTTGCCTGGCTTATTTCACTAAGCATAATTCTCTCTAGTTCCATCCATGTTGTCGCAAATGGCAGGAGTTCCTTCTTTCTTTCTGCTGCATAGTATTCCATTGTGTAGATGTACCACAGTTTTTTGTTGACTTTTGGTGGGTGGAGTTTGAGATGGTATCAGATGTCAGGAGTGGTTGAATTCATTTCTCCTTAAAATTATCATGAAAGTGGTGAAGAAATGGTGTCTCCGAACATTTGGGACATGGTATCACCTTTGTAAATATGCGCACAGCACCACTGGATATAGAGAGAAACTTTCTGTGTTTCTCTGGATGCCAGAACAGAACATGAGGATCATATCTTCTTAAAACCAAACCCCAACATTCAGGCTTAGCTACCAGGTAAATGAACTGACTGACGAAATTGTGAATAGGTGCAGGAAGGAGCCACAGTTCTAAAAGCGCAACATTTATCAGAAAGGTATGTCTGGTTGCTGTTTAGGTTATCTGGAATGATTGGGGTCTTGGATGAACCACTTAGCCATTGACATGCCATGTGATGCAAAGGTCATATTTAAGCAATCTGAGGCTGTGACCTTATCAACAAAACAAGAGCTTCAGACTAAATAAGTCTAAGATTGTTTCTAGATATAAACGTTTAGAGACACACAACAAATCCAATGATCCTCTCTATTCTTTCCCTTATCTTTTTAAAAATAAAGTCAAAGAACCTATTCCAAGTATATTAGACTTTCTACTATTTTATAAAACCACATTTCTAAAAAATGTATTCCTGAGCAAAATAAAAGGCTAAACCATAATCCTAAAAAATAAAATACAACTGGCTTAAAATAGGTTCAGTAAGATCACTCTGGTGTTAAATCACACTAAAAGTGAAATTTTTTTTCATGATAAACTATAATACCTAAGCCAAAATTATGCCTAAAGCTATTTTATATTCTGATAGCAAAAACTAAAAGTTGAAAAGGTACACTCTGAAATAAATTGTTTAATACGGATACTTGAAATGATAAATATCCCCAGAACTTTTTTCTTTATGATGCCCCAAGAGTCCATAATTGATTTAACAGATGATTATAGATCACTTTAAATACTGAAGAAGTATTAGAAAGCCTCCAAAGGAGGAAAAATAGCACATTGTTTTTAAGAAATGAGGTAAGGCAGATTGTGTTCTGTTTACTACAATAAACTTTATTTAATCGCAACACAATAGGAAAAGAGAGAGAGGCTTTTAGTACAGTCATGTTCGTGCAGATATGTGTCTTTATTTTATGGGAAATACCCACTCTTTCTTGCCATGCTTCCAGTCAGTTCTCACAGAGCTCAAAGCAGCTTTGATCACGGTGAAGGGACATTGTTGAAGGTGAGGCAGTGCTGGTCACCAAGCCCTTCCCTCCTGGAGGAAATGGGGCAGCGCGTGGCTTTCCCTGGGGGACTCTGAGACCAGTGTGAGTGGGGAGTCGTCAGCCAGGTCATCAGCCTCTGTTGACTTGGGAAGGTGTAGCGAGTCCGTCCTTCGGGACTTCCATGCGCTGCCACTTTCTCTGAGGGAGTACACGTTCCCTACTAAGAATCCATCCTGCTGACTTAGAGCGAGGGGGAGAAGACATTGAGATGGCCCCATGTTTTCCTAAGAGTTCCTGCATTTCCCGAGAGGAAGTAAGCTCAGGGGTGACACCAAGTGTGTGCGGTGTAGCATGTAACACTGTGACTCACAGTCTGAGCCTTTTCTGAAATACAGTGTTATCAGGTATAGTCCCCATGTTTTGCATTAAATCCTCAGGCCTTATTCTTCTTATAGCTGAAAGTCTGTACCCTCTTATTAATATCTCCCCAGTTCTCCCAGTCCCCAGCCCCTAGCGACCACCGTTCTGCTCTCTCTTATTATGACTAGTATTTGTCTTTCCCGCACTGACTTATTTCGCTTACCATAATGTCCTCTGCATTCTTCCAAGTTGTCACAAATGGCAGGATATTCTTTTTCCTTGTGGCTTCATATTCATATATACACATATGTGTAATTTTTCTTTATTCATTCATCTATTGATGGAAAGTTGGTTATTTCTATATGTTGACTATTGTGAATAATGCTGCAATTAACATGAGCACGCAGACATCTATTAATGCCTTGCTGTCATTTCCTTTGGATAAATACCCAGAAGGGGAATTACTGGATCAGATGGTACTTGTATTTTTAATTTTTGAGAAACCTCCACACTGTGTCCACTGTGACTGCACCAATTTACATTCTCACCAACAAGGCACAAGGGCTCCCGTTTCTCCACATCCTCACCGACACTTGTTATCTCTTATCTTTTTGATGATGGCCATTCTGACAGGTGTGAGGTGATGTCTCATTGTGAGTTTCATTTGCATTTTCCTGATGATTAGAGATGTTGAATATTTTTTCATATTTCTGTTGGCCATCTTTATTTCTTCTTTGGAATTATGTCCATTTAGTTCCTCTACTCATTTATTTATTGGATTGCTTCTTTTTTTGTTATTGAGTTGTATGAATTTTTATATATGTATTTCAGATATTAACTCATCATATGTGTGGTGTGCAAATATTTTCTCCCATGACATAGGTTGCCTTTCAACTTTGTTGATTTTTTTTGCCTGTGCAGAAGCTTTTTAGTTTGATGTAGTCCTGCTTGTTTACTTTTGCTTTTATTGTCTGTGTTTTTGACATCAAATCACAGTCTTTTCTCACTAGCAACAGTAGGGGGAAGGGGAGAGAGAACTGGGCTTCCTTAGAATCCTGCAAACCACTGAGCTAGCTAGGTTGACTTGGGCAACTCAAGTAATCTTTTGAGTATGTCTCTTGGTCTATAAAACAAGGACACCACTTCTTGGGAGGATAGCTTCAATTAAATGAGGAAGAATAAATGGGAGATACTGGAAAAGTCTTAAGATGGTAGTTTCTCAAGAAATATGTGCTGAAAGAGAATTAAACAGGATACATGTCAATAGTTCAAAATGTGTGTGTAGAGAAAAAAATGCAAGGAAAAGGTGAGAGGGAAGGATAGACAGAAAGGAAAAGTGAGAGAAGGAAGAAGAGGAAGAAAGGGAGAAGAAGGAAAGAAGGACAAACAAGAATGGGGAAGGGTCAGGAGAAAGTCCTGGCCACATTCTCTTGAGTGCTGCTGTGCTCACAGCTGCAAATGGGGGCTGGCTTTCCTTCAGCTCCAGAATCGTGTCCCACGTGAGTCTCCAGCACTGTCATCATTCCAAGAGCAGTGCACTAAGGACGCATACGTCACTCCTTGTGTCCCTGACCCAGACAGTGCAGTGCCTGACCCAGAGCTGGAACTGCGTGTCTGTCTCTATAACTCTGTTGTAGTTAGGAGGTAGAGGGGAGGCATAGAATCCCCAGAAGGTCGGTCAAGAAGCATGAGCTGCCATTCTTCCGTGCTATTTAGTAGCTTGGATCCCTGGGAAGACTCTTCGTCTCTGTGCTCTTTTTTCTTATTTGAAAGCTATAAAGAGGGCCTAACTTGAAGATCAGTCGGGAGAACCAGACGACATAATGAATTATTGAGTAGGGATTTGTAACCAACAAGATACTATCCAGCTGAGATTGTTGTTCTGGTTTAAATAGTGCCCCCACATGCAGAGTTGCAGGAGCAGAGGGGGGGCGGCTGCTGAGTGAGAGTATAGCGATGATTTTCTTGGATTTGTACCCCATTCCCATTGCCAGAGAAGTGTCGCTACTCAAGCAATAGCACCAACTCAATTGTAGGTGTGGTCGAGCCTATTTGCTCCTTTTCCTAGGGTTAGTCAGTCAGTACCTATCAAAGATACCTGTCCCACTGCTGTCCCTGGGCCTTGCTTAAACTCAGAAAAATTCAGGGCATTCTGACCCAAAAGGAGCATCCAGTGGCCTGCTTCTAGACTGCCTGTTGTTCCGGACTTCCTTTTAGGGTCTGGATTTCGCTTTTGTTCCTTCAACCTCTGACTTAGTAATGGGATTCCTATCTTGTTCCCTGTTCTCTTGGCCCTGTATCAAACTGTCATCCCAGATGGAGATATCTGACACAAAGAATAAATGTCACTCTGGTGCCCAGGAAAGAGGCAGCAGAGGTGATGTCCTCTATTATTCTATGAGGGATTTCAAAACTAGTATATAGAATAATGTCAAAATGTATAATTATTCACCCACTTTTCCATTCAGCAAATATTACTAGGCTATTACCATGCCCCAGGAATTCTGCAAGATACTACACAGACACCAGTGAAAAATGCAGACGTCACCCCTGGCCTTGTGGAGCTTTGGGTCTCATGGCAGAAAGTGGTGGTGAGGGCCAGGTACCGCATGGTAAGCAAGAATCAAATCAGAAGAGGCAGGAAGAGAAAGGAGAATGACAGCAACCTGAAAGATCCTAATCAGTGACATCAAAGGGGAGTGACTTGGTGTGAAGAATGGATAGGAGGTACCTATAGAGGTGCCCTGAGGCACCAGTTGGCAGAAACAAGAGCCATCTTGTAGTGACACTGCTGGGGAACCCATCTGAAGGATGGAGTGTGGCCAGACACTCATCTGAGAAACTGATCTGTACTTCCAGTTGGCTGACCACTAGAATCCCTGCTGGGTTTTTTCTGTGCCCCCCCCCGCCCCCCACACGGCCTGGGGCTGGTTCCCTGACCTCTGCATCATGCCTTTGATTTCTTTTAAAAATGAGTTTCCTCTTTTCTGGACGTTTGAAGCAGGATTCCACTTGCTCTCCAGGGTCAGCCATTTGTGAGCTCACCCCATTACTCCGTCTTGGGTCACCCTGATGGCTGCCGTGTTGACTGCCTCCTGTGGACTGTTGCCACCTTCCACAGTATGCAGGCTCTGCCTTCTGGTTAGAATTCTATCTCGTGTTCTCTGCTTGGTCTTTCCGACTGTTTGCGCCTCCAGATGCGTTCATAGTCTCTGGTCACGGCCCTTCCTTCCTGTCCCAGCCCTGCTGTGTTAACCCCAACCATGAACTGACTTTACTTCCCCACCCTTTTGATCACTATCACTGCAGCACTGTCGTTTTGTCCCATTTGACTCACAAGAAATAATGTCCTTCTACGTTTTTCCCTGTAACATTCTCTGCATTGTCTTGTGTGTTTTCCAGGGACCTTCTCCAAGACAAGGAGTGTAAGTGGCAGATGCTCACTCTCCACTTATTAGGAACACAAGGAAAAAATTACTTGACATCTATCTCCCATTCCCAAGAGTGATTAACAGGGTGGGAGATTCTCAGATGGAGGATTCATTCATGTCCAGGTGGGTCTTCCGGTTATTAGTACTCATGGCTGCTTAATGAGTATGGTTCCCTTTTGCCTCACCAAAGAAATTGCAGAAAGGTAGGGGAGATGGGGAGGGGGCAGTGGGGTGCCTGAGCAGCAATGTGCCTATTGGCTCAGAAAACGCTCTCTGATCCCAATGCCAAGCTCATAAGAGCCAATGATTTACAGCAGTGACCTCTCTCTCTGCTGACTATACCCAGAATCTGAAAGATGAATACGGACCCCTGGGCCATGTATCCTTGAAAGATGCTTCCTTTAAAGAGTGAAGGAATTATTCAAAAAAGTAAACCAAGCTCTGCTTTCCCAAGTGTTTACATAAATCATATAGATCAAATGGCACATGATTAGCTAAAAAAGGAATGAGTCTGGTTCCTGAAATCTGTACTGCCTGATGACATGTGTAAAACATGGCTTCACATATCACTTTTTTGCCTTTTCATCCAAGAGGTGGAAATATTTATATTCAACAAGAGAAAAGAATATGATAGTTTCAATGCAGGAAATGGCTACATATGAAAACATAAATGGAGAGCCAGGGGAATTATTTGCTTTTATGGACTAGGAACACAGACTCACACTTACACTTGAAGCATCCAGATAATTGAAGTAGAAGTGCCCTACCCCAGTACGGAATGAACCATGGACCATTTATTTTATTCTTCAACGCTTCTTAAAACTACC
Source organism: Furipterus horrens (assembly GCF_987537825.1). NCBI lineage: Eukaryota > Metazoa > Chordata > Mammalia > Chiroptera > Furipteridae > Furipterus > Furipterus horrens. The sequence continues at coordinate 213,491,918 of NW_028327172.1, forward strand.
TCCTTGTTTACAAATGAGTTGCCAGTTTCTGCATTCAGAGATATAGCCACGCTTTCTGAGACCAGGGAAAATAAAGTTAGGGATTTAACAGATGTGTAAACATTTCCCCCAATCTGTAGGAAGTGTAGCTATGGGTCACTGGTAACATGGGACTGGCATCATCTTATTTTGCCAAATAAGGATATTTTAAAAGGACACCATTCACTATCATCAACAGTTTGTAAAACAAATAATAGATTTAATGTTGGAAAAAAATGTAAGGACGATTCTAAATGTGTGCTTTTTTTTCAGTTGAATGTATTGAGTTTCATGAAATCAAATGAATTCTGCCATGTCTTGATTGATGTCATCTTCGAGTCCCACATAGTCATCAAAAATGATCTCCCTGAATATGTAAAGCACTCCCTTATTTAATGCCCCCCCACCCCTGTAGCTTGCCTTTACACTCAAATTAAAGTTGGCACTTTTCCTAAGACAGACCAGACCTCTAGGTTCTGGGGTCTGGGGTCCACAGCTTCACCTCCTCTGTTTCCCACTCCCTTTGTGAGTGGTTCTGCAATCTCAGAATGAGTCTAACCCCACAAACGAGTGGGCTTCCTCACCCTCTTTCATTTTTGCAAAGGCTGTTCCCTCTATCTATTCTCACATAAAAGCCCTCCACCAGCCTTCACATCTCAAACCCAGTACAACCTTCTTAGCACAGACTCCCCCAGGCTCATTATATTCATTCATAGACACATGGTTATTGAGCCTCACTCTACACCAGGCATTGCTGCAGAATAAAGCAGAAAACAAAGGAGCTAAAACCTGCCTGTATGTAACCTACATTCCATGTGATGGAGATACTTATAAGATTACTGTAAAAATCAAGTTTGGTGATTTACATAGAGTACTCACTGCAATGCCGACTCTTAAGTGATTGTTAAAAAAAAAAATAGTTGTTATCAGAACCAGCTTTATGAACGTATGACCTGTGGTTATCAGAAGAGTATCTTGCTCGGTTTAGTGTTCTGCTGTCATCCTCTCGGAATTCTCAATGATTTCATCTTTGAAGTTCTATTTTGTGGGTGAGGTCCAGTGGGCCAACAGGGCATGCCCTTGAGCAGAGGACATGAAGGCGGTGTGTCTGTCCACCGTGTCTCGTTGCATATAGCATTGTCATGGTCATGAGCACAGAATGTCCGTGGGTTCACGTTGCACATGAGTTCCATGAGACTCAAAGTCAATCAAAGATAAATGTTAGGGCTTTGATTAATTAGAGGTGCTGACAGCTCTGATGCACGCTTTCTGATTGAACCAGAATTTGCTTCCCGTCCAGGAGCCAGGCAAGACCATGGGAAGAAACACAGAAAGCCAAGGGGACCATATCATATCCTTTTCTACTCCCATTACTTCCCCTTGTTAGCCAGCCACTTCCACTGAAAATAATGATATGGAAGGAAAAGAAAAGACAGGGCAGCCCTTCCGCACTGAGCAGCAAGTGGAAGGTGGGAAGAGTTGCTTGAATGTTCACATATAAAAAAGTTAAAGAGAAACAGATGATAGCTCATTTCATACATCATTTCTACTGTTGTGCTAGGAATGAAACACATACATACATACACACATACATACATACATACATACACAGGATTTTATAAAACACAAATTGACTGTGGGAGTGGGGTATGGGCTGAGTGGAGGGGGACAAAGGAGAGGAATTTGAATAACTGTAATAGCATAAATAATAAAATATTTAAATTATGAAAATGCAAGTGGAGCAATTTTGGCAATTCTAAATACAAGATAAACGCCTTTTTGAACTGGCATTGCACAATATGAAGATGTGTGGGAAAACACATGCTAATAATTTAAATTTTTAATTTTTATTTACTAAGAATGACACTAAATGGCCAATGAAAACACCGTGCCAGGGTGAGCATGAGATCACAAAAAAATAATAATAATAAAACATTTTAGTCTTCGTATCTTTAATGGTATTTATTTTCCTAAATTTTGGACAAGAGGCTCATCTTTTCGTTTGTGATTTGCTCCACAAATTACACAGCTAATCCTGGCTGTGTTAGCATTTCCTCCCAAGAGTGGCTCTAGTCCTGTCCTGGGAAAAGTTACCTTGATTACCTGCTCCAGATCAATCTCATCTCTCTGTTGTTTGTTCCTGTAGCGCTTTGGTGAGGCATACGTCTACTTCAGCACGATGCCCGGGTGTGACTTGCATGCACACCTGTCTCACCAACCAGACTGTGAACGCCTGGGCTTGAGAGTCTTATTTTGGGTCCCCTGCAGCCCCGGCTATCAGTCATCAGTGGCAGTTGCTGAACAGAATCACCGGCCTCTTTGGGAACTGCTTGACCTAATGTAAACTTCTCTTCGGGAGCTCAGCCTGGATATTGCACATTGATACATTGATCACATTGACACATTGATCGAATTCAAGCTGCTGCCCTGGGGACATCAGTACTTCCCCTTCTCCACGAGAGTTTCCTTCCCCACTTTGATGTGGGCATCCTGATCTCAGCAGTCAGGATGACGTGCCCTGGGGATGCACCTCCTTTCTTGGGGCAACCAATAGATTGTTCCCCCTCCCCGAAGCCCCAGCAGTTTCTCTCATTTTCCCAGAGCCAAGGCTTGGTCTGGTGAGCGGCCCAGCGGGCAACAGAGAGCTCTTTCTTTCTCTCTCAGCAAAAAGGGAGAGACCGGGGCTCAGAGTAGATGGTGAGCTCTTGGTGCTGGGTCTCTAACCGGCTCCCTGCTAGAGGTGGTCATTGGAGCCAGGTCTTTGGACTGACAGAAACACAGGGAAGAGTGAGTCCTGACCTTGCATCATGGACCCATACTAAGCCCAGGCTGCTGGCACACACGTGTGCACCAGGCCCGCCTTGCTAGGGTGGTACCCTGTGCTCCTCTGGGTGACATAATCTCCCCCCAACCACCCCTAACACCATCCCCAACTCAGCCTATTGACACCTTGAGTGAATTCTTTTGTAAGGTACATCTTAAACATAAAACATGATTATTCATTTGGAAATATAAACGAATCTCTTTCTCAAACCTGCACTACAAGAAAGTAGATATATATATATGCAAATATACATATCGTCGGCCGTCGTCGGCAGCCATCCGTCTCGAGAGACGATGGTGTAGCTTCTTAAGAGTCCATCTGCACCGCCGAGAATGGCTGTGCAGTCCGACTCGGGAGTGACATGGTATCTGTCTCCTCCCGTGTTGAATCGACATCTTGCGATGACGCTGAAGCTACAGAGCCTGGGCAGGGTGATATGGAGGGTCTGCTGTTGCCCATGCAGCAGACCCCCCTCTCTTCGCAGCTGAAGGGTCCAAGGGAAAGACGGAGTCGATACAGCTTGGGTTCAGTTGCGCCGCAGGAGTTGCCGGTGTTGACTACAACGTCAAACCGCCTTAGGGACTCCGGCTCCGGATTTTCTGTCGGGGTTTACTCCCTTAGCCTTTCCCCTGAAGAGGTATGCTGCAAGGCAGCGGAGGTTTTTTTTTTGGAGTCAGAGTTTTCCTTCTCTGATGTACCCTGACTGGAAGATCGAACCAGCGACACTTAGCTCGCAGGCCGACGCTCAATCCACTGAGCTAAACCAGCCAGGGCCTAAATATACATATACACACACATATATATACACATATATGTGTGTGTGTGTGTGTGTGTGTGTGTGTATATATATATATATATATATATATATATAAACATAAAAACCAAACATGAAAACCTAATAGAACCAAAAGAAAGCATAGGTGTATGATTTTGTGGTAAGGAAGAAAGACCTTCCTTACCACAAAAAGTATGATATCTAAGGCAGAAATTATAAACTAAAACATCATAGATTTAAGCACAAAACAAAATTTAATTTTCATTTTAAAGTACTGCATACAAAATTAAAAAGCAAGGGATAACCTACAATAATTTTCTTTGACCCATGAAAAGAATGACTATCCTCAGTTCATAAAGTCCTTTAACAATTCACTCTGAGAAATACCTCTACAGAACAATAGGAAGGAGCAATTCACAAAAGAATAAACGCTATCAATGTTAAAGATTGCATTATAATGTTTATTCTTAGAAGGCATAGGAAGTGCAAATGAAATCTACTAGCATCCAGCTCAGCGAAGGGCTCTGAAGGATATTCCCTGTGATGCAATAGACTCTGTTCAGCAAGTACTCCCCCCTGCACTGTCAGGGATGTGTGCTTACCCCTGGGATGAGCTCTGGCATCTTGGTGGGTTGCTGTCACTCACCCGTTCCTTGATCCGACATTTGACCACATGACTTGTTGCAACCAGTGAGGCATTAGCAAATGTTATTTGATCGATGGCATACCGTGTTTATAGATGCACCCTGCCTCACACTGTGAGATGAGGTTGCCGTGAGTATCTGCTTTTCTGGGAGGAAGAGAGGCAGTGGGCAGCTCTCAACATGACGCGCGCCGGGGCGCCCTGCTGGGCTAAACCCAGCCCAGACTGGCCAGGCTCCTTCCAACACACAGCCCTGTGAGCAAGACAACTAGTTACCACTGTCAAGGATGCCACTGCATTCAGAGCGGTGTGTGACGCAGGATCGTTGTCGTCAAAGCCACGGCAAACAATGCTTCATAATGTGAACGTGGACAGAAGTCATTTTGTTCGTTCCAGTAGAATGGGGAAATATCAAAGTGGCAGAAAGGAAATAAAGGAAGAATAAAAAGGGGGGGTGAATGAATGAAGGAAGATAAGATCATGGTGAATTGCTCTTTTTACTGAATCGCTGTGCCTAAGGTAATTTCAGTTGTGATATATAATAGAAGCAACATCAAAACTAGATAATTGAGCAAAAAAGTAAAGAGCCATGTTACCCCGTATGATTATCAGGTAGAGTAATGATGCCGATGAAGATGATAACTTGCATCAATAAATGATTTTTCAAAGTGAAAACAGTCCTCAGGTGGTTCTCAAAACTAACTCTTTCCTATTTTACAGATGAGGAAGCTGAGGCTCCGTCGTTTTTTATTGGCTGGCCCAGGGTCACAGGCAGTGCTGGGATCTGGGTCCTCTAACCGCTGAGGGGGTGCCTTCTGCCTCACGCCCGCCCCAGCTGTCCCTGGCGGGCGCAGTCCTTCCTTGCCTGCCTCCTGGCCCTGATTTCTTGGGAGAACCCAACACACACACACTCCTCTTCTAAGCAGGGGAAGTGGAGCTTGTTAATGATCACATCTATACTAATTACGAGCACCGATGGTTTCCGAGACCTAACTTTAGACTCTTCTCAGATCTTGTCAATTCCCATTATGGGATACTGCCCAGGATATTTCTCATGAAAGGTTAATAATTGCTCATTTTCAAAGGATTCAATTAAAGGGGCTTTCATCAAAGGATCTTAAATGCTTGCTGTACTCCTTCTGCGGGAGCGAGGGTATTTACGGGGAGAGCCAGAGAAACGCTCGGAGATTAAATGTTTGATGGGCGCTACCAGGAAGAGCGCTGCTCACGTGCAGAAATCACAGTGAACCGAGCTGTCTTCTGAAAGCTGCAAATGGAAAGGACACGTTTGGATTCTGATCCCTGCTCCACGGCTATTTGTTTAAGGATGTAAGAACCTTAGAAACTTTTAAGCGGAGGCTGGAACGATAGTGTCTACCAGACACTCTATACTCACGGGAAGGGGCAGGTGTGGAGGCTGGAAAAGAGTGACAGATAAGGGTTAGGAGTCTGGGTTTAGGTTTTGCCTCCGACCAGCTCTGGGAGCTTAAGCAACTCTTTTCATCTCCTGCCCCCTTTTTAAGTTCTCCTTTCTTCCTTTCCTTCTTCCATCCCTCTGATCCTTGCTAGACGGTTCTTGTTTTGTTTTGTTTTGTTTTGTTTTTATGTCATTTAAAGGCGTGTGTAAGGGGTAGAGGTACAAAGAGGAGAAATCCCAGCCTACAGTAACAGTAGCTAAAGCAATAAGGTGCTTAAATTTGGTCATTTGAGTGAAGAGTCCAGAGGAGAGAGCATCGGTGGGAGGAAGGGGACAGCTTTAGGGCCCTATTCCTATGGGTCCCGTTTTCTTGACTCGGCCCATACTTCGCTCACTCTTACACTTGATCCATATCTTACTGGTGATAACTTTGTGATCACAAAGTTTCTGCAGGATACAGACTTCCCCTATTCTATTTCCCACTGAGAAGAAGCTAGTTGTGTATTTCTAAATATTTGAGCATCTTAACCCCAGAATCTTATTTTGAGGATCTCTTTTCTGGTGCCACCTATAGTAATAATTGCTATGTCTGCCAGAGTCCTAACAGCAAAAAGATGACATACTTCAGTTGGGACGTTTGAGGAAAAAAATTCAGAAAGAAACTCATTACAATCATGCGGTCAATGTTTAAGGGGGTTGGCGTGAGATGGTTCAGTTCTGGGTGCTGGTAACAGTGGGGAAACGCTGTCCCCCATGGACTGAAGGCACCAGGAGAGGGTGCAGTACCAGCTTCCAAAGAGATGACAGCGCAGAGGGGCAGCCTGACAAGTAAAGGGCGCAGCCACTGGGGAAACGGTGTGGAGAGTCCTCCATAAATTAAAGCGAGAACCACCGTGAGACCCAGCAATCTCACTTCTGGGTATGCACTCAAGGAAAACAACGACAATAACTCAAAACTATATATGCACCCCTATGTCTACTGCAGCGTTATCTAACGTAGCCAAGAAATAGAAGCAATCTAGATGTCTACCAATAAATAAACATATCAAGGAGAGGTAGTGCATATATGCAATGCAATATTACTCAGCCATAAAGAAGAATGAGCTCTTACCATTTACAACAGCATGGATGACCCTAGAGGATATCATGCTAAGTGAAATAAGTTAGGCGGGGAAAGACAAATATCACATGATTCATTTATATGTGGAATCTAAAAAAACAAAACAAATGAACAAAGGAAACAGACTCAGAGATACAGAAAAAAAGAAAAACTGATGGTGGCCAGAGGAGTGGAGGTTAGATGGATAAAAAGGGTGAAGAGGAGTAAAGGTAAAAACTTACGTTTATAAAATAAATAAGTCAGAGGAATGTGACGTACAACATGGGGAATATAGTCCATAATATTGTCCTAACTTTGTGTGGTGACAGATGGTGACTAGACTTATCATGGTGATCACATAATCAGGAATAGAAATATCGAATCACTATGTTGCACATATAAAGCTAATATAATATTGAATGTCAGGACGATAAGACCAGCAACTTCATTCTCTTGGTGTTTTGCCTGCCTTGCATGGATGCCCTGTCCTCTCCCCAACAAATGCCCAGACGCAACCCCAAGCCTGAGGCACAGCTGTCCACAGGGACAGTCCGCTTCCAGCCACCCTTCCGGGCATAGAGCACAGGAGAGGCAGGGCTGCCTCAAGTCTGATGATAACTCTGACATTGGCAACAGGGGTCTGGGTAACATAGAGCGTGTGCTGCCTGCGCATGCTTAATGCAGGGGGTTGTCTGGGACTTAAGACATGTTATATGAAGAACCCAGAAGGGAAGACTTTCAACCCAGAGAAGAAAGGACAGAGACACGGGGGAGGACACCTTTCAGCCATTTGGAACTGGAAGTGGCAGTGAGCATAGCCTGAGCCCCGCCACACCGCAGGTGTGCAGTGGGATCTGAGGGACAGGATGAGCCCAAATCTTGGCCTTTCGGAGCTGTTGCTTGAAAGAGTGAGTAAACAAAATCCAGACAGGTGAAGAGCATGCCCTTGGAGAGATAGACAGAATCTCTAACGATGACAGAATTTAGGCTCATGTTTTACCGCAGGACATGGGCGCCAGACTTAGCTGCCTCCCAAGAACTTTGAAATAGAGGAAATAAATCACCTTCTGAGAATTACAGTTAAAGCCACACTTAGTGGATGTGGTTTTTCTGCCTGTGGCCTGTGAGAGAAAACCCTAGACAGGAAATGCACGTGGTGAAGGCCGAGAACACAGACATCCACCCTATACCAAGGCTTTGTTGCGTGTCTGTCAGGAGAGTCTCTATTTTACACTCTGTCATTTAATGGTCATAGCAACCCTGTACATCACCTTCATTACTCTTATTTTATATGTGGGCTTCTGAATCCAGTAGAAGTTCAATCACTTGCCCAAACCCCCACATCAAGTTAAGGGGCAGAACAGCAAGTCAAATGCTTCTCTTTTCAACTCTCCCTCATTGGGCTTCTTGACTATTGGTCTTGCGCTGGTATTTAGCTTCAGATGAAGTTCACCACCTGCTTTGGGCTGCATTCCCAAGCCGCCCGGCTCTGGGAAGCCAAAGCCTTGTTTAGAGAGACAGAGCTGGAACGTGACTGCAATTTAATAAAATAAAAACATCCAGTGTTGATGATTTGATTATAATGATGACAGTGTGCCCCGTTTCTTTGCTTTCTTTTCTGTACTTGGACTTGGCAACGTTTTATACCATTTTCCAGAAGGCAGATATTGGGACTCGATAGCGTAGTGGGTTGAATAGTGGTCCCAGCAGATCTGTCCCCCTGGGACCATGAAATGCAACCCTATTTGGAATAAAGGTCTCTGCCGATGTAAATAAGATGAGTCTCAAGGTGAAATCATCCTGGATTAGGGTGGGCCTTAAATCCAACGATCGGTATCCTTATAAAGGACACAAATGCAAATAACAGAGAAAAAGACGCAGGGAAGAGACCATGTGAAGACAGAGGAAGAGGATGTAATTATGCTGTCACAACCAAGGAATTCCAGGAACCACCAGAGGCTAGTAGAGGCCAGGATTGATTCTCTCATAGATCCTGCACGGGGGACCCTGCCCTGTTGACACCCTGACTTCAGACTCTAGCCTACAGAGATGTGAGAAAAAAATAATTTTGTTGTCGTTTTAAGGCACTCAGTTTGGGAACTAATCCAAGAACCTCAGGAACACCAGACAGACATCTTCTCCATGGAAGACAAAGGATGGGAAGATGTCTCATCTTATTTCTGAAGCTCATTCCTCTGCTCTTTAGTGACCAAGTGACTTTTGTGCACTATTACAGAGCCTGGAACCTAGTAGGTGTTCATTAAATACTTATGGGATGAATAAGTGACAAAAATCTTCACATGAGTAACTTTAAGGGTTAACTACAAGTTATCGAGCACCGAACCTTTTCTAAGTACTGTCCTTGAGGCGTCACATATATTTTCCCTCAACTTAAGAATGTGTAAGAAAAGTATTAGTATGCCCATCTTACTTCTGGGAAGACAAAGACCCGTACAGGAAAAATGAGTTGCCAGCTGCTCATTTAATAGCAGGTCAGACACAAAATAAGTGTGTCATTCCAAACCCAGCATCCCAGCTTCTGCATTGCAGTGGGTCGCATCTGCTCATGGGAAAAAAGGATCCAAAGAGAGAGGGTGTTTAGTCAAGTTGGGACACCTGAGGTCGAAAGCCAATTTCTAAAATGTTTGGATTTTAATGAGGAAAAGCCACTGTGATCTCCAAGCAATTTTTTGAAATTATTGTCAACCCTTTTTTCTAACCTTAAGGAAGGACTTCAACAGTCGGAGCCAAGCCATCAGGGGAGTTGGCCGTCTCAGCAGGCAGTCGGGTCCCTTTTCTTGGAGGTGGCTGGGCGCTGAGTGAACACGTAGACAGCGCACCTCGGAGCCCTGAGTTTCTTCTATTCTGGGAGGCATCTCGGGCGGCTGGTGAAAGGATCCAAGGACAGGGTGCTTGTAAAAAGCTTTCAGCTATTGTGAAAATAAATAGTAAACAAGTTAATATTTTTAAATGGCCCGACATGTTGCCTAGAATAAAGTACTCGGTTGATATTTGCTGCTTAATTATCAATTTTTTTCCAAAGCTCTTTAGGGCATTTAGTGTAAAAGAGTTGTCTCTCATAGTTAAAAATATTTGAACTACACTGTAATATGGACTGAGGAAACCACATCAGTCCTTTGAGTTGCACTTAATGTGAGAGTTGGGTGAGATGATGTCTGAAAGTTCCCAACACGGTTTTACACAAAACAAACTTGCAGGAGATAGTAGTCATTTCCTTATTTTAAAAAAATGGGCTCTTTACAAAAGCAGTCTTTTTACAAAGCTTGCATTTCCGCTGCATAGTACTCCATCGTGTAGACGTACCAGTTTTTGGTCCACTCATCTGCAGGTGGGCACTTAGGCTGTTTCCAGGACTTAGCGATTGTAAGTAATGCTGCTATAAACATAGGGGTCAGCTTCTTTTGAACTGGTGTTCCAGGATTCTTAGGGTATAATCCCAGCAGTGGAATCCTACCTTTTGCCACAGCACGGATGGAACTGGAGAGTATTATGCTAAGTGAAATAAGCCAGGCAGTGAAAGACAAATACATATGATCTCACCTATAAGAAGAGCCTAATGAAAAAACAAAACAAAAAAAAACGAAAAAAGGAGCAAAATGGAACCAGAGGCATGGAAACAAGGAACAGACTGACAGTGACCAGAGGGGAGGGGCAGGGGCTAAGGATGAAAGGAAGAGGAAAGGGACTAGTAAAGGGACACGTATGAATGACCCATGGATGTGGACAACAGGATACTTTGGGAATGGGGGTGGGCAGGGCAGGGGAGAGTAATGGGGGGATAATTGGGGCAACTGTAATAGAACAATAATAAAATTTCAATCAAAAAATTAAAAGCTTACATTTGAAGAATACTCATGGCAGAGTAACAATGCTCAAGATATAATGCTAATTGGAAAAAGCAGGATGTCAAAAATATAAATAATCGTAAAGACAATTTTTGCACAAACTATTTGAAGTAGACATCTGATAATGTAAATTTTTTATATTTAAGTACATCTCTGTTTATAGCTGTATGATCACATACATAATCTACAAATAGATGCTTTACAACAAATCTAGGTATTTACATACAGATATGCTGAATTCAAAAATATTAATTGCTTATAATGATGGCAGGTAATTTACCTTGAAAATACTTCTATTTAGTGTGATATTTGCAGGTAAATTTTAATATTTGTGGATAAACCTTAATTTAAATCTAGATTGTTACTGAGCATATCAACAAGCATCGCCTTTAGAGTGGTTTCATGACACTTAAAATATTGTTAAAATCTACACCAATGGATATGTTAATTAGCAGAAAGGTTGGTAGGAATTAACGTTATTCATGAAGGGAGTCACGTTTAAGATGTTAGGGATAGGGTACGGGATCTACCACTCATATCAGTATGGCAAGCCCGGTCACCTAAAGTCATCCATACAATATTTGAGGGCCAGAGTCTCTCTGGCTCTAAATCTGCATGTCGTGCAGGGCTCTCATCCACCCCACCCACAAGTCCAGCACTTCTGTGTCTAAATATCTGCTTCCACCTTCTACGACGGGATCAGTCGGGCTACTCTGGGAGAGCAGAAGGGGGAGCTCCATGAGGTATAAGAATAGTGAGGTTGTTTTTGTGTTTCTGGGCAAATTCTTATTCTACATTTGACAGAATTTGGTAGAACCCTTGTTGGTTTTCATTTTGTTTTGTTTTGTTTTGTTTTTTTGTGATAAACCACTTAACAGTGAAATTAAAAGAAAGGTAACATATAGACTTTTTGAAGCTTTAAGAAAAGAGTTTTATCAATGTGTAACCACCAAACATTTATCAATAAACATATGTCATATATACCACAAATTCTGGAAATATGGGTAAAATTACTTTATCAAGTATTATAATGTTCCATAAATAACTCATTTATTATGTACTTGCCTCTCTCTCCCTCACACACAAGCAAACACTTATAAACACTCATAAAGGGTGGAAGGAAATATATCAAAATGATCATAGAAATTACATCTAAGTAAATTTTCTTCTTAATTCTTTTTTATTTTCTAAATTTCATTCAATTAATAAAACAAAAGAATTTATAATAAAAATACAATAAGTGCTATAAAAATCTGCATTCATGCTTTGCTGTTGCAGATTTGCTCCAAGGAAACAGATGGCTGCAGGCCCTGTGACATTCTGTCTTCTAAAATTAGAGCCAGCAACTCTGGTGTGATCTATTGCATGAAATGGATTCAGTCTCTAAAACTCAGACAGACATGATTGCAAAGCATTCATCTGCTCTGTAGTAGCTGGAGTGGCTCCGATGAGCCCGATCACAGATACGATGATACGTATTGAATACATACAGTGTGCTCAAGCTGTGTACCGGGCGGTTTGGAAGACAGACATGTCCCTGCTCTCATGAAGCTTTCAGTCGAGCTGGAAATCTCCATGGCAATGACTATACAGTGCAGGTTTCTTCTTCCAGATGGAAGTCCCGTGAAAGAAGAGACCCGTTTGCTTTGTGCACAATTGATCTTGTAGGTCTTCCCCCAACGTGTCAAACTACAGGTGCAAAATAAGTATTAGCCAAATTGAAATGGAAAGGATTTACTTAATGAAATTCAAACCACTGGAAGTCAGTTCACCAGAATTTTTGAGGGCCTGATGCCAGCTATCTGGCCAAGTTCCAGGGTAAGAGCAACACCCGAACCCTGAGGTCCTAAATCTCTGTTCCCCCTAGATAGTCACGACACAGTGTGATAAGTGAAGGGACAGAACCACACACTAAGTACACAGCTAGCTCAGTAGAGGGACAGGTTGATTACTCAAAGGTGAGAGGTCATGAAAGGCATTATCTAGAAGGTTATTCCAGACCTGGGTTAATAACAAATGAGTCGGCTGGATAAAGGGGTGGGGGGAACATTCCAAGTGAGGGGAAGTAGCATATGTAACTGCATTAGAGGTAAAAAACAACAGGGCAAATCTCAGTATTGGCCATCAAGACTGGTTAGAGCAATGGAGGGTTGACAAGTCACAGCAGGGAGCTAGACTTTTGTCAAACTGCAGGCAGTAGGGAACCATGGAAGATTTACGAGCAGAGGAATAACTGATGAGATATGTCTGTGATGAACTTTAGGGTGTTTTGTGGCAATAATGGGTGAAAGGAAGGCCAGTAGGGAGGGTGCTGAGTCTATGGGAGTAGGACATAATGAACCATGGTCAGGGGAAGAAAAGGAGGGAATTAAGGGAGTTTTCTAAAGTCACAGTGACATAATTTGATGGCATCATTCACCCATTTAACAGGTATTAGTTGAGTGACAGAATAACTCAAAATACATTCATTTCAACAGTCATGTCAGGTTATTGGAAAAATATTTTGGAGAATGTCCAGTCAAAGTAGAGTTTTTGAAAGACAATTTGTGAAGTGAGTTTTTATATCATGATGTTGAATCATATCTCACCTATTGCATAATAACATCAACAAAAATTATATCTCATATAACCATGATACTCGATCATCTCAAACTCTATAGCCAGGAAAGATAGGTTATAATTATCTCCATTTTAAAGATAACATGAGGAGAATGATTCTTAGACAAAGTAAAAAACTTGCATGATGTCATTATTGCATAAATGATGGTGTGTGTGTGTGCACGTGTGTATATATTTCATTTTGTTAAGGTCATTCCACTAGGCTAAACTGTAAAAAAAGAAAACGAACAAAAAGTAAATAGTGATAAATTGCATCTGAAAGAAATATAACCTAATCTGATTATAATTAGACGTGTAATAAGAAACTGAAGAGTTCCACAAACACTATGAAAGTTCACATAAAACATAACTTCTGTTTCAATAAATTTTATCTAAGAGAAATTTATTTTTCATTTGTAAAACAATAAATTAATTATTTTATGACCTGTACTGCATTAACCAGAATTTTTTCTGCTCATGAATTCACTTCTATTAACTTGACAAAATCAATTATCTCTCTTTCAGGATAAGAGTAGTGAGTCCTAAAAAATATATTTTAAAAATAATTATTGGGGTCTTTTCTTGAAAATACCCCCTCTTCTTGGACATCTCTCCAAAAGGTAAAATTATAGGTTCTAGCTGAAGGTTGAAAGCAGAACACTAAAGATAAAATAGCTCAAAGTAATTTATTTTTCTCTGATTGATGTATCTATGGACAAACTTGAAAATGAAAACATCCTTTTCATTTTAACCATTCTTTCCCACTGAACACACTTTCAAACCTCATCCACTTACGTTTTTCAAAACTCTTGCCCCTCCAGTATCCTTCCATCCCTCAACAGTCATGATAATCTTTTGTAAACAGACATTAGAGTGTTTTTCTTCCCAAATAAAAGTCCTCCAATGGCTCCCGTATCCTTTGAAATTGGATTCAAAGTCTTGCTCTGATCCACACGGCTCTGATCATTCTCTCTTCCTACCTCTGAAACATATTATACACTCTCCAGATTTCCTTCCAAATCTCACCTTGGCCATCTTATTCCTGACTCTTTCCTGAACACTCAAAACTCTTTCTATTTAGTGTATGGAGTCTCTAGAACCTTCTACACACCGGCATGTGAGGAGGAGAGAAGAGGAGACAGTGGTGTAAGATCATGTTTCTAGTTTCTCCTCCTTCTTCACTTGAAAACATTAAATTAACTCTCATGGAAAACTGGAAACAATGGTGAAGAATGATGATTGTTTAGGAAGTGATAGTAATTACGTCATGATAATGACTAAGTGTAATTCCATTGTGATTTGCCATAAACATCAGCCTCTTCTCTCTCAGCCTGAACTAGAGAGGTAAGTATCTGGCCTAGGGGAATAGTGGGGCACAGGGAGTATGATCTTCCCCACACTATTCTGGGCCCACAAGCCCTGGGAGAAATAAACACCTAAATTCGAGATATTGACCAGTTGACCAAAGAAGACGAAAAGTAGGTGCAAGGCCCAGACCTATGATCTACTGGTTGAAGAACACAAAAAGGTACTTTTAAGACCAAAAGCTACATAACTATAAGTTGTTTACAGAGCTAGGCATAGATTTCAAAAGGAGGACAAAGGGACTAGAGAGCCTAACAACAAAGTACTTGAAAGGAGGAGATCAAAGGGACCAAAGATGGTAGGAAGCGAGGGGAGAAGAAAACCTACAGAGCAAGCAGCCGCTGCACCAGAGATACATAAATAACTCCCACAAATCAATAAGGTAAAGACAGATAGTCCAGAAGAAAATTGAACATGAAATTTACAGAAGGAGGGATACTTGTCGTCGTCGGCAGCCGTCCATCTCGAGAGACGATGGTGTAGCTTCTTAAGAGTCTATCTGCACCGCCGAGAATGGCTGTGCAGTCCGACTCGGGAGTGACATGGTATCTGTCTCCTCCCGTGTTGAATCGACATCTTGCGATGACGCTGAAGTGTCCTCTCCAGTGAAGCTGAAGCTACAGAGCCTGGGCAGGGTGATATGGAGGGTCTGCTGTTGCCCATGCAGCAGACCCCCCCTCTCTTCGCAGCTGAAGGGTCCAAGGGAAAGACGGAGTCAATACAGCTTGGCTTCAGGTGCGCCACAGGAGTTGCCGGTGTTGACTGCAACGTCAAACCGCCTTAGGGACTCCGGCTCCGGATTTCCTGTCGGGGTTTACTCCCTTAGCCTTTCCCCTGAAGAGGTATGCCGCAAGGCAGCGGAGGTTTTTTGGAGTCAGAGTTTTCCTTCTCTGATGTGCCCTGACTGGAAGATCGAACCAGCGACACTTAGCTCGCAGGCCGACGCTCAATCCACTGAGCTAAACCAGCCAGGAGGGATACTAACAATCAATAAATAAACAAAAAGCTATCCTAGCCTAGTGAAATTCAAATTAATACAACACCAAAGTCCTACTCCTTCCTCACGCTGGTTTGGCAAAAACGGAAATAGCCATTTTTAGCGAGAGGTTGGGAAACAGAGACTCTCTCCCCTTCTGGTGGGATGTACGTGAGCACAGCTCATTCGGAGGACAGGCTGGCATTAGAGCGGAAGCTGAGGAAACAGCTCTGTGCGCATTGCACAGAGCACTAGATGACCTCTAAAACATCAGGGTTTCACATAGGCATCATTAAGGAGAAAAACAGTATGACCCAATTGGTAACAAAACTCATGGTCCCCAATGCTACAGGCCAACGCAATGGGCATAAAAGCTTTTAAAACCAGGCCAGAAAAGATCACCAGCTACACTATGTCCACAAGGTAGCTGTGCAGAGAGGAGGGGCCTGAAGCCAGGGCTGAAGAGGGATCTTGTTTTGTCTGGAGTGATGGAAGGGAATTCATCTGGACTGGACATGCTGCAAAACACTGGACAAGTGTATAATTTAAAGAAAGGAACAAAGGTATGAACAAACATGTCAGAGGGACAGGGTACATACTTGTACATACTCCTGCCTCCAGTTCTTTAAAGTATCATGTGAAACTTCTAACAGTTACTTGCATTGGTTGATTGATTTTGAAACATTAATTTTAGAGAATGAGATTAGAGAACTGAAAAAGTACAAAAAGAAATCAAACAGTATTTGCATATAACCTGTGATTGTAAACCTGGGGTATGAAGGAGAATTTTCTATGAAAGAAGAAAGAAAGAAGAAAGAAAGAAAGAAAGAAAGAAAGAAAGAAAGAAAGAAAGAAAGAAAGAAAGAAAGAAAGAAAGAAAGAAAGAAAGAAAGAAAGAAAGAAAGAAAGAAAGAGAAAGGAAGAAAGAAAGAAAGAAAGAAAGAAAGAAAGAAAGAAAGAAAGAAAGAAAGAAAGAAAGAAAGAAAGAAAGAAAGAGAAAGGAAGAAAGAAAGAAAGAAGGAGAAAGAAAGAAAGAAAAAAGTAGGAAGGAAGGAAAGAAGGAAGGAAGAAAGAACCATCTGGATATTTTAAGCTGTAATATCCAGCATGACTAAATTAAATGTAATAAGTATAGCAATCTCTTTATATCCAAGATACTAATTACTTAGAAAAAATAATAAGTTAAAGAAGTGAGTTTCTAGAATCTCAATGCAAGAATTAATGTTTACCTGGTTCATATTAACAATTTCTTAGGTGAATCAATAGTATCCTAGAGTGGAAACTAAGGAAATTTTGGTTACAGGCAACAGTAACCAACTCTGGTTGACTAGAGCAAAAGCAGAATGAATTGGGTGGATAAAAATGGCTCACAGAAGAGCAGGAATACCTGAGAAACTAGGCTTAGAACTAGGTTTTATGTCAGGATCCAGGTAACCATGCTACAAAAGTAGACATCACTTATTAGATGCTAACTTTAGAAAGCTATAAAAATAACATACTTTATTGCATTCTTGCAATATTCTCAATGCTTTATTAATCCCTTTAAGTATGATAACTCATTTATTTTCTTCCAATCATTATTATTATGTCCATTTTTCAGATCAAGAAACCATCAGTGAACAAGACATAGACTTGGGAGTCAGGCCAAGCAGTCAAATTTCAGGAGCCACATTCTTAATTATCATGAAATTCTGCCTCTATTGGGTGATCAGGAAAGTTTGTGTAGAAGTGTTGTTGGGGGAATGGCAACTCAGTGACCACATATTCTAGCCTCTCTCCAGTTCTGCCCAGTAAATTCAACAAAGTGGTATATGCTACTTCCAGAGCTCAACCTTCAGAACTTCCTGCAAGATCTTAACATGATCTCTCTGCCCCCACCTGCCTCCCGAATATTGGTGTCTTAGATGACCTTGAAGCTACATGGTGATTCCAGTTTCTGTCAGCATGGATTCATGGCTGTCCCTAACTCCTTCTTAACACATAAGGTGCTGAGATTTAAATACCAACTAGCATGGCCACAAATGACACATCCACACATGTAAAATGTATTAGAAAAGTACAGAGGAGAGATTGGATGTCTGCGAAAATCTTCCCAGTGCACATGAAATTAAAGCGGAAAAACAACGTAAACACTTCTTGAAAATGACTCCCAAAGTTAGTTGTATTTCAGGAAGAACCTGGGTTTGAAGTTAAAGGGCTTTCAGTAGTCAAAGATATGAGGTGCTAGAATGTCTCAAGCTGTTCAGGATCCACGCACCCATTGGAAAGGCCAAATCCAGATGTGAAATTATGCCAACATCTTCTTTCTATTCTGACCCACCTGGGTTCACTGCAATGTGCTTTCTTGGGCACCAGCTGTTGCTCAAGGTTCCGTGCTAAATCCAATGGGAAAACACACCTGGAAAAGTTAGTCCTTTTTCCCAGAAGGACTTTCCAACCTATAGATGCAGGAGTGAACTTGGACTTAAAGTAATGGATGGGTGATGATGGTGTTGGGTTCTTTGAAGTACTCCTCTGGCATTTCCTATGTTTTAGAATATAACTGATAATGAACAAGAGCCAAAGAACATTTTGAGTGTCTGTATACCAAATATCAGAATGATTTAGGGGAGAGTATCTCAATTCATCATCTAATTAATATTTCTCCTGAAATTGTAACTTGTTGGTCAAGAATCAATTCAATCTATTTATGTTGTTGCTACTACAGTATTGCCCCTGGCTGGTTTGGCTCAGTGGATTGAGCGTCGGCCTGCGAGCTAAGTGTCGCTGGTTCGATCTTCCAGTCAGGGCACATCAGAGAAGGAAAACTCTGACTCCAAAAAACCTCCGCTGCCTTGCGGCATACCTCTTCAGGGGAAAGGCTAAGGGAGTAAACCCCGACAGAAAATCCGGAGCCGGAGTCCCTAAGGCGCTTTGACGTTGTAGTCAACACCGGCAACTCCTGCGGCGCACCTGAAGCCAAGCTGTATTGACTCCGTCTTTCCCTTGGACCCTTCAGCTGCGAAGAGAGGGGGGGGTCTGCTGCATGGGCAACAGCAGACCCTCCATATCACCCTGCCCAGGCTCTGTAGCTTCAGCTTCACTGGAGAGGACACTCCAGCGTCATCGCAAGATGTCGATTCAACACGGGAGGAGACAGATACCGTGTCACTCCCGAGTCGGACTGCACAGCCATTCTTGGCGGTGCAGATAGACTCTTAAGAAGCTACACCATCGCCTCTCGAGACGGACGGCTGCCGACGACTACAGTATTCCCTCATTTACTGTGTGTATTACATTCCAGACCCCCCTGAGAAGTAGGAACCTTACATTTATTCTACACACCTTGCTTAAACCTACGCAACTTTCACAACATACGTATAGAGTACCGCAAAATCCCGCAATACAGCGAAAAATCCGCGGTAAATAATTAAATATAATATTTTTAAAACCCCGCGATACAGTGAGGCCACAATAAGTGAACCGCGATATTGAGAGGCACTGCTGTATATGCTAAGCACATGAATATATATCACATAACACAAGCCTCAAGATACATTTCTGAAAATGGCATTATTATAAACACTTTAAAAAGCTACATGTGCCTCGGAGTAAAGCTACTTGCCCAAATCTACCCCAGTGAGAAGATTCAGGATGGGAATTGGAACCTAGTGCTCTTCCCAGGTGTACACACCCAGGACTGTGCCCACCCACATAGCTGCCACCTGACCCCTTTCCCTCTGTCCCTCCCCAAACTCTAGTTTTCTCGATCCTCTTCCAAGTTGCTGTTTCCCTTCTGAGCTTCTCTTGCTTGTGATTGAAGTCTCAAGATACACGCTCACCTCACTCTGCTTCAGCAGACCTGGGAGGGAAGGAGGGAGGGAGCAAACTAAATACCTCAGCAGATGTTTCCCGATAAATGTTGCTGTTTTTTTTAATTCAAGTTGCTAATGTGGAGGTTTATTTTGGGGCCTGCCAGTGTTAGCAGATGTTAGAGAAGCCGAGTACCTGCTCAGGCGAGTATTTGCAAACGTGAATATCACGTTTGCATAAAGAGTGGATCTTTAAAAAAAGATAGTATAATAGAATCTCTTACACAGATGCAGCATGTTCCTCCTAGTTTGGTTCTTGGGGACCAATTTGGACCCTCCATTTATTCCTGAACCTTTGTACTTACAAACCCGAAGTCAC
This sequence comes from Furipterus horrens, assembly GCF_987537825.1. NCBI lineage: Eukaryota > Metazoa > Chordata > Mammalia > Chiroptera > Furipteridae > Furipterus > Furipterus horrens. The sequence goes on from NW_028327172.1 coordinate 213,511,669, forward strand.
ACAAAAGGGGAAGTAGAAATAGACTCTGCCTCTAGACGCCGCCCGGAGAATAGAGTCAGAGAACGCAGTGCCTGGAAACTCTGACACGCAGGTGCCGGACCTCCAATTAACAGCAGCTATGTTGTTCTTGGACATAAATATTTATACTCCATTTCTCATTAAAATTCCGCTTCTTAAAATATTAAACTCGAGCCTCCGATTGCTGGATAATTAATGGCAGAATAATGCGTCCGGCTTCGGGGAAACTGAAGGTGCGTGGTTTTCACTCCGGGTGTTCTCACAGTGGGAAGGTGTGGCCCCAGAATGCCGTTCCGTAAACACCCACTGCCCACCTATCTACGAGTAAGGACTTCAGTTCTGAAATTTGGAAATAAGTAGGACACAGCCCAGCTCTTAGGCACCTTAAATCTCATGCATGTCACATCACAAAGCTGGTTGATCATAAGCTCTCATGGAAAAAATTTCACACTGGACAGGAAGAAGTTACAAGAACTGGTGTTGGATAAGATTGAAGGCCTCTCTGAGTCTAAACAAGGGACGTGTTCTCAGGGAAATGGCTCTCTGAAAAACCGTGAGAATGGTAATGAGAGGAATATAAAGGTCTGCTGTGCTCTTCTCCAAGGTCAGCAGGTATCTTGGGCAATGAGCTGCTTTCGTTGGGACTTGGGGACAGAGGAGCTTGCTCTCCAATGGGCAACCACAGCTGAGGGTCCTGCTTGGACAGCAATCGGGTTACAGTGACGTCTGACGTCTTTACTGACCTTGTACTGTTTTGCTGTGTCTGCTGGTAATTTTCCAGCGAACACACTAGCCCTGTATCCTCAATGAGCAAGTCTTTTTAAATGGAGTAACCATATCACTCGGCTTAAGACACCTTAGCTTTTCCCTTGGAGGCAGGCTGGTGTCTTCAACGCCCGCCCCCCTCGTGGCCACGTGGCTCTTCGCTACGTCTCCAGTCTCATTCCCAGTGACTTTCCCTGAACAACAAGGACCCTGCTGACAGGTCCCCAGATGTGCCAAACTACTTTCAAATTCTGTGTATACAGATGTTTCCTTTCTGTCTGGAAAGCCTTGGCTCCTGAGTTTTGCTTCAGAGCAAGAAACTATTCATTATCGAGAACTGAATTCTCCGGTGTCTCTAGCTCTGGGAAGACTTTCTCAACCTGTGCCATTATATATTTGCATGCCTGTCCCCCAAACTAGCTGTGGCCTCCCCAAGGGGAAGAGCACCACATTCCTTGCTACTGTTTCTGCCCCAGCAAATGTCCTGGCCCGCAGTGGGGGCACTCATCATGTCTTTTGTATTACTGTGTCAGTGAGAACACTGTCCTTTGGAGTGACACAGTTCACACCCCCTTAACTGTGACAAGGAGAATACTGGCTGACATGAGCGGGTAGGATGAGGTGGTGCTGACTCGTTTTGTCAGAACTTCACTTCTCTCGACTCTGATTCTGCTTCCCTCAGAGAATTGGCTTCATTTGCCCACCGTGTGAATGGGTTTTTGTTAAGTAGTGTTTTCTTGATGTTCTGGGGAGGCATCGTTGACTTTATGAACTAAAAGAAAAGAGAGAACATCTCCTTTCAATGGCCATATCTAAAGTCCCGGGAAAGGATTCTGGTTGGCCAAGGTTTGGCCTCATGCTCACCCCTGGGGCACTCACCGGGTTTAGGAGGAAAGAGTAATGTGTTCGGGGGCAGCTCTGGGTGGGCGATCTGCTCACCCCAATGGCTGTAGGGTACCGTGGTTGTCAGGCACAAGGAAACCACGCTGAGCAAGGCAGGGCAAAGAAAGAAAGGTCACGAGTGGGGAAAAAAGAACCACAGGATGAACCTTCGACAGAAAAAAGCTACTGTCTATTCTAACTAGCTGCTATCCTTGGCCTTAACAGGTATAGCGAGTGCTCAGTGATACTCGCTTACTGAGTAATTTGTAAAAAATATAGGCTCTTGTTTCTTTTTCTTCCTTCCCATCAGTGACTTGCACGATTACATAGAGTCTGTCTGTGCATTTCATGATTGCGATTTCATTTCTTTGTTCCAGACCGAGACTCTCCAACATAAAACTTTCATTTATATTGAGAGATTGTTCAATCCAGCCCTCCAGTTGGTCTACTTTTAGACTTCTGCCCACAAGCACAGGCATCAATCTGTTTCTTACCAAGTGTTGTTTGCTGTGATAATCTCACCTCCATCAGACGTTTCTTTCTTTAACTCCTTGTTATTAAAATTGGGGAGAAGGAACTCAAGAAGGATAAGGCACTGAGTTGAGGGTATCGGTCAATGTGATGCAGTCGAACAGCAACTCGTTTGAGAAACTGATACTTGACTTTGAGGATGTCTGTTCCCAACCCCCCTTGGACAGGCCATTTTGCCTCTCTCAGCCATTACTTTCTGAAAGAGATTAGACTTGATGATTGATTGGTGTCTTTCAGCACCGATTCTCTGTATGTCTAGATAAGAGTCGTATGACAAGAACAAGACTGGAGCAAGCATGCTTCATGTAGGCCTCCAGGACCCAGAACACGGCACGCACACCCTTCAACATGACTAACCTCTTCATCCATCCGGTGCGTTTAGTTGTCTTTGTGTTAGAGCAAATTATCTGACTTCAACCAGTTTCCAAACGGTATATTTTACTCTGTTTCCTTCAACCAAGTTATGTCTTTCCCAGAGAGCCAGTGTTTTACGTTCTAAGAACTCCGTTTGCTTTTTGACTTCTGGAGCTTTACCTACTCAGTTTGTTCCACCAGGAAAGCTCTGCTGCTCCTTTCTTACCTGTTCATACCCTGCCCCTCCCTGAAAGTCCAGGACAAGACTCCCTGCTCTGAGGCTTTCCTCCTTCTCCGCTCACCTCCCTCCTTCAGACTGCCCCTCACCCTTGTCCACTGAGGGCTTACAGCCCTTTGTTTGTTCCTTTGAGTGACAGTGAACAGGTCCCACCCGGGGATTTATCTCATCCTTCCCACTGTCATGCATGCTCCTTCCCTTCAGGAGAGGTGCTTCTGGGTAGTTGAGCGTGGGTGGGTTTTGCAGCAAGACAAGCCGTAACCAAAGCCAGCGCCACTCCCTGGCTTTTTGTAAACCTCATTTTTCTCTGTGATTACCCAAGTCCTTACAGGAAAAATAATAGCATTGGGGTGTTAGAAAGACAAAATGAAAGCCTCCAAAGGAAACCACTCCGTGCGGTACTGTGCTGTTGAAGTCCTTCCTTTCAGTGCCCTTCACAGACAATTTAAATCCTCCCCGGGACTCACAAGCGCGGACATAATCTGGTTCCTGCTATTTCTAAGGAAGAGCGTATCAATAGTTCGCCACTTTTTACTGTTGAATATGATTCCACTGTATGGATATGCCACAGTTTTTTGATGGACATTTTGGCTATTTCAACTATTTAGTTAACAGATTTTAACTATTGCAAGTAAAGCCGCTATGGGCATTCATGGACAAGTGTCATGCAGATACATAACTTTATTTCTTTCGGCTAACTATCTCCTAGTGGTGTGACTTGGGCCATATAATAGTACAAGCTTGACTTTTTAAGAAACTGCCAAGCCAACTTTCCAAAGCGGTTACATCATATGACGTTCCCATCAGCAGTTGTGAAAGTTCCACTTGCCCCATATTCTTGTCACCAACTGGGATGATCAATCTTTTTAATTTTAGAAACTTTGAAAGGTGTATAGTGGCCTCTCAGAGAGGGTTTTTTATACCTCTTTTTTCTTTATTTTTATTGTTTATATGAGTACAGATGTTCCCATTTTCCCTTCTTTGCCCGTTGCCCCCCGCCCCCCACCTTTGCCTGCCCTTCCCTCTGGCCACCACCACCCTGCTGTCTGTGTCTATGGGTGACACATACATGTTCTTCGACTCACCCTTTCACCTGCTTTCAGGCAGTCCTCCCTTCCCAGGGGTTTTAATTTACATTTCCCTGGGGATCATTGATGACAATAGCTTTATACTAGTTCATAGTCTCTTTATAGGTTGACTGAAATATTTTTCCTGCTTTTTAAAAATTGGGTGGTTTCTTTTCATACGATTGAGCATTAGGAGTTCTTTGTATATTTAAGATGCAAGTTATGTTTCAAATATATGCTTTGCAAATATTTTTTCCCCAGCTTGTGGCTCTTCTTCTTTCTTTAAGAATATCTTTCAAAGAGCAGATTTTACTTTTTGTCATTTCAGATTATCTCATTGTTCTTTGACGAATTATACTTTTAAGACTTGTTTATTCTAGCATTTCTTTTAGAAATTTTATAGTTATATGTTTTAGATATTAGAATGCATCAGGGGCAGAACAAAAGCCTTAGAATAATATTCTTCCATGGCTGCCGTGCTATTTGGGGGGAGGTTGTGTAGACTTGTAGGTTGAGAGATTTACTGGCTTGTGTTTTTAGTCCTTTAAAGACATTTTTCAACTGCCTTCACACACACACTGCTTGTGATGAGAAATCTGCTGTTACTTTTCACTTTGCTCCTTTAGATGCAATGTGTCTTTTTTCTCTGTCTGCTTTTAAATTATTTCACTATATCACTGGTTTTAAGAAATTTCATTATGTTCCTTGCTATAGTTTTCTTCATGATTCTTGTGTTTGGGTTTCATTACATTTATTGAATCTATGGGTTTATAGTTTTCATCAAAATAAGAAATCTGGAACTATTACTCTCCCTCTCTCCCTCTCTCTCTTTCCCACACTCAGACTATTTTTCTCTTTACACTTCATTTTTAGAGCAACTTCTTGTCATGTCTTCAACCGAACTCCTTTTGTAAATGTAATATTTAATTTGCTCTTCTTCCCACTAATTAAATTTTCACCTTAGGCATTTTATTTTCATCTCCAGAAACTGATTTGGGTCTTTTGTACGTCTTCCCCGTGTTTACTTTACTTTGGAAACATAAGGAAATGGTTAGAACGACTGTTGCAATGTTCTTCTTTGCTGATTCTAACAGCAACGCCCACCTTGAGTCTGTTCCAGCTGAATGATTTCTCTTCACATCACAAGCCGCGATCCTCTGCATGCCGGTCTTTGTTTGTTAGGGTGCCAGACCCTGAGATTTTTGCCTGGGAGGCACAAGACATTTCTCTATTGCTATAAACATTCTTGAGCCTCTTCCTGGAGCCATTTAAGAGTTCCTGGAAAACGCTTTGATGTTTTAGGCCTGACGTCCCTGAGAGCCAGAGCAGTGTTCAGTGTCGGGTAATTACTCCTTGTCATGCACGCAAGCCTCTCTGCACTTGCTTCCATGCCCCGTGACGCCGGAGGTGTCCCGGCACTGCTGGTGGGAACAGTCATGATGCCTAACGCCGTGTGAGTGCGGGGCTCCAGTTCTTCTGGGCGGCTCTTCCCCTGGCCTCTGGTAGTCTCCTCACACGCACGTGCTGATCAGCACTGAGCTGAATATTTCGGGTGAAGTCTCTGCCAACCTCCCAAGGGGTCTCTCTGTGCAGTTCTTGCCTCTCCTGTGTTTTGTCTTATAAATGCCTTGGCCCCCTGGACTCTCAGCTCTGTCTCCTTGACTCACGGAGCCCACTGAACTCCAGCTGGCTTACCGCTGCCTGCACTGGGTCCTCGGCATTTCCTCAAGGCAGCAAGCCGGGATTATCTCATTTGGTTCCAGTCTTTTCGGGCCGTTGTCCTTTTTCAAAGTCTTGGAAAGAGTCTTCTCATTCCTTCATGTTGGGGTTGTTTCGGAGGGAACCAACTTCTTTCCATTTAGAGCCACGTTCAATAATCTGCCTTTTCTCTCTCTCTGTGCACGCAGCAGTCTTATTCACACGTTCAGCCCTTTAAATTTTCTGACCTTTTCCCCCTACTTGTAATACTTTCATCAAGATCTCTATAAGTTGGTTTCTCATTATTTATGTATTAGCTCTAATGCCAACTCCTTTAGGAAAACTTTGACCATATTAACAAAACAGAACACCCCCTCCACTAAGTTACCTCTGTCCCATGTCACGCTTTATTTTCTAACACTCACATCCAGCTGCATCTATTCAACTGACTTGATTACACTAAGCAGGAAGAAAGACCATGTCAAATATTCAAAGGACAACTAAAAGTAGGTTTAAAATATCTGCATGCAGAAGATTAGATAATTTGGAAATGACATAAAAGGAAAGGCTTGTTTTACATAACAGAGGGACCCAGAGTAGGACAGTTCTAAAACCAGTTAATGCGCTGAGAATCCCCTTTCTTTCTGCCTTTACTGTTTGCTATTGGTGGCATACTGGATTGTCATCTCAGCCCCTTTTTCCTTATTTTTCCAAGATGACTGCCCCCATTCCCAACAGCGTGTGAAAACAGCTTTCAGAGATTATAAAGTTATGTTATTTTCCTCCATCCCTTTCTAAAGATAGAGCCAACTTTTCCAGAAACTTTCCATAGTCTCCTCACGACTCCATAGCCCCATGTTGGTACCATTCCCAAGTGCACTGGTAGCCATGGGAACGGGAATTACCGATATTGGCTTAAACTAATCAAGATGCACTCTTGTCCCAAGTGACTCATCTTCAACCCTGGGTTTTGCGGAGGGTTCTTTTGCCCCGGTTCCCAAACACTGAGCTGTCTGCAGTTGTTGAGAACGGAGTTCTGTCAGAAAGGAGGATGGGAAGCATGTTCCTAGGGAGGTCGCCACCACTGACCTGATTAGGGTGAGAGGGTGTAATTCAAACATTTAAATAAACTTATTTTCGTTTATCTAGATAACCTCTCCACTGATGTAAGCACTTTCCGGGGTGTGAGCCAAGCCTTCTGGTGTCCGCGGAGTTAAATGTCAGGGTGGAGCTGGCATTCTTTGTCTCCCACTTGGCGTGGCATCTCCGGTGCGTGGCCTTCCTTCCTGGTACCCTGCCCGCCACGCACATTGTCACCTGAAAGTGCTGCTCCCACAAACTTCCCACAGGCTGGCGATGGGATTTTGAAGTAGAAATGTATTTCATTCCTTCTATTTAAAAATGAAAATGTAATCATAGCGCATCTCTTGTCATGATACAGCCATTCAAAGGTATTTACAGCCGATTCTGTTGACAGTGAGTCCACAAGGCTCACCAAATATTTTGATCAAAGGGATGGCATTTAATTTATCTTCTGCACAACCTTGTGCTCACAATTAAAATTATGTGATTTCACTGCAGGCGTGGACACTGGAGCTCACCTATTTATTTTTTGCGTGGAAGGTATAGAAACTGAATCTGAGGAAACTGATTTTATCAGAGCCCTTCATCGTGCTCGGTTGGAGTTCACGCCTATAAAGGGATGAGAGCTAGTTGTGGGCATCTGCTCCTAAGCCCACCACCAGTGCGTCACATTGATAGCTTGTGACAGGCTATTGTGGACGTATTGACACGACAGAAATTGGGAAAACGCTACAACTTAGGGATTTTTTTTTTCTGAAATGTTTTAAAGCATGTACTGGCATACTACATAATTAGAAAGATATGAGCAAGATCTGGAATTGAAAGAATTAAGAATTTTAGAGCCATATACTTGTACAAGCCAATACTAGGAATACCTAGTTTTATTGTCATTATTAATACTTTCAGTCTTTATTCCGCTAACTTGTGATGGCTTCCTTAACTCACTTCTGTCTCTCCTCCTCCCCAGTCTGATGGATTCACTCATCTCCGAATAAAATTGGGTTGGGTGCTCTTTTAGCAAGGATTTTTGCAGTGGGTAAGATAAATAACATAAGCATAAAAGAAATTATTATAAAGATATGTCCTCACTGAAAGAATCGAGGGAAAATGGAGAACAGGACTTGAAGAATGGGCAGGAACCAGAAAGTCCTGGCAGCAGAAACCTGAGCCAAGGTCACGCTTATAGGACAGTCTGGGTATAGCATTGCCACTGGTGCTGCTACCTCAACTGCTATGGAACATTCTGTCCATTTTATGAACCACAGAAAACAATGTTTGCATAGTCTATGCCTCTCTGCACTAATAACTGAACACTTAGACTCTGGTCAAACCACCTGACTGGCTGAGCCAGGCTTCTGCTGCTGGGACTTGCTACAGGGATCTTGTGGTGGCTCCGCTCCATAGTAAGAGACAGGACATCGCCTCCCACAAATACAATTTCTAGTGCCACACTCACCGGTGACTCACTGGCAAAAGTGGGGGAAAAAAAGTATCCCCTGCCATCGTCATTGTTAAAAACTGAAAGAAGACAACGTGTGCTTACTACCGGGTGGTGTGAGGGAGGGAGCACACGGCAGGCATAGACCAAGGCAAGCGATGGCCGTGGTCACCAGAAGCCTCTCGGGATGGAATGGTCTTAGTGGATTTACTGTGGCTGGTGGATACAGCGACAGTCCCGAAGAGGCAGCAGGCCCAGAAAGTAAACTGTCTCCAATGTATGTGGGGTGAGAAACTGCTCCACTAGAGGATTAACAGGGATCTCTGAGGAGTGATAAATCACTCAGCTAGCTGGAAGGAATCTGGAATCAGAAAAACTGAAAATCAAAGATGAGTTCGAGGAGACACGTGCCAATGGACACCCGGAAATGAAAACAGGGCGTGTGGATGCTTGTGTCTCGTGTTACTCCCACCCGCAAATAGCCACCCCACAGCCACTGAATAACCAAGTGAGCATGACGATTCGGCCAGCCCCTGTGGCTTCCGCCACCCCACGCTTGGACAAAGGGCCCACACTTGGCGTGACCACGGTGGCAGGGATGTAGGCTGTGCGCTGAGCCTAGCAGCCTGGATTCTCTGTCAACTTAACGCAGTCTCTTCTGCTGCTGTACGGACAGACGTTCAGCAGCAGGAATGGACTCCAGATCCTTAGTTCGGCTTTCTCCCTTGAGTACATCCTATGATTTGGTACCTTGGTTATGTTGGGCCAATGACTGGGGGGGCTGAAATGCCTCTTTACTGAAACAGTAAATAGATACAAAATTGCCTTTCCCAACTCCAGTATATCTTCCAGAAAAAAATTTTCAACGGAGTATGGAGTATAGAACCCCTAACTAATAAACATGGGACCTTGCGTTACACTGGCTCAGACCAGGAGGTTAACTTTATTGAAAAGAAAGGACGACCACCGATATACATCAGAGGAATCCACTGGTCCTACTACAGCCTTCATCCTCTGGAAGCCACAGCCTGATAGAATGTTGGGAAGATCTATAAAAGGTGATGCTAAAGCACAGTTGGAAGACAATGCCTTGCACTTTGGAGTGTTCTCCCTCAGGATATGTACCGGCTTGAAAACAGTGATTGACATATGGTAATTTGTTCTCAATAAATGGGATTCACAAGTTCAGGAATCTACAGGTGAAAGTAGGACTGGCATCTCGCATGACTTCCCAATGACCCACTTGCCAACATGTGCTGCTGGTCACAAACAGGGATCACAGTATGTGCCCAAACATGTAGCCATGATGCCATTGATTCACTTTGGACTCCTCAGTCCAGTGGACAATCAGAACCAAGGATTGTCATACTGGTTATGGTAACTGACCCAATCTTCACGGGGAAGTAAGGTTGCTTCTAGATAATAGAATCCGGAGGTTACCCTCAGGACACAGAGTCATATTTTGGTGCTTCTGTGTCTGTAATAACAGGGACCAGTCAGTTGCAATAAACTTGCCCAACGAGGGAAGGTCTGATGGGGATGATGGTCTGGATCACTCCAACATGCAAGTACCTTAGAGTTTCTGAAGTGCTTCTGGCTGAGGGTGAGGAAAATAGGAATTGCATGATGAAAAAGGAAGATGATGAATCTCAGTCACAGCCTTCAGAGCACCTGCAATGCTGTGGTACCCTCGCTTGTCTCACCGACCCTCTTGACATTTTAAAGGCATTGTTACTTAAGAGTTTATATCTGGCCACCACCTTGAAGAGTCAAGGACAGAATAGAATTCACGTGGATGTGACCAGAGCTGAGCTTGCAAGAGGTAGCAGATGCCTCTGGGGCTCTGTGTCTTATTTCTCCTCCTTTTGTGCAGCCCCAGGGGACAGCCCCATGCATGCTGACCGTAGCCCACCCCCAGTAGGAGTTTCTGCATCTCTTGCTTTCCTGCCTCAGGGCTTTTTCTGATGCCGCATCAGCCCACATCTGGGAAGACTGAATGTGCAGGAAGATGTTGCTTTCATGGGCTCTCTCGACCATGAGTGCGTGGAGTTGACAGATAAGTGGTGCAACCAAAGCCCAGTTCTGATCTTGGTAACCAGTTCAATATGCTCCCTCCATTTACCTTTTCCCTTTCCTGATCTCACTGTTGGCCCCCTCTCACTCCTAAATTCTGGAATCGCCTCCTCAAGATGCAATCTGCAACCAAATCTTTGTCTCGGGTTATTTTGAAAGGAACCCAAGTAAGTGAGTAGGGAGGCTGAGATAGGTACCCCACTGTTGCTGGGTGAGCACAAAGCATGATCACAGCCTGACTACGGAGTCCACAGCCTCAAATTCATGGGATCCCACATTTGGTGTCTCCTTCTACAATCAGGTAAACCCTCCGTGAAGGTGATCTAACTTTTAAATAGTACAGTTGATGTAAGTCACTTAACCCAGCGCCCAGTGCAAGATGAACAGTGCATGCTCCTATCCATTGTGTTTATTGTCATTATCATCATGATTATTATTTCACTTAGTTATCTATGGCTAATTTTGTTCAGCTTAAAAATCACTGCTTCCTGCTATTGTTTTGACGTAGTTTATTCCTCTCTTAGTTCAAAGATCTTTTGAGAAAAACTCACAATTGCCATCAGCCTAAAATACCTAATTTGCAAGTTTATTTTGAAATTAGCATATATAAATGACTAAAACAGAGCCTAACACATGGCATATTCCCAATAATGCCCATTTTCCCTCCCTTTACTATTATCTGTTATCATTACTATTACCAATAATATCATCACAATTGTCATGACTGTTTCCATGGAATCTAAAATCACAATGCAAGGACAGAGATTCTACTTTGCTTTAAATTATGGCCCAATTAATTTTGAGAGTTTTGTTTTCATTAACTTTAGCTGCTCAATAATTCATTTTCACCAAATATGATGAACCTGACCAAACAGAGTAATAGATGGCATTTGCAGTGTGAGCATTCTTCTACAAAAGTCACTAACAAGATACGTTTTCTAGGATTTATTGGATCCACAACCGGAACTCACCCATAATATAACATGCAAAGGAATGTCATTGATTGAGTTCCAACTCAGTACCATGTGCTCTGCTGGGTATTAGCTCATTACTGCCCAGAACGCGCCTCTGACATCCCTTTTTTCACAGGTTAGGCACTAAAGCACAGGGACATTGAATCATCTGCACAAGGCCATGTATTTTGTACATTAAAGTAATAATATCTCGCTCATTTTAAATGAATATGTGATATTTGCTATATGTTTGATTCTTACTAAAAGGGTCATCTGCCAGTCTCAGAAAAAGAAAGACATTTGTACTCTGAACTCCGATCAAGAGTAGGAACATTGAAGGTGACATTCAGAGCTGGAGGCATGTCACAATTTCACTGTCTGCCGTACGTCCTAGTTAGCTACTGCTCTCGCTGTGTCTTTCAGAATAGCCTATTTTGGTCCCAAAGCCATCAGCAAACTTGAAATATCTGAACCATGTAACAGGAGCTTATAAAAAATATTTTTTAAAAAGGAAGAAACGCTGTCAGAGACGGGCGCCCTCTCTGTGATTGTACAAAGTACAAAACTCTCATCTCCAAAGGGGGAATTCCACCAGGGCCCCCTCAGTACCCGAGGCTGGCGGTGGTGGCAGTGCGGGCAGGGGAACAGGTCAGCTTCTCTTTCTGCTTCTGCCTTTATCTCTTGTGGTGACTCCTCCTGTAGCGTGAGTCAAAGCAACTCACCGAGGGTTTAATTTTACTGTTTGTTTCTCTCTAGGCTATGGTTGTTCCTCTTCACTCAGATGCACACATTAGTACAAAGCCAGTTTTAAGCTCCATTTTGGGGAAAAGAAAGCAAGTCATTTTGCAGACTGGATGGGTTTGGGAGTCACAAACTTGCACTGAATTCTTGCTCTGCACCTGCTGCCTTGCGACATGAAGCCCATCCCCCGACCTCCTTAAACCTTAACCTTGGCCACCTTAAAGGGGACGAAGTGCATTTTGCAGGGTTATCACGAGAATCTAATAAAAAGAAAACATCCCAGTGGTGTTCCAGATGCTCAGTGTGACAGTAAATGAATATTGATATCCCTCATTACTCCCTGTCTTCTCTCATTTTGACCATAACTTGATGAGACTTAGTTTGGAAAATATAATGGACCTGAAAGCAGAAAATCAGAGCTCCCACCCAATCTCTCGCTTTTCTTTCTTTTTTCAACTTTATTTTTTAAAATATGCTTTATTGATTATGCTGTTACAGTTGTCCCAATTTCTTTTCCCTTTGTCCCCTCCACCCAGTGACCCCTCCCTCCAGTTGTCCCCCCACCTTAGTCCATGCCCATTGGTTGTGCATATAGTTCTTCTCAACACCTTCCTGTCCACTCCACTCCCTCCTACTATGCTTCTTAATTCCTGCACCATCTCCCTCCCTTTTCCCTTTCCCCCTCCCTGCTGACCTCCCCCCAATATGTTCCCCATACCTATGATTCTTTTCCCACTCTCGTTGCCTACTTAGTCTGCCTTTGTTTCGGTTCCCTACCTTCTGTTGTTGGTGGTTGTGATACAGTTTTCATTTTAACATTCATAGGTTTGATTCTTTTTCTCCTAAACAATCTCTTTAACATTTCATATAACAGTGGTTTGGATCTGATGAACTCCTTCAGTTTTACTTTGTCCTGGAAGCACTTTCTCTGCCCTTCTATTCTGAATGACAGCTTCACTGGATAGAGTCATCGTGGTTGTAGGTTTTTGCTTTTCGTTACATTGAATATTTCTTGCCAGTCCCTTCTTGCCTGCAGAGTTTCTTTTGAGAAATCAGCTGAGAGTCTTATTGGGACCCCCTTGTACGTAATTCTCTTCTCTCTTGCTGCTTTTAAGATTCTCTCTTTATCCTTAATTTTTGACATTTTGATTATAATGTCTCTTGGTGTGGTTCTCCCTGGGTCCAGGTTTTTTGGAACTCTCTGTGCTTCCTGGACCTGTAAGTCCGTTTCCTTCCCCAAGTTAAAGAAGTTCTGCTTCATCATTCTTTCACATAATTTTTCAATTTCTAGTTCTTCGTCACCATCTGGCAACCCTATGATTTGGATATTGGCCTGCTTACAGCTGTCCCAGAGGTTTCTGAGCCTCTCTTCATTTTCCTCACTTTTTGTTTCCTCTTTCTGCACTGGTTGACTGTTTGTCCCTTCCCTGTGTTCCGATTTGTTGATTTGATCCTTTCTTGTCCTCACCACTAGTTTCGTATGTGTTTTTGTTCATTTCAGCAGGACTAGTCTTCATTCTTTCCCCGTCTTGTTTAAGATCTGCTATTAGGTCTGTAAGCATTTTTATAACCAAAGCTCTGAACTGAGCCTCAGAAAGATTCCCTATCTGATGTTTCGTTAGATATTTGCTGTCTGGTCAGCTGCATCACTGGGATCTCTATCATGATCTGTGCCATCCTGACAGTTTTGTGTTTACCTTTGCTTCCTGGGCAGGGCTGTCACACCTCCTGCACTATAGGGGGTGGAGCCCCATGCACTCATCACTACCAGGTAACCCTTTTCCCCACACTGTGGCGTTTTGTGTGGGGGCGGGGGTCCAAGATAGATTCTTACCATTCATTCTCTGCTGATACACCGGGAGCCTCCTCCTCTGCCCCCAGCCCTTCGGGCCTCAGAGTTCAAGACAATGGGGGTCTGCCTTCCCCAGCATTGGAATCACAAGCTGACAGGTCTGGTCTGCAGCCAGGGATGCTCCCCAGGCGCTTCTAGTCTCCCCTTAAATACGGGTGTCTGTGCTTACCGCTGTCCCACGGCCCTCACCGCTGCTGCCGCCACCAGCACAGCTTGATCTCTCTGCCCCAGCTTCGCCCCTCCTACCCATCCGGACGAGCACCACTTCTTTATAATTTCATACATTGGACTTCCACTTATTTTCTGGAACTTCTGGTTATTTCTGGTTTTGCAGTAGTTGTATTTCTTCTTAATTGTGAAAGGAGATGGAGTGTGTCAGTCTAGGCCTCCCTCTTGGCCGTAAGTCTCCTGTGTGTGTTTGCCTCTGTGTCTTAGGTAGAGCTGTCGCTCCTGTTACATTATAAGGGGCGAAGCCGTAGGGATTCGTCAGTACAGGGCGACCCGTTTCACCACGTTGTGGCGCTGTATATGGGGGAGGGGTCTGAGAGGGAACAATGCCGCCTGCCCAGCACTTGCCCCTTTTCCAGGCAAGTCTCCCACTTCTGTACCGGACTGGCGCCCCTCTAGCTGCTGCCCTGGCCATCGTTCCCAGAGGGGGTGGGTCTGCGGACATTCTAGGACCATGGGGGCCCTTTAAACAAGCGGACTCTGCTGAGACCAGCAGTTTCTGCCTCCACCCCAACCCCACTGGTCTGCACAGTCAGAAGCAATGTGGCTTGATTTTCCCCGGTGCTGGGACCGTGAGCTGTGAGGTCCAGTGAGGAGCTGGGAACGCTCCCCAGGTGTCCCTCCTGAATTTTTTAAATGTGTGACTGCTTTCCACTGGCCTGCCACTGCCACTGCTGCTGCCACCACCACACCGCGTCCTCTCTGCCCCGGCTCTGCCCCTCCTACCTGTCTGGATGAGTATTTCTTCTTTATATGTTCGTTTGTTGAGCTTCCATGCAGCTTGGTTTTCTGGAACTTCTGGTTGTCTCTAGTTTTGAGGTAGTTGTGTTCCTTCTCAGTTGTGGAGGGAGACACAGAGTGTCTGTCTATGCTTCCATCTTCGCCAGAAGTCTCCCTCGCTTTTCTTAGCAAGGTTTTGTTAGTAGGACGAAATGGTGTGAAGCACAAGGGATAGTTATTCTGCCCTCCTGGGCCCCTTCCTCACCTGCTCATATCTCAGTTGCCTGAAGAATAAAGACTCACTGAGCCATCTGTCATGGTTCTGCCTTCCAAACCCTCTCAGACTCTAAATGTCCTTTTGATCTTGGGCAAGAAGTGTCACCTTGCTGCATTTCAGGTGCTCATTTATAAAACAGGGTTCATAATAGTATTTATATGAGAAGGCAGTAATAAGCACTAAATGACATATAATTAATAGAGCAGAGTTTGATAATGTACATTATACATGCTAATTGTTGCTCTTTTCAATGTATTTTCTTTAAGGGAAAGTTCAATTCTAAATGTCTACTTACCTGTTTGCTTGTGCGTTGATAAATTTCCTAGTTCACAGGAGCATTTATTCAAGAAGTATTTCTGGAATGACTGCTGTGTGCCAGGCACTACAGAGTTTAGAGAGGTAGATGCCAGGGTTTCAGTCCTTAAGGAGCTCCTGGTGTGTTAACATATGGGGCAGGGAAGCCAGCCATAGCAAGACATTGGTAGGCCCTGCAGTGCAGGCGCATAAGGAGTGTAGTGAGAACACCTGATTTTGGAGGGAAACTAAAAAGGATCATGAGCCTTCCTTTCTCACCAACACCCAGTTACCACACTGAGTGGTATTTTAGGAGCTGCTGCTGATGAGCTTGTGTGTCAGGACTCTTGGGCTACAAATGCTTTTACTTTATATTTTATGGTAAGTTTCCAATAAGCCAATGGGCCGATTCAACTCACAGTCTTGGTTTCCATTGGTTCAGCACTATCCTACTCTAGGAAGGCTGTTTGATCTGCGTGGGAACTCTTCTATGGCCACTTTGCCTGGGCAGGAGTGCCACGTCTGCAGGGGGTGGGGGGAGCCATTTTCAGCCATCAGTTATCATTTGGAAGAAATCAGAAGGAAGAACCAAATCACTAACGGAGAAACTTCCTCTAAGAAAATTTAGAAAGGATGGGTAGTAAGATTTTTTTTTTAAGGTAAAAGAATCAGAAGTGAGTTTTATAATGTTTTAATCTTTCATAAGGGTACACTGCCTTCCCTCTGTCAACTGTAGAACAAAAAGCACTGGGCAGAGAGTCACAGTGAGCCTTAGCTTCATCTCTAATTAGTGATGTGCTCTTGAGCAAGTCAGAGCTATTCTGGGTTTCAGTCTCCTCATTTGTAAAAAAGAGAGATAATTATGAGATAATGAATGCCTAGAAAGAATTCCACAGAGTCACTGACCAATAAAGGACATTTAGTAAATAGTATCTATTAATGATAATGATGATGAAGTTGATGATGATAAGTAATGATTTCTTAAATCTATGTTGCTCATTTTAAATGAAAGCTGTCAGGAAACCTCATTGGGAGATGCACTGGCATGTGATTATAAATTGGGTTAAGAGATTGAGAATCTAGAAGAAAGATATGCGATAATGGCCCAAGAGGAAACCAGAGAATGAGCCTTTAGTACTTTCATTAGAAGAAGTAACTGAAGCATGTAAATGTCCCCATGGACCTTAGAAAGACTATGTGGGATTGGGAAGAATGGCAGAAAAGTGTGGGACCCTAAAAACTCACTTGTGTCCATGGAGAGCTTGTGAGAAAATTCTGTCCCCTCTCACTTTAGTCGGGTGAGTCTTAGGATCCGGCTGTCGGCCGAAGGTCACTCCTGGAGGAAATTCGTGGGGGGAATCTGGGACAGTGACTCTGATCTGGCATAATATAAAACCGTCACAGGCATGCCTGTCCGTGCACATCCGTGCACAAGACTAAGTGGGATTAAAATTGAGTATAATGCTATCAGGATGAAACCTGCCAGGTGAAACACGTTGGGAGACTCGTGAAGTACAGCGTGGTTCGGGTAAGAGAGGAAATGCAAAGCATGATGAATAGCTGGCATGGGAAAGTGGCAAAAGCCACCTAGGGAGTATTGGAGAGCTGAGGGAGGCAGGGCGAGGTGTGTCTCCGACAGCAACCCAGTGGCAAAGAATGATCCAGTGAACGGACCGAGCCTCCGGCGCCCACTACTAGAGATATGTTTTTTAATTTTTTTTAATTTCTTTCGTTATAGTTGACGTTCAATATTGTTCTGTATTAGTTTCAGTTGTACAGCAGAGTGGTTAGACAATCGTATATTTTACAAGTGACCCCACCAGTGTTTCCAGGACGCATCTGGCACCACACATATTCTCTGCGTTCTACTCTACCTGCCCGTGGGCGTTTTGTAACTACCAACCTGTACTCCTCAATCTCTTCATCCTTTTTCTCCCAGTTCCCAAACCTCCCTCCTCTCTGGTAACCATCAATCTGTATTCTGTACTTGTGAGTTTTCTGTTTTGTTTGTGCATTTATAGCATTCTTTAGAGTGAGAGGGTTTCTTCCATTCATGATAAATGTTGAGTATTTTAAGACCTTCACATTTAGCAACCAAAAGCTCAGAATTTGGCTCCTTCCTGGCCATGTTTGATCTACGGCTTACCTATCATGGTGCAACAGCCAGCTCTGGTATGTAGTGCTTTAAAGCAGCACACGTTTAGGATCTCAGGCTTTTTGTGGGATAAGAATCCTGACATTACCTAGCTAGGTCTTCCACTTCTGGGCCTCTTACAAGGCTGCAGTCAAAGTGCTGGCTTAGGGTATAACCTTGTCTGAAGGCTCATCTGGGGAGGGAGCTTCCAAGCTCACTCTGGTGGCTGGTGGCTGCATGCAATTCCTTACAAGCTGTCACCCAGAGGCCTCCCTCAGCACCTTGACACATGCTCCTCCCCTTGCATCATGTCACATCATGCCAACTTGCTTCATCCACGTGGGCAAGTGAGGGGGTAAGAGACAGTGTCAGCAAAAGGGACAGAGGGCTAGCAAGACAGAAGTTCTTTTATGAGTTAATCACGGAAGCACCATCCCTCACTTTTGTCAAAGCACTAAATCTATCCCACAGTCAGCTGCAGGGGGATATACAAGGGTCTGCCTACCAGGGGTTGGGGGTTCCTGGGAGCCATTTTTGTAGGATGTCTCCCACAGTTCATATAGAAAAGGTCAAACGGTAAAGATCTTAGACTTCTCTTTCAGCATCTACTTTTACTTTTTTTACTTATTCATTTCATGATTCTGATTCTGCAATCCTTTCTGGCCAATGTCTTTCCCCCCCATGCCTCGTTTCTTCTATGCATTTAAAACAATTTTTTTGGTGCTAAGAGACTCTAGGAATAATCAAAGGAAGATAAGCCAATTGGAGTTTCCAAAGCTAGACCTAATTCTATTCCAACTACTTAAACTGTGTGTGATCTGAGGGAAAACTATTTCACTTTTTAATCTGCAGTTTCTTAAAGTGTTAAATAGAACTACACAGCAATATAACATGGGGATTATCATCATGGTATCTAAAGTCAGACACTCTGAATTGAACACCAGCTCTCTGATTTCTTATCATTACGTCATTGTGCAAAAATACATCATATTCTTTGCTTATTTTAATTTCATAATACTGTAACTTAGAATCTGTTTCCAACTTACATATGACAAAAATGAGGCTTAGAGGAGTTAAGATCTTTGCAAATTTCTTGACACCTAACAAGGCCTCAATAACTTGTTACGACTGTGAATTAATATCGTATCAGATACCAAATATCCGAGTAAGGGAATCAATTGCCAGTGGGCAGAAGTGATAAGAAAGTGTGCATCCAGGCAGTAGAGTGTGTTCTGCACCTGTGCTGACGTCATCCAGCAGAGAAGGAGTTCACAGACACCTGGTGACCCACTGCCCAGATTTTAATGGACTGAACACACATGGGGTAAACCCTGTTGTTTGGGAAGAATGGGAGGTTAGATATTTTATAATTGGAACATAGAACATGATAAAAACTGATTGTATTCTACTGAACCATTAAGCAAGCAAAAACTCTTCAATGTCAAAGAATGAGTAGCATACAAACTAGGTATTTTGACTATATTGTAATTGAGTGGAAACCATATAACAATATCCTAACAATATAGAGGGCAACGTGGATAACTGTATGAACCCTACGATGTGCCAGGCAGGCTTCTCAGCACCTTGCCAGCACTTACTGAGACTTCACAGCAACTCAGTTCTGTGATGAAACCGAGGCCACGGCTGAGACACTGAGTGTCTGCCCACGCGCTTCCTGCCAGGTTCCTGCATCCCTCTTTAGGGATTGCCACTCAAGTGCCACCACTGTCAACCCTCTGCACTTAGTAGTTTTACATTTAGTGATTGAAATACACACACTCGTGCAATCTTCCAAATAACCCACACATTAAATAGGGTGATATTGCAAAAATTAGAAAATACTTAGAAATTAAATTAAAAAGTGTTCCTGTGGAATGCTTCTAAAACAATATCAGTGGGAAATTTATAGCCTTAAGTGGTACTAGAAACATAATTTGTAATATCAATTTTAACATAAAAATAAAGAAATATAAAATTGAAATAAGCTTCCAAAATTAACTAAAGAGATGAACAAAGGAAATGAAAAATATGAGTCCAGGTTAATGACTTGGAAATCCACCAAAACAAATATTGCGAGCCTGAAAACCTGGAAAGTTAAGACAACCCTGTGGTTAGATTAGTCAAAGAAAAGGAGACAGCACAGTTTAAAATATTAGAAATGAAAAATTAAAATTGAAAAAACCTGGATCTGCAGATGCAATGATGACTAAAATCATAAACAGAGTTTATGAGTAACAGAGAATATTAAGGAGATATTTATACTAGTAAATTTGAAAATTTAGGCAAAATAGACAAACCTGTAATACATGTAGATATGTGAGTATATATATAATACATATGAATGTATACATATTTCCAAAGAGTCTAAGAAAATAAAACAAAGCCTCAGCGAGCCCATCATTTATAAATATAAAAAATGATAGAATAATGGAAATTATTCTATGGTCTTAAAAATAAATCAATAGTTAATATTTCCTCAAAGAAAATGCTCAGCCCTAATGTTTTTACATAATTCTAAGCAAATGTTAAGAAACATGTATACAGTATTGTATAAAATTATCTGTCATGACAAAATTGCAATTCAAAATTAGGTCAACATTAATTTATTATGGTAACTCATTATACTACCACATTAAAAGAGAAATGCAGTCATATCAAAAATTCAGATAAAAGCATTCATAGTTAAGCATATTACATAGAAACTAATAAGAATGACCAATTTATAAATGTATAATATTATTAAATATTAGTATTAGATTGACCAACACAAACTATATCATCATATGCACCATTCTCAGAAATTTATATACATGTGTTTATTAAATCTCACACATTTTTAAAATATGAATCTGCTATATAAATAGGAAAAATGCCCAAAACAAACCATTTTCAATGTTTATAAACAGAAAATTTCCACGTTATAAAATAAGAGAGGCTAAAAACATATATTAAAAATCCTTAATTTCATAATTCACCAGATAAATAGAAACTAAAAACACAAAAGTGGGTCACTTCATATTTACCAGGTTGGCTACATTTAGAAAGTCTTTTGTTATGGAATGAGAGGAGTGTGTGGACCAGCAGGAAGCCTTACGCAAAGGTGCGTGGGACTGTATTTATTTTTCACAACCACTTAGGTACACAGTTGGGCACTGATTGACCTGCAGCTTTAAACCTGCATTTGTACCCCAAGTCACAAGCCAGAGGCTTACCCAGGAGGAACCTGACCCAGCGGACATCTGCAACACAGACGACATTCATAGCGATGCAAATACCAATACAGATGCTGACGTCACACTGATACCGATGTCAATGCTGGCATATAACATTCACAGTGCAGTGGTTCTCACACTTTAGATGCCGTCACGACTACCAGGAGGGCTTGTTCAAACGCAGCTGGAGCGGGGTCTCCAACGTCTGGTTTAGTAGGTCTGGGCTGGACCCGGAGAATTTGCGTTTCAGACAAGTTTCCGGGAGATCTGATGCTGCCTGTCCGGGAACCACACTCTGACCACCCTTGATCGTTAATAGTGCTCGCTCTGGGCCAGTCTGCACTCTAAATGCCTTCCATCTATTAACTCTGTACGTTCTCTCAAGGGTCGTACGAACTAGATAACTCTTTATTCCTTCGACAGATGGAGAAACCAAGACACAAAAGGTAAGCTGTGCCGCCCACCGTCAGACACACAACCAGTCGGTGACGGAGCTGGGGAACTTAGGATGACTGGCCCTGGGTACCCACGATTAACCCAAAACACTGGGCACTCTCTGGATGCACGTGTGCTGAAAGCATCTCAGGTGGAGAGAATGCAAAGCGAAGGCTCGGCAGTGGGGGCCATTTTCCCTGTTTGGGAGCAAGGAACGAGGTCAAGGGGCTCTAATATTGGGCACCCAGGGGCAGGGGGGAAGCCTGGCCGCATCAGAAGGAGACACCTGGTTTTCCAGGTGACAGTGTACATTGCCCCGAGAACCACAGGAGCCACAGGAAGGCTGGGGCAGGGGGGCACGGGATTAGGTTTGAGCTTTGAAGTGTAGGAATTGGGGAATGGCTTGGAGGGAGAGGGGCTGGAAGGGGAGAGAAGAGTTGGGAAGCTATTTGCCATGGTTCTGATGACAAGTGATAGCAGCTTGTACCCCTTAGGTGGGAACAGAGGGGGCCACCAGGTGGGAGAGGTACTCAGGTGCAGAATCAGGGGGCTTGGGCGGCTGCCTGGGGTTAGGGGAGAGCAAAGTGGTTAAGACTCATCACAGTTTTTTGACTTTGTCAACTTGGCGATGGTGGTGCCGGGCTCCGGGGGGCAATGGGGGAAACCTGCTTTACTCCCCGCTGAGTCTGAAGCTCCCAACTTGGCAGCTTTTCCTCTTCAAACCAAGAACAGCTTGTAACAGCCTGCCCCTCAGGGAGTCCCGCACTCACCCCCATACACACACCCAGTTTGGGGGGTCCCTCTGCAGCCTGTCATGTTTGTCCTCTCTGAGGCTCAGCACGGCCCCAGCAGCACAATACTGTTCAGAGAAGCACATGCCGAGGCCGGCACACAGGTCCATTCTACGGATACTGAGAGTCACTTCCGAGTCGGGACGCCGACAGAAACCTACAGAGCCCCCGGGCTCATGCAGCTTACATTCCAGAGGGAAACAATCAGGAACGAAAAATAAAAAGTGCCAGGCAGGTCTCTGCTCAGCCACGAGTCCCTGTGGAGGCCCCCTTCCGGAAGCTACCATCGTCGTCAGACCAAGAGGAGCCTTCGTGACGTCTGCGTCCTCCAGACCCACAGCACTGCCTGGAGTGTCACCGGCACTCAGCGGAGGTCTGCTGCACGGAGCCACGGTGCGTGTTCAGCACTTTTCACGGACGTGAAATGCTGAATCTGAGAAGCCCCCTGTGCTAGCGGCAGGGACGGTTCGCAAGGTCTTATCATAGAAGCTGGGTGAGTTCAGGCTGCTTCCCTATGTGTTAAAAAAAATCGCCAGGACCTACTTAGCTTCCCAAGCTGACACAGAAAAGTCTCCATCATCTACAACACAGAACACCAGGACGGCTCCTCTTTAACATATTAACCAAAGCACCTGCAACATCTCGGAAACATCACTGCCACTTTCTGAGCCCTAGGATGCCTTGGCACTGAATAATTTATTCGTGTATTTGCTGACGATGTGCATTTCTGACATCTCATTATTTTCAATCCTGCCTCCTTTCCCAGCGCAGGGTGGGCACCCCAGAAGCCTGCTTGAACTTACGCTCCATAAAATTACCAGGAAGGTTTTCCCAAGGACGGCTGGCAGCAATTACACTTTGAAGAGCGGTAACAACTTTTTTCTTAACCTTTACTCAAAAGGGCAAGAGATGTTCTTATCATTCTACTGGTGGGCTTCCGTGACGGAGGCAGAGGGTCCCTTCTGCCTCTCAAAAGCGAGGCGATGCCTGGGGACGGCAACTATCGGAAGCCCCCTCCCTGCCCAGACTGCGCCAGCTCGTTCTGCCATGCCCCACACACTGGTAATAACGCCATCACCTGCCCAGAGGAGGAAACTGAGGCATAGATGGAGGTCAACATGCAAGTGGAAGGACCTGGGTGGTGAGACCAGTGTCATAATGGTTGGCTGGCTGGCACCTTTTTGGTCCCACTCAGCCTTTCCCAGGAGTGTGACGTCGTTTCCTGCTTATTGTTTGGTGACTTTATTTTATTTTTCAGTGACTGGAGGGATTTGTCATTTATTCAACAACTGCTACATATCCTGCACTTACTTAAAAAAATTAGTTTATTCCCCACATGGGCCCTAGAGGGGAAATGACTTTATAGCATTGGCCCCGTCCCGAGTTCCAGGATGAGGAAGTAAAAGCTCAAAGTGTTCAGTGACTGTTCAGTGGCCAGGGCAGGTCACAAAACCTCTTTGTGGCTGAGATGTGGCTTTGGCTTTGTTTGACCCCAAACCCCGCCCCCTGCAGTGCTAGAGAGACCGAGCCTCAGGGGTGTCGAGAGCCAGCTCTTCCCTGGGGTGTCCTATCCGCACTCAGGGAGAGCTGTGTCCCCAGAGTGTGGTCACGTGGTCCCTGTCCATATAGAACTGCATTCATCCCTACGTCCTACGGTGCTTTACCGAAGAGGCCATTCAAAATGTGGGGTATTTTATTCATTATTGAGTTGCTGGGGATATGGTTCATTGAGTCAGGGTCCCCGTCAACATGGGGGATGAGAGGAACTCCTTCCACTAGGACCATGGATTGTCCTTCCCACTTGCCTTAGCCCACTGAGACATTCAGGACCAAGTTTGCAGCCAGTGCACAGACCTTGAAAAGTCACAACCCGGTGCTCACTTTGGGGGAACTAACCATGGTAGGCTTGAATCAACAACTCAGCCCTTTTTCTACCATCATGTTTTCTTCTCCACAGTTTCCTCATTAACAATATTTTCATGCACACAATAGACAATTCTAGAAGGTACTTCCATATCCTGTTGGCATCTGGCTTCATTAGATGCCTAAATACACAACATTCTCCCATGAAACAAGTCACGCTAAGGAGAGAAACTGGGCGTGGGGGTGGCATTTCCTAGGGTGTCTCCCAGAAAGATAAACTATAAAATGACAATGACACTGATAAACGTGACGCATAATTTTAGAATGGTGACAGACCAGCTATACACAAATGCTTTCTCTGTATGGGATCCTCCCAATGAACTTGACTGTAGAGACCACTACCCCTTCGAACAGATAAAGAGGCTGCTCATTGGTGAGATCTGCACTTCCCTGAGGTCACCCCCTGGGGAGGGGTGGGGCTGAGGTCCCACCCCAGCCCTGTCTGCTTCCAGACCCCATGTTCTTTGTGCCGTGGGAAGCTGCCTCTGTAGGTGGGGTGGTTCCAACTTCTGAAAGAAGCTGAGCAAGAGGGTGAGGGCCGAGAGGGCGGTGCACGAAGAAGCAGGGAGTTCACTGCCACTGGGGTGTCCCATTTACCTCCTCGTTTTCAATTCTGTCGCTTCCAGCCCCCTGAGGTGCGTGGCCTGAACTGGTCATACATGTGGTATCTGGCCTCTGCAGGGCTGTTAATGTAAAAAAGGAGGATTTATGAGTTTTACACAGCCTCGATTCATAGCGGGAGGGCCCCCCAGGGAAGCAGCCCCCGAGCAGTGCCTTGGCTGCGGGGTCAGCGCACTTCTGACTGAATGGGCCCCACAGAGGAATGAGTAAGGCCTGGCTGAAGGGACATCAAAGGCAATTGTCGCCAGCACCCAGGAGAGGTGGGAAAATTGGTGAGAACATGGAATTCAGTTCAAGTTGGGTCTCTCAAGGGGAAGTTCAAGCCCTCCTTACCCGGCAGGGGCAAACCACTTCCCCTTTTCTACCTCCTTAACTTGCAGTGCATTTCCCAGACCACAGTGTGTCCGTTGCAAGAAACCAGGATGTAGGAAGAAGCAAAAATACATTAAAATCCACATTATCTTATCCTCCCAGATGACTACTCTCATCAGATCATACCCTTCCAGAGCCTAGGCCAATGAAATTACAAGACACTTCTACTGGATCTGCTGATTTAGGAAAAGCTATTTTTCTACAACAATATATTTTGAGCGTATATTCATGCCGGTACGTGTTGCCCTGCAGCAGAGGTTGAAGATTGGTGGCTCGGGTCTCCCCCCGCGCCCTGCGTCACGCACAGCCGCTACCTGGGTTAAGCAATGGGCAGGAGGTCGTAGGATTGAAACCAATTTGAAAAGTTGGCCATTTGTTGTTCTACAGTATTCCTAGCTGGCACCAACGTGTGACTGCCTGGCCGCGGCGAGCACCTGAGCGTGAGGCCCCTGCTCCATCTGAATGCTGCATGAGCTGCCTACTGCTGCCCTCCCAAATGGGTGCCAACAGTGGCTGGAGCCCAGAGGCATCTATTGTCTTACAGTCCTGTGAGTCAGACGTGTGATATGGGTCTCACTGGACCAAAGTCAAGGTGTCGGCAAGGCTGCGGTCTGTCCTGGCCTCTTCCAGCTCCTAGAGGCCACAGCATTCCTCGGCTCAAGATCTCTTCCTCCACCTGCAAGGCCATCATGGAGCATCCCTCTGGCCCTGCTTCCATCAGCATCCACCTGGTGACAGAGGATGACATCACCATGTCACGGTGCTCAATCACATTGTAGAGTCCCAGGTTCTGGAGGTCAGGACATGGTCACCTTAGCCGTCCGTTACCCTCCCTTCCCCATGGTACACCACCCAAGAGCTGGAGGGTGCTCATGGACTTACACATATCCCTCCTGATGTGCGTTTGGCTATTGCCAACATTTTTGCTTTATCAACAGTTCTTCAGTAAAAATTAATATAACTAAATCTTTGTTTAGCTTTCACTGTGTCCTTAAAGAAAATTACTAAAAGCTGGTTTCAATGGAGACATGTCTATTTGTAAACATAGTGTCCACATTCAGGGTCACTCAACGTTTCCTGAGCACCTACTTTGTGCCAGACGTGGCTGAGCAGCGGGACGCATGAGTGAGCAAAGCAGATGAAATGTCTCTGCCCCCCGCAGAGAGTGTGTTCCGATCGCTAATTACTTTTGGCAGGAAGGAAACTGCTTTGGACACTGAATATTCAGTTGCTTTTCTTCAATCTACCTCGCTTCCGTAGGGAACCAGCTCTGATTCCTTCTTTTCTTTTTTTAAGTCAGTGGTGAGCAATCCCTTAAGCTGGAATGCAGAGGCAAGTGCGTTTTGCTTACATTCAGAAGCCTGAGGCTGGAGACGCCAATCTGCTACATACTCACAATGCGAACTTGGAGCGACCTCTCATCATTACAGACACAAGGGCTGGAAATAGGGTGCATTTTTGGTGCAAAGCAACTTTTAAGCCACTTTTCATGCATCACCTTCGTGAGTTCCAGGAAACTGAGGTGCAGAGAGGTTACAAAACCTGCCCAAGGTCACAGAGCTCAGAAGCACTGGAATCAGGATTTGATCAAGGCAGTATGTCTGACCCAAGAGCCTATCATCGTATCGATGCTTGTATGGGTAAAATGTTGTGCCCCAAACACACATGCTGAAGTTCTAGCCCCTAGTATCTTAGAAGGTGACTTCATTGGAAAACAAATCCTTTGCAGATATACTTACTTAAGACAAGATCAAAATGGAATGGGGTGGGCTCCTAATCCAATATAACAGGTGCCCTTACAAACAGGGGGAAATTCAGACACAGTGACCGACATGCACAAAGGGAGACTGTCATGTGAACAAAAAGGCAGAGACCAGAGCGACGAGCCTACGAGGCAAGGAACGCCAAAGACTGCCAAGGACTTCCAGACGACAAAGGGGCAAGGCAGGATTCCCTGACCGGGATTCAGAGAGAGCCTGGCCCTGCCAACACCTGTGTCTCACACGTTAGCTTTTGGAATTGTGAGGCAACACCCAGCTTTTAACACTTTGGATGGCAACCTTAGACATCTAACACAACCCTCATCTACATCGTGGAGATAAATTAGTTTACTTTTAGCTTGTAGACAACACAAATCCTATAACTGACCACGTGCTGTTCTTTCTCAGGTTGACGGGACATTCGGGACAGGGTAATCCCTGCAGAACCTTAGCACACGTCCATCATCTGAGCATCCCTGTCTGGATCCTGCCATTCTGACTTTATTTTACCTGTACACTAATGTATTTGTAGAAAGCCTTCTTGTATGGTGTGCAGTTTTTTATTCAAATTGCCCTCTACCTAGCTGCTAAAGTGTATAGAAATGCAAACTGAGGAAAGTTCCAGAGGGGAGACATGACTTGCTTAAAGCCACGGGTTATTTGCAGTGGGTGCAGGGCTGGCACCTGACCAGGTTGTACACACAGTCTAGGGCAGCTGCTTTACCACAGCACATCCAGACAGGGGAAGACTCCTCCAAATGCCCCTGTCTCCATTCCTCTGCCCCCCTTCCTTGTCCTGGCTGGGAGACCCCACCCCACGCCCACCAACCTTGATTCTACTTCTTAAGCCAACCTCGGCTGAGGCAGTTCTGAGGGCCCCACTGGTCTAGGTGACCCAGGTTGTAGACGCTTGGAACTGTCTCCCTCCAAATCTCAGCTTCTTTCCCTTTGTCGAAGCGGACTTTTAACAAGATCTGGTGCCCACCTGCGGCTTCCTGATCAACAAAACTTCAGAGGCGGTGGGGAGGGAAGGAAAGATAACAGAGCGATGGGAAGGCTTTGGCCATATTTCTCCTACCAGCCGGGAGATCTGGGACAAGTCACTGAGCCTTTAGCCTCCTGGCGCTTCCCTGGCCTTTCACCTGTGAATTGGGCACACCTCCCCCGCAGGAAGGTGGCATGGGCTGGAGGGAGGTCAAGGTTGTGCGGGACTTCAGCCCATGAGCCATGCGACCGCTTCCTGACGTCCTTGCTTCAGTTGTCCAGTTAATTGCCTCAGCTTCTGCTGCCACTGCGCGCCCACGGGGACAGCTGTGTGCCAGTGATGAATGGGAGTTTAGCGTTTCCTTCTCTCTGTCACTGTACCCTGCAGCAGCGTGAATGACAGAGCTGTGGGAACAAGATGACAAAGGCCGCCCTCGGGTAGGAGAGTGAGGAGCAGGGACAGAAGATGATCCCTCTGCTCTCGGATGAGCTCTGCCGTCACCTCAGCTCGTCTCCTTTTGACGGAGCAGCCCTGGGAGTTCTGGAAGCACAAGCCATCAGCCTGGCTGGGGCAACGTGTTCCTCACCTGCTCTGGCTTTGCTGTGGTTAGGACGGCGCATGGGAAACCGGAATAGCCCCGGTGACCAGCGCTTAGAAGTTTATCAAACAAAAACCAGCATTCCTTACGGGGCCTTTCATTTCTCTCTAAAGCGCCGTTACATACCGGGCTCAGGCAGATTGCTGGTCACGTGGAGGCTGGTGTTCAGGCTTCGTTGTCAGAGGGCTGACGCTGGGACCCGGGACCCGGAGCATCGCTGGCCCGGCAGAGAAGAGAGGAGGTCGTGGCATCCCCGAGGACCGCTGTCACGCCCGCGCCTCGCGCCCTCACCGCACTCCTGCCTGCTGGACGCGGTGGTCAGGCGCCCGCGGGGAGGCGTTCTCCCCACTTCTCCCCCAATTTCTAGAAACGGGGCTTGATTCCCAGTGCTAGTGCCCTCCCTGTGCAGGTTTCCCGGGCCTGCACACAGAAGAGCACAGGTCCCAGTGAGTCGGGCAAGACAGACAAACTCTCTGAGGCTCACTCTCTCACGTCTAACATCGCAGCATTTACCCTGGCCCTGACCGCTTCTCAGCTCCCTGTGCAACTCAGTCACAATAAATGGAGTGACTTATATTACCTATCATCAAACCCTGGTGTGCTGGGGACTCCCCAGACCACACCCCCTTTCCAGGTTCCCTGGGACTCAGCATGCTGCTGCCCCCTGGCCAGGATTCATTATAGTCGTGGGGAGCCAGAGCTTGAGGGACATGGCCATGGGAGGCGTCCTTCTGCTGTGTCCCTCACAGGAGGGGTCGTGCTGAGCACACTCGTCCCCCAGCAAGGAGAACACAGCAACCCGTGTGCTACGTTCCCACCCACGCTTGGTATTAGAGCTGCGCCCAGAAAGAAAGTAGCAGAAACCAGGCTGTTCCCACTGCCCAGCCACGGTGAGCCGCGCGTACCAGTGAGGACAGATTTCACATTGGTGCAAAGGACCTTGCGAGAAGGTCCTTCTAAGGATGACAGTCTCCAATCTGCTATGTCAAGTCTTTTCTGCCCCCCAGGATACCCGTGAGAGGGAAGAGAGTGCTTCCAGGCGTTTCCCAGGATGACAGGCACAAACTGGGAATGTCAGAGGCAAAGGCGGACGGTGGGGTGCAGAGCTGCACAGGGACACATGGTCCTGCCTGCCACGGGCACCCGGCCGGGCTTAGCGGGTCCGTTTCACTACGCCAGTGGTTCTCAGCCTTCCTCATGCCGTGACCCTCTCATACAGCTCCTCATGTTGTGGGGACCCCCAGCCATAAAATCATTTTTGTTGCTACTTCATAGCTATAATTTTGCTACTGTTATGAATCGTAATGTAAATATCTGATAGGCAGGATATATTTTTATTGTTACAAATTAAACATAATTAAAGCATAGTGATTAACCACAAAAACAATACTTAATTATATATGCATTTTCCAATGGTCTTAGGCAACCCTGTGAAAGGGTCGTTCGACCCCCAAAGGGGTCGCGACCCACAGGTTGAGAACCGCTGCCCTACATACTCTCTGAAGGGCAGTTTTCAAAATCAAGTCTGATTCCACGTGTAAAGGAAATTCCTGTATCTGGTGCTTAGGCAGCAACATGACATTGTTTTTAGAGAAAAAAGAAAGGGGGGAGGGAGCAACTTCAAAATTAGTGTATTTCCAAAAAGCACATTATTGCGTGCTTTGTATTTAGTTGAACATCATTAGTTCCAACAATGTACTCAAATCACCACGTTTCAATTTTAATATTGCGAACAGCCCAGCAAACAGGTTATTAATTAGTATTTCTAGCTCTCTGCAGCCCATTAAATCTGTTGCTTGTCAGAGGGAATATAGTTCTAAGTTTAAGTGGCTTAAAATAATGAGCAGAATTCATTTTCCATTTCCTAACACTGTGGTCAGCAGTCCCGGGCAGGTGGCAGTACAGTGAGTCTCTGACCACAGAGGCAGCTGCCCATCTCAGGCAAGACCCTCCCTGGCCTCTCCGCCTCAGCCATTCTGGTTGCACGGCTCAGCAATGCACGCCCTGATCCTCGGATCTTTTGACATGACTGTTTCCTAGCAAAAGAAATTTGATCAAAATATGGACGCTGGAGTTTTACTTAAGCAGAAATAATGACACTCAGACATTCAGGTTTCTACCTGGGCTCTTTCATTAGAAATGTGCGTAATCCCAAGCGTGGCCTCTCTGTGGAGACAAGGCACCCATAGGGAATAGGAAAGCCCAGCCGGTCGGGCCCTGCCCATCTCCCTGGCCCCTTCTCCCATTCAGGTGGCTCTGAACCTGTGCACCTGGGTCACAAGGGGAGGGAAGAAACCTCAACTGGGAGGTCTCATCGAAATGCACACTCCATTTCTGCCTTATGTATCTCTGCCAGCCCAGTATAGACAGTACACACACACACACACACACACACACACACACACACACATGCTGTGGCCTCACCCTTGGTGTAAAAAATTTGGGGGGGACATGATTCCACCTAAAATAAATGAGGTCAAGGAGAAGAAGCTTTTAAAGAGAGGCTTTTTAGTACAAACAGTAAAGCTGGGTAAAGGGATAAGGGGGATTTGTAGAAACAGGTACTGACTTTTCAGAGATGCATACATACATACATACATACATACATATTATACACATGTAGTGAGTTGAGTAGCATTCTCTGTCCAAAAGATATGACTTCATCTTCACCCCTAGAACCTGTAAATGTGACCTTATTTGAACAAAGTTCTGTGCAGATATAATTACGTTAAGAATCGCAACATGAGATCATCCTGGATTATCCAGTCGTGCCCTAAATCCAGTGACAAGTGTCCTTTTAAGACAAATGGAGAAGGAAACCTGAGACAGAAGAGAAGACCACATGATGGCAGAGGCAGAGATGGAGTGAAGTGGCCACAAGCATGGGACACCAGCAGCCACCATGAGCTGGATGAGTTAAGGAAGGACCTTCCCCTTGACAATTGGGAGCCCAAACAGCTCAGCTGACACCTTGATTATGGACTTCTGGCCTCCACAACTTTGAGGGAATAAATTTCCGTTATTTTAAGTCATGAGTTTGTGGCCATTTTTTGCAGTTCATGAGACCATATACATCATATACAAATATGTATATATGTTATGCATAGATGTATAATATATATGCCTATAAATGTATACCTATAACCAGCATGAGCCTAGGCGCACAATTTATAGTCAGTAAATGTTTTTTCCTGCTCTGTCCCCTATCCTACCCTGCCTGAGTTCCCTAGAATATAAGGGTCACTGAAAAGTCTGCACCCATCTGTACCAAATACCTCTATCCAATTTCACTGTTTGCACCAGAAGTTTCCCTTGAAAAGTCTCTTCTTGACAAAATCTATTTTGGGCTAAGTTTTGTCCCCACCCTCCCCCACCACCAAATTCATATGTTGAAGCTGTAACCCTCAGAATCTAGAACGTGACAGTATGTAAAGTCGCGGTCTTCAGCAACATAATTAAGATAAAATGAGGTTACTGAGGGCGGGAGGGGGCGCTCTATGCAGATCTGACCGGTGTCCTTATCAGAAGGGATATGAGGACAGACACACAGAGGGACAACCACGTGAGGGCACAGGGAGAAGACAGCCGTCTACATGCCAAAGACAGAGACCTCGGGAGGAGCCAGCCCTGCTGAATAATGGGAGCTCAGACTCCAGTCTCCAGAACTGTGAGAAGTGACTGCCTGCTGTTTCAGCCCCCAGTCTGCGGCACTGGGTTATGCAGCCCGAGCAGACTCTCACATCGCTACTGCAGCAAAGGAAGATCCAGACACCTGTCACTCTCTGAGACAGGATCTGGGGAGTGTCAGTACGGCCCATCAAGCTCCACACTGCATATGACATGCAGAAAGTGCTCAAGAAATCCCTCATCAGTGGCTCAATGTGGTTGAAAAATGAGGACCCACATGGGGGAAAAAAACTGTCCTCAAATAACTCATTGCTACAATTACCTCGAACGGAACGTGGACAGCAAAGATAATCATGGGGTGGCCTCCTTCCCCCCACAACGCTGCAACTCTACCATGTACTTCCACAGCCTCATCCACAGATCAATCTCTATGCTGAGCTCTTTTCTTTTTAATAATTTATTTATTTATTTGTCTATTAATTTTTAGAGAGAGGGAAAAGGAGAAAGAGAGGGAGAGAAACATCACTGTGTGGTCGCCTCTCACTCGCGCCCCCAACTGGGGACCTGACGTGCAACCTGGTCATGTGCCCTGACTGGGAATCGAACCAGCGACACTTGGCTCACAGGCCGACGCTCAATCCACTGAGCCACAGCAGCCAGGGCTTGTGCTGAGCTCTTTTCAAATGATAAGTCTTGTAATGCTCACGCCACCTTCTCAAACTAACCACTGGAATTTGTGCCCTCTGTGGGGAAGTACCTTGGGCACAGAGAGGTCCCAGGGTTTATGTGCAGAGGACTTGGGGTATAAACCCAGGCCGCCTGCCCCCCGGCTCTGCTTTGCCCCACCTCAGCAGCCTAGTCCAGCCCTTTCTCTCTCCTAAACATTTCCCATGATTTATACATTGTGATTTTTTTCTCTTAGTCGCCCAAGAGCTGCTCGCTTGGAAACTGGTTTTAAAACGACAGATTTTTTTTTTCAGGGGGCAGGGGGGCATCAAGTGCTCAAAAGACATCAAATAGAAGCAAATATATTGGTAACGTCTCCTGTGGAGAACTCTAAAGATTTTTAAAATATAATGCAATATTCTACGACAGCCTCTCCCAACGTCCTGAAAATAAACCGATAAAGAGGGGAAAGGAGACAGGAAATCTTGTATCGCATTTGGTTTTTATTGGCTCTGGTGTTGGGGGTGGTATGAAGAGTCTCCTGACTGGCAGGCTTGTGGAGGAGTCCCAGGTGTAGGTTTAGCACGACCTGTTCACTGAGAAGGTGGAGTGACTTACCAGCTTGCTAGGTTTGGGAAGAAGGAACCTTTTTCTTTTTCATCTTGGTCTTGGCCACCATCACCGCGCTCTCCTGGCTCATTCATTCCCGAGCCTTACCTGGCGATGGACCACGCAGGGACACCTGACGAGGCAGAAGTTCCAGGGTCCCCCACTGCACCTTTTCGGCCCATCTTATTGCAGCTGTAGCTACAGTGACTCAAGCTCAGACTTATGTGGCAGAATCCCCCCTCCACTCACTGTCTTGGGGACCGCTCTGAGGCTAAGGGACACCGTTTGGTGAGCAGAAATGGCAGGAGTTACCCAGTGACAACTCTATGAGGTATCCCTTAATTTTTAGCGAGCCCAGAACACCTTTTCTTCACTTTTGCTATGAGTATCACTTGAGGGGCTTGCATCTGCCCTGTTGTGTACAAGAACCTTCCTTGGTCCCCACAGCCCACCTGATGGCACCTAAATGTCATTTCCTGTTGACCTGGTTCCACCTCGTCATCGCAGAGCGGGCGGCAGCATGCGCAGTGGGGCAGAGCTCCTGCTCTTGAGAGAGCCAGAACGACGCGGCCTGAAGACGCCGGTCACATCATCAACCTCTGTTTCCTCAATTGTGTGAAAAGAGATCAGATAAATGACACCGCCCCTGAACAGATTGTAGTGAGGATTAAATAAATATTTCTTGGAAATTATCTAGCGTGTGACGGGTAACAGCTCCCTTCCCTTTTGCTCACCTTCTCCGTCACCTAACAGAAAACGAAAAGGCTCGGCCATTCTCTGCTGAGTGTGGTGACCTCCGAGCAATAGGGCACATGGATGAGCAGGTCTCAACCCAGAAGAAAACGATCGGCCAAGTGAGGTTCCCAGAAATCGGGACAGTTCAGACACTCTCGAGTTCCTCCTATGCTGTTCCCTCTTTCACCCACTCCCTGGTGACCTTGGAATGTGCCCCATAGACTCTGGTTAAAACACCCTCAGCACCTTGACTCGTATCCGGCTCCACTTGCAAATTCCATGTTTTTGTCTATGCCGGGTGCTTAAGCTCTGCCCTCCCCACAGTTTACTCTTCATGTTGCTGTCTATTCCAAGTTGAAAATTTAAAATCTATTCTTTGGTATAAACCAAAGAAATCATCCAGTTTAAACATGCCATATGGCATGTGAGCCAAGCACATGAGCTACTCTTGGGGAATATATAAGATGAGCAAGAACTAAGCATTCGTTACAGACGCCTATGAGAGGTCAGGGCTGTTTGCTATTACGGGACAAGGTCATCCATTCTGACTAGAGACATCGGTAGGTGTGGGCTTAAACACTCATGCTGTAATCAGCAAATAAGCCCAGGGCTGGAGAAAACCAATCAGACCCCGTCTGCGTCTGCGTGGAAGGGCTTGGGATAATAGGATCTATGGAAGGGCTTGGGATAATAGGATCTATCTCTGGGTTTCAAATCTGATGAGGAGAAGTGTCACCTGATGGAGCCTGAGGGACCGGGGACCAGGATTCTGATGGATTCGTTTGGACCAAGGGAAAACGGTATCTAGTATTTGCTCCGGAGCACCGAGTGCGATACCCAGGGTTGTGCAGCTGAGAGACGTTGAGTCCAGGCAGTGCACCCCAGAGCCGGCCCTCTGACCCTGTGGGCCCTCTCCTGCCCCCGCCGGTCGTGTGTTGAAGAACGAGCGTGGTTCTCAGAATCTGGAGGGCACCACAGTCACCCGCGGGCGTTACGAAACACCGACGTCCAGACCCAGCGCTTTGGAGGCCAAGCACGCGTCTCCAACGTTCGCGCAGTATCACCTCCCTTACAGGTGACGTCATCCCTCTGCCACAGCCCCCCAGCCCCGACTTCAGGCCCTTACTTCACATGCCATCAACATGCTCCCCGCTTTCTTTGCTGAAGTGAACGGTTTCACAATTGCATGGCTATGCGTTACTACGATCGTGTAAGACTCTATTTTTCTTTGGGTGTTAACTACACTTCTAAATAGTGCTTTGGTCAAAAAGGAATGTCAAAATTATTAGGAGGC
Source organism: Furipterus horrens (assembly GCF_987537825.1). Classification (NCBI taxonomy): domain Eukaryota; kingdom Metazoa; phylum Chordata; class Mammalia; order Chiroptera; family Furipteridae; genus Furipterus; species Furipterus horrens. Next base: position 213,546,643 of record NW_028327172.1, read on the forward strand.
AGGCATTCAGATGATTAAACTCTGGCACCTTTAAATCTAAATGTGCTCCTCATTCTATTACCTCATGCATTATTAATGAAAAAGGGCCATTTTTCTTCCGTTTAAAAGCATATTTAAAGAAAGAAAGTGGGCTAGTGTATAACATCTTAGGCCCATTTTGCCTAAATAATCATTTCAATACACAAATACCTAAGTTTTCAAAAAGTCATATACCCAAGAGCCTCGAGGGTATAGAGTTTGGTTCGGCCAGAAATGCTCAAACGGCAAAGCCAAGTTCACACAGGCAATGGCCTTTGACCGTAAATGGTCCCCTCAGTCTCTTATTCAACTGCCCTTGATGTTTGTTGCATCTGTTATATTTGAGAGTATGAGACAATTTTCTCATAGACAAAATAAATCTAGACTACTTTCATTAAAAATCCAATCCAGCAGGCAGGATGTAGTAAAGCCTTCAAGTGTGTTTGGTATGCATTCTTCTCTGGATATCCAAATGAAGTCAGGGAATTTAGTGTTGCTCTTAGGGGAAAAATATATTTTTTTTCATAGGATTTATATGCAGTTTTATTCTCTCTCTTAGGAAAAAATGCACACATCTTACTTAAAGTCCACTGAACAAGTTATAAATTGTAAACCAGAAAACCTTTTCTCTTCTCCCTGGCTTTCTGACCTTGAGCTATTATAATTCCAATTTTTATTTGCTTACAACCTATCCAGCGCCTGTAAACCCATAAGTATGATCATATATTCTCACAAATCCCCATTTCGTAAATGAAAAAAAACACTGAGAGATTAGCAAACTCTTCTGTAGCTATTCGATTATGGTATCAGTCAGGGTTCAACCAGAGAAGCAGAACCAACAGGAAAGACCACAAGGAGGCTGGGACCCAGTGGGAATCCCTGTTACCTGAACCCATCTGATTAGGGAGGGCCCACTGGTGGGAATCTTCCTTGGGATGACCTTACAATCAGCTGGTGAGGGACTTCCAGCACATTTGCAAGACCCCGTTACACTGGCACCTAGATTAGTATTTGTTTGAACGTCTCGGTATTAGAGCCTTGTTGACACATTAAAAAGTCATCAGAGTAATGGAGTTGGCCCTGTGGTGTTAAAATAAGTACAAATTCCATCAGTTCACCTCACCTCTTGCAAAGTGGTCTCCAGCTTTTATTTCCCCAGAAAAAAACACTCAGAGACCAATGTACTCTCTTCTCACTAACAGTGATTCACCATAGAGATGAGTTTCATGGTTGGGCAGGGTTATAGGATGAGCCCCTCAAAACTAAGAGGATAGTTTTCATTAAGTTGAGAAAACCCTTCTTCAGCTGAGGAGAGTATCATTTCTCTAAATTCTTTGGCCAAAGAGAAATGTAGAACCTCTGGAAATTAAGTGTGATGAGGTCTTAGAGGAAAATCTGTCACTTCACTGGTAGTGAATTAGCTGGAGAAAGACTAATTGTAATAGGCCCTTTGTTCCCAGAGAGTTTAATTTCCATTTCTATTATTTCTATTAAGGCAAATACTCACATCCTGTTTCACATTTGGTATGAGAATTTTTTCTATTATCACGCTGATTACGAAGTCCCTTGGGGCCTGTGAATCCTGTGCTTGCCATGAGCGATGAGGGTTTGTTCTGAATTCAAACCACCTCAAGTGTGTGTTTTTCTACAACAGATCCAAAACAAGGCATCGCTATTTCAAGGGGTGCTAAGGGACTCATGCCAGCCCAGAAGTAAGGAAGAGCACAGAAGGCTGATAACCATAAGAGATAAGAACTTCCGACAATAACAATAGTATTCAAAATATCGCTAATCAGGTGCCACTTAAGGTGAAGGTGGTCAGTTCTCTGTTCATCATTGCCAATAGCATCCCCCTAACCCCCTCGAGCTGCAGTCCTTCCCTTTGGGGATCACTACTCAGCCCGGCAGAAAAGTGCATGTGTCTTTAGGGACACACATTTAAATGCACTTAGGTGTCTTGGAAGTATTTCTGTAGGAATTGTTCCAGCAGGTGAACTCCCCGTGTCTGAGAAGAAATCCCATTTTTTCTCAGGTGACGCCAGGCAAATCGCACTCTCCATACATTTACGGTCCCTACTGAGTCAGCTTCGGGGACTGGAATATATCCACTCAGAACTACTCAGAAGGTCAGTATCCAATATGCAGTCAACACATAAAAAATGAAATTTAGGAAGAAGGCGTGTAAGTGTGTCCCACTGCCCAAGGCCAGGAATGGTCCCGTCACAGGAAGTGATACAATGTGTGAGGATTTGGGGCACAGCATTTGGAGACAAAGAGCCTGAGTCTGAATCCTTATTCTAAAATTGGTTCCATGGTCTCAGGAAACTTGTGTAATTTCCATGTGCTTTAGTCTTCTCATTTAAAACGTGGGCACTTATATTCCCTACTCACAGAATTTTCTAATAGGTGCCAATTACATGTAAGATGTAATAGATGTACTAGTCACAGTGGCAATGCCTGATAAGAGCTCTATCAACAATGCTGTTATGAGTTCCCCCATTGATGCAGAAGAGGAATTCACGACCCGGTTTAGGAAGCGCTGAGCAGAAGCTATTGGGGCCTGGGCAGGGGTGTAACAGGACGGGCCCTATCTACCTCAGGGCCTGGCTCCCTGAGGCAAAATGAAGAGGCAGCCAGGGGACCAGCTTCCTTGGGAGCACAGGCAGAAGGCAGCGGTGACAGGGCAGCCTGCCCATCAGTGTCGCCTGAATGCGCCCATGAAAAGGAAGCTGGGGTTCTGTGCAAAATGGAGTCTCTTCGAAGCCTGCTTTCCTTCAGTAACAGAGGGCACTGCTGCCCCTGCCCTGCCCAGTGGAATCCAGGGGGCTTATCGGTTGGTCCCCAGAGGCAGAGGTGCGGCCCTTCCCGAGTTCCTTAGGTAGTGCCATGAACAGCTCACCGAGTCCTGATTAATTGGCCCTTTCCAGGGAGTGGACAAATAAACAAGCTACAGGAGGTGACAAAGACAAAGACCCCCTGCCTTGAGTGGATGTGGCCTCTGGCCATTCCGGAGGAGTCTTCGGATGAGACGCAGTTTTATAAACACTCTAAAGGTAGCTTCCCGTGGGGAGAGGGCCTTGTCAGAGGCGGACAGAAAACACAGGGTCCAAAACAGAACATCAGGAAGGAAACCAGCGGACCGCTCCGTCACACACTCGGAGCTATGCGCACCCACGCCTTTGCTTTCGTTTCTCTGAAAACCATATTTTGTTCCTTCACTAAAGTCAGCTTTGTTTTTCAAAGCAAAACATCCAAAATATTCTGTGCTTATGTGACAGGGTAGCAGAGAGCAGGCCACACCTGGCCCTCTGTGAACTAGGGAGCAAAGCGGGTCCTACAAACAGAGACGGTGAGGCTGCCCGAGAAAGAGGGGCGTGAAACACGGATGAGACGCGTCAACGTGAATGACGGTGTCGAGGAACCGACCTCTTTAGGACTGAAGGGCATTCTTTTTTGACATCCAGACCTTCTTACCCTTGAACTCTGCTATAAGCGCCTGTAAAATAATATTCCAGGCTTGAGGACGGATCCCTCAGCCAGCTCTCACAGTTGGACGCTTTCTGTGCACGAAGCCAAAATCTCCATCCCTGAGAGTCTCAATCCTCAGCTCATGTTCTCCTCTACAGGCAGCTCCGTGTGGGAAAAGTCCAGAATTTTGCACAGCTGGGTGTGAGTGAGCAAGGTGTTTTCACCTCGCTGTGTCCCAGCCTTTTCTCCTGTAAGGAGGGTAACAAAGGAACGGACTTCACATAGGGTGATGGTAAAGATTAAATGAGATAATCCGGGTAAAGGATTCAGCATCTGACTTATGCGTGGGAAGTGCTCACTAAATGTTAGGGTTTTCTGTAGTATTAAGTTTCACGTGGCAGCCTTTCTAACATGTTAAGACATTAATTATGTAGATTATTCCTGGGGAATGCAATTTTAGACGTAAATAAATTCTATGCACCTGATCCAACTCACCAAGCCTTTAGGAAGGAGCTACTTCTCTCCAGACAATGTGCGGGGAACTATGATGAGCACAAAAATGAATAAAAGCAATCGCAACCTTCCATGAAAATGTGTGAGCCCATCCAGTGATGGCGGGAAGGAAACCAGGACAGACGGGTGAGGGAGAGGCGGGTGCTGCCCCTGGCGGTGCCACTGAGCAGCGACTTGGATAAACTAGAACAGCTCAAGTGCCAAGGTCTGTTTTCCACCCTCCGGTGCATTGGGCTCACTGAGCAGAACCTGGGCTCGCTGAGCGGTACCTGGGCTCGCTGAGCGGAACCTGGGCTCGCTGAGCGGTACCTGGGCTCATTGAGCGGAACCTGGGCTCGCTGAGCGGCACCTGGGCTCGCTGAGCGGAACCTGGGCTCGCTGAGCGGTACCTGGGCTCATTGAGCGGAACCTGGGCTCGCTGAGCGGCACCTGGGCTCGCTGAGCGGAACCTGGGCTCGCTGAGCGGTACCTGGGCTCATTGAGCGGAACCTGGGCTCGCTGAGCAGAAACTGGGCTCGCTGAGCAGAACCTGGGCTCATTGAGCGGAACCTGGGCTCGCTGAGCGGCACCTGGGCTCGCTGAGCGGTACCTGGGCTCGCTGAGCGGAACCTGGGCTCGCTGAGCGGTACCTGGGCTCACTGAGCAGAACCTGGGCTCACTGAGCGGTACCTGGGCTCGCTGAGCGGCACCTGGGCTCGCTGAGCGGCACCTGGGCTCGCTGAGCGAAACCTGGGCTCGCTGAGCAGAACCTGGGCTCGCTGAGCGGCACCTGGGCTCGCTGAGCGGCACCTGGGCTCGCTGAGCGGTACCTGGGCTCGCTGAGCGGCACCTGGGCTCGCTGAGCGGCACCTGGGCTCGCTGAGCGGTACCTGGGCTCGCTGAGCAGAACCTGGGCTCACTGAGCGGCACCTGGGCTCGCTGAGCAGAAACTGGGCTCGCTGAGCAGAACCTGGGCTCATTGAGCGGAACCTGGGCTCGCTGAGCAGAACCTGGGCTCACTGAGCGGCACCTGGGCTCGCTGAGCAGAACCTGGGCTCGCTGAGCAGAACCTGGGCTCGCTGAGCGGCACCTGGGCTCGCTGAGCGGCACCTGGGCTCACTGAGCGGCACCTGGGCTCACTGAGCAGAACCTGGGCTCACTGAGCAACACCTGGGCTCACTGAGCGGAACCTGGGCTCACTGAGCGAAACCTGGGCTCACTGAGCAACACCTGGGCTCACTGAGCAGAACCTGGGCTCGCTGAGCGGAACCTGGGCTCGCTGAGCAGAACCTGGGCTCGCTGAGCGGAACCTGGGCTCACTGAGCAGAATCTGGGCTCACTAAGCGGTACCTGGGCTCGCTGAGCAGAACCTGGGCTCGCTGAGCAGAACCTGGGCTCACTGAGCGAAACCTGGGCTCACTGAGCGAAACCTGGGCTCACTGAGCAACACCTGGGCTCACTGAGCAGAAGATGCCAAGCAGAGCCTCACACCTCCTCCAAGGATGTACAGCTCATATTAGGAACACCAGTTATTGTTTACATTGGGAGAGAATTGGGGAGCGTGTGATGAAGTCTAGAATCTGCGATCGAATAGGTAGCCCTATGCAATAGAGTGTAATTTGTACACCCCGCACCTAAACGCATATGTTGAAATGTTAATGTCAGAACACGGTGGCAGCTGGACTGCCCGCTCGGAATTTCGACCTATGCAAATGAACATATGCAAATTACCCTGCTGAATGTATTGATGGGTAAATTCACCCTACCCAAAATGTATGTTCAGAAAGGTGTGGCGACGGCGCCTGCAGGAGCACAGGCGGCGACTCCTATGGGCCTTCAAGGTGGACCGGGAGTCTACATTCCCCCTTCCCCTTACTCCTGCGGGCTCTCAAGTTGGTCCGGGGTTTTCCTCTCACCTCTAACCCCTTTTCCTCCGTCCCTTCCATCAACCTGGTGTGAAGTCCTAGACTGTTCTCTGGGTGACTTCTCAGAGTAAAGGCTACCTGACAGTTAACCCCCAAAGAGACCACATAAGGAGGGGAGCCCTTTGGGGGCTAATTAGGTCATGAGGGTGTAGCCCTCGTTAATGCGGTTAGTGCCCCTATGGAAGGACCCCAGCGAGCTTTCCTGGCCCTCTTTTTGCCACGTGTGGAAGTCAGCGGTCTGTAACCAGAGCCCAACCACGCTGACACCCTGATCTCGGACGTTCAGCCTCCAGAACTGTGAAAAACGGACTTGTTGTTTGTAAGTCTCCCCATCTACTCTGTCTTGCCATAGCAGACAGAATGGACTAAGATACCCTGTGATCTCGAGCATGTGGGCAAGAGTCTCCATGCACTCTGTTAGCTGAGAATGCAGATCAACTGCCTGCTAGACCCCGCCACCCCAACTCCTAAGGAACAGGCTCCTGTGAATGCTCAGAGTGCACCTCAAGGGCACCGCGGGGGTTGGAGCAGACGGGGAGGTGAAGACCAGGAGTCGGGAAGAATGTAGAAAAAGGGAATCTTCCATCACAAATACTTGAGAGAGGATGCAATACTTTCTTTAAATCAATTTAAACCTGACCGTGAGCTTCTGCTAGACTTGGAAGACTGAAAAACATTTCAATCTGTCATTACTGAGGCTTCCAGGTCAAAGAGAGGACACATGCTTTTGTTTCTGTTGAAAAGCTGGAGCTGGAAACGAAGGCTAACCTCAGATAATTCTGCTTTTCATCGTGGAACGCCAACTGCCTCTTAAAAAAAAGAGTGGCCCAAGGGCTTAAATCAAGGTGAGAAAAAACACAGCAGGAACAGAGAATAAAATACACACTAATGTCCCAGTAAAATATTACGCCACAATTATAAACTAGTCAGGTGGATGAGCTGCAGGAACTCTCGAGAGTTATCTTAGGTGTGGGTCTTAAGGAGCCTCCGCAGAGGTGTGGAGCCCGTGGGGTCCTTGCAGACCTATTCTCAGCCCCCCTTCCATCTTCCGATTCAATCTTTTCTCCCATTTTGACTTACTGTGGGGAAATTAGTCAGGGAAGCCTTGGAGGTGGCACCTGCACTTTGCTGCTTTCCAGTCACAGGTGCAATGTGCTTCATTGTCATTAACTCGGAGCTTCAAGGATGACTCAGAGAGGGCACGTCCCGCAAGACGGACGGAGTGTGGATGGACACCAGCCCTCCTAGCTAACCGAAGACGGAGTGTAGAGACGCAGAGGAACTCCGTCTCAGGGATTAATCGCTGGTGCTGAACGCCAGGAGACGCTTGGAAGCAGTAAATGATTTTGTGGGGCTGTTATGTATTCTACCAGATAAAACTCTGTTTGCTAAAAGCCAAAGAAAGAAACGTGTAATGCAACTATACTCCCGGCACAAGTCCAATCCTTGTGGATAATTACTGTGCTATCTCTGCAGAGGAATATGAAATTATATGGGAGCAATAAATTGTTCAGCTATTTTTGAGAATCCAGTTGAGTCCGTCAGAAGGAAAAAAATATTCAGAGTGTTCCAGATTTATTAGAAAATTAAATATAGATATACTTTCCTGCATTCTAAAAGAAATCTTAACCACCAGACAGAATATTATGATTCTGAAAGTATTTGAATTCTTAAATTTGTCATGGAGACCCCAAATGAGAGATTACAGGAGACAGTCCTGGAGTTTAATAGGTTTAAGACATAATATGAGTATTAATTTTGCATTATTTTTGAAAGAGTCTGAAGCTAGTTAAAATGCAAAGGCCAAGATGGATCAGGTAACCTTGAGCATATTTTTTCCCTTTCTCCGGCCACATTTCTCTTATTGCCATCTGTGAGGTCTCAGCTAGAGGAGAGTTGAATTTTCTTCCAGCTCGACTTCCTGGAGAAGATATTAATGATTTTCCTGGGAAGAATAAAATCCTGTACAGAAAATAAACCATGTGGCCTTTAATAAGCCACCATATCTCACCCAAACTGGGGGTGTGGGTGAGGAAATTTCCTAAGGGAAATAGCGGCAACCATCCTTTCTAAAATCTTCTGACACTGAGTAATTACTTTTAATTCTTTAGAACTGTTTTTAAATTTGATTAGACCTCCCACATCTTAGGACAAGGGTTTCTAACTTGGGAGTCTTGGACACCTGGGCACCATATATATACTTCAGGCATGTATTCCCTGCCATAAATGGAAATGTCATGTCCACCCATATGTATATGTGCATGGAATTATACGTATGTTTCTTCCCACTCAACGGAAAGAGATCCATGCATTTCATTAGATTTTTAAAGGGACCCAGGACATTCAAAATGTTTAGGAAAAATTAATATTCTTATGAAAGGTACATACTATGGACTGACTTGTACCCTCCCTTCAAATCCATAAGTTGGAGCCATGCCCCCAATGTGATAGTATTTGGAGATGGGGCTTTTAGGAGAAAATTAGGTTGATATGAGGCCAAGAAGGCGGGGCCATTCTGATGGAATTAGTGCCCTTACAAGAAGAGACACCAGGAAGCTTGATTCCGCCGTCTCTCTGCCATGGCCGTGTGAGGACACAGCACGGAGACAGCTGTCTGCAAACCTGGAACAAATCTTAATCTTGGACTTCCCAGCCTTCCCAGAACTGTGAAAAAATAAATTTCTATTGTTTAAGCCACACCATCTATGGTATTTTGTTATGACATCCAAAGCAGACTAATACATTACAAAACATCGAAGTCATAAGAACTACTACATTCTAGGCCAATTTCTCCCACTGAGTATGGCTCTAATCTTGAATACAGGAACACGATGCACTCTGAGAGAGAGAAAAAAATGTCACTCTGAAGATCCACGTGCTATGTATGTTTCCCAGATTACTTTGAAAGTGAATGGCATAGATTCATTTGTTTCATTCTCCCAGTTTGCTTTACAGATGAAGAAACTAGAGATCCCCTTGCTGGCTAACAAAGTAACGAGCTGCAGAGCGGTAATCGCCGACCCGACCCGACTGTGAACCTGTAAAAGCAAAGAGCCGAGAGTTTCCATTCTACAGGCTCGCACGCTGACATAACATGGAAACAAGTCCTATAATTTCTGGATAATGGGGGGAAAAAAACATGAAAAAATAAAATTATTCCTAGTCTGAATAAAAACAAATTTTCATTTGTAATTAATTGGATTTTCTACCTAGGAAAAAAAATGCACCAAAAATAAAAAATTCATTATAATCACTGCATCACAGATGAAGAATCTGACCCTGAGGAGCAGCTCAGGAAATCACACAAGATTTCATGACTAATGAGAAGTAGAAGCTGTATTTAAAACATAGCTGTTTAAAATGTAAAAGCCCTGACTTTTCAACTTGGCGACGTGTCTTTCATTTGGTATCGATTTAAAAGATGGTTTTAAAACTATAATTTAATTAAAATTGCATTCGTTTAATACTATGAATTGAGTTTACTTTTTATTTACCTTCCAAAGCAATTAATGTAGTATTTCCTCCTTGTAAGTCTTAAATAATTCACAGAGCGTATCATAGAAATAATGTCTAATAACTGTTTTCAGTTGCTGACTTTGTTACTGTCTATTCATGTTTCCATTTTCTTTAGTCATTTTGGTTACATGTATGTTGTAAAAAATTGCTGACTACTTATGGGACGCCCCTGGGTGCCGGGACAATACGTTTCCTTTTCATTTTGTTTTGCTTGATGCCGCAGGTACAATGACCGAAACGAACTAGAATCTCTGCCTTTAAAGAGCTAGTTTCAAGGACGATGAGCAAATATACCGGCAATTACAATACAAGGTCTTATGTTTCTCAATATATTAAGACACCTTAGTATATATACTTATACTATTTAATTGTGTGTTTGTTGAATTATTCTTCTGATCTCTAATTTATATGCAATTTTTTATTGTCTTGATTAAATTTGCCAGATAGTTATTGTTTTACCTAGAGATTCAGCTCTTGAAGTTGTTTGCAATTCTATGAGTTTTCAATTGTTTAATCTGTTTACGTTTTCCGTCTCTACCCACCTACATAGGGTTTTAGGTGTTGTTATTGTCTTGCTTTTTAGGATGCTTTTCTTCCATTATTTTCAGTCAACGTGTATTATCTTTATAAGACCCTTTATAATTGAAGACAGACTCTAAAACAAAAAAATTAATAATAATTCATCTTTAGGCCCCCAGGCAAATAAGATTGGAGCACACACGGAGAAGGGGATGATGCTTCTGCCTGCTAATGGTCACCTGCGGGACCTCCGAACCCCGCTTACCCCAAGCATTCAGGCCCGGAGAGCCCTTCGGTTCGGTCTAGAAAGCACACATTTTGACCTCAGCCAGCCGGGTTAGGCTCCAGTTCTGACTCTGTGATGTCGGAGAGGACTCTTGGCCCCATCGCCTGAACTCCTGCTACTTGGCTTGCTGCTTTGGTCACAACTGAAGTCCATAACACCGACCTTGGAAGAAGCACGTAATGTTTGTGGAAGGGGAGAAAACTTTGTCCACAAATTCAAGTATAGAAACTCTACTTGCTTTAAATCAAGTTCAATATGACTCCTCACTCAGCTTTATGAGAAGTTGAATATCAGTCCCTGTGGGTCCTCCCCATCTGCCCGCCGGGTGTCTACCAGAAGCCTGGAGGTTTCATCAGCGCTTGGAAAGGGAGCCATGACCGCTGACCTTCAAGCTACCCTGGCTTTTATGACAAACTCCTTGTCTCCACTCCCCGTGGCTCCTGGGAGTCTGATGGCTTCACGGGAAATCCAGGTTCCAGACAGCATTTAACTGAGGGGCACGCTCACGCTCGCCAGCTGGGGGCCGCTGCGGAGCAGAGCTGACCACAGAGGGCTACAGAGGCTACAGAGAGCCCCACCTCCAGGCAGGTGTCTCCTTTCCAGGCTCAGACTCACACGCTTACTCCTCTTTCTTCCCTTTTCTTCTCCGTCTCTTCCCCTCTTCCTCCCCTTGTCCCCAAATCCCCACCATTTCCTCCTTCTCTTCCACAGCAATGCTTTTCAATAAGCCCAGACTGCTACAAAGGACAAAAAGTGATATTAATCTCTGGTCATTTCTGATTCTATGTGGGAAAAAAATTCCTTGGAGGAAGCAATTGATGGTGGTCTGTCCAAAATTGGAATTGGGGGTCAGTTTAAGTGTAGGGAAAAAAAACCAATGAAAATATTTTAATGATTTAACTTGATACGCATAGGAAGTGCAGGCTACTCAGAAATACATAAGCAGCCTGTGTTTCTTTCAAAAAATTCAATAATTCTTTGATGGATTCAGAGTTTCAGTTTGGGGAGTTGAAATGTTATGGAGATGAGTAGGTGTTGATTACACAGCTATATCAATGGACATACTGACCCTGAACTGAGCACTTAAAATGGTTAAAATAGCAAATTTTCTGTTTTGTGTGTTTTACCGCAATCAAGAAAAAAATGTAGTGACCCGTTAGTCACACAAAATAAAAAATAAAAATAAATAAAAAATAGATCTTCAGGTAACCAGTGAAGATTCTTCAAAATCTGCTCCAACTCCCCTTGGCAAACATTTTCCCACTAGGCCCACTGCACCCTCCTTTGCTGCGATGACGTGTAAGGGACAGCCTCCACATCTCAGGGACCATGATTCGTATTTACTTCCCACTCGTCTCAGGTGCTAGGATTATGCCCTACACTCTGGGTTACTTCGGGGTGACCTGACCTGTCGTCTTATTCCAGGACTCAAAAGGTGAGTCCTATCTTGAAAATGACATTCAAGGTGGAGGACAGGAATGCAAGAGAGCTGCTGGGACCAGGGAAACTCCCAGCGACTTTGCGGGCTTCTAATTGGGAATTGGCACATCAACACTCCTCCAGTCCCACTGGAGAAAGCGCTGGGCACATGCCCACACCCAGCAACCACCCAGGAGGGAAATGAACTGGAAGTTGCTCTTTGCTGCACAAACATAAAACATACCGCAACATACAGATACCCACTCCCCTTCCTTCCACAAACAAAATACACAAACAAAAATAGCATGTAAAAAGGGCATCGGGTTCAAGATCTAGGACCGTACAGTGGTTTCTACATCAGATCTGAAGGTGATGGCTTTGATCTGAAGACCTAGAAACTAAGGAGACAGGTAATAACCCTCTGCATTTCCACAATACCTCGAATGGAACAGGACAGGACAATCACAATCAATGCAAAGGGGACAATGTGGGGGAATGTAGCAATCACTGGACAATAGCAATTTTTAATTTCCGCTGGGCACACCTTGTGAGGTTCCACCATCTAAAGGCAGGGGATGTGCCTTGACCACCCCTGGGTCTTCTCCCTGGGAGTGGCTACCCAGCGCATGGCCCTTCTGACCCTCAATTCCAAACTTGGACAAGTCTTTCTCTTGCCTTTATCTTCTTCGACCACGGCCAAAGAGAGCATTGGAGGCTGTGCCCTTCCTGGGGCGCCCACGGTTTTCTCCGCAGGCTTCCTGACCATGAACAGTTCGGGTCCTGTGGCAGCTGTCCTCCACGATGTCCCCTAATGCTCTTACCCAGAATGGGTGCTCTTGGGAAGTCCCCTTCCACATGTGTCAGGGTTAGTTTGAGTGGCCAATGGCATACTGCATAAGTGACAGCATGTCACTTTCAAGACTAGGTCCTAAAATACAAAAAAAATACAAAATCACTCAGATTCTAACTCTTTTTTGCAATAATTGGCTTTAAACATAATTAGCTCATTTAAAAATGAAACCACTTATATGTGTGTGTATATTGACATATGTATTTATTTATATATCAACATGTATTTATCTATATAATGTACATATAATTTGGAGCTTTTCCAACTAATAAGATCCCATAACTCCTCACAGAACTAATGTTCCTTTTGACCCTGTATCCTGCTGAGATTTCGTACTAGCGTCTTACACAGAGTAACACATTCACCGGATTCACTTTTCAGTGCTTCCTACTGATTTTTTTTTTAAATATGTGCGTTATTGGCAGCATTGCTTTAAGTCGCTTTAAAATTTGTGACCTCCTATCACTTGATAATGCAAAAGCAGTTCCCAAAGCTATATTTCAAAAAACTGTATTAGCCTAAATTCCATTGCCCTCATTTGCTGAGAAGAACTGATAGCTTATGCACATTATTTGAGAGCTAGTATGTGCTAAGTGCCGTGCCAGATTCTTAAAATACACAATTTCACTTTGACTTTACAAACTGCCCTTTGTGGTAAGGATTATGAGCATCATTGTACAGAAAGGAAATTGAGAATATAAAGGCTTAAACTTGATCCAGGTTTCATAGACAGTATTTCATAGAACAGGAATTTAGTTCCAATTGCCTGGCCCCAACGGCCATGTTCTTTCCATGTCTTCTGTGCTTCTTCCATGATCCAGAATATTTTTAGTACTTAGATCCCAGGGTGGAATGATAATATGGAAGGAAAATTGTTCAGAGACTATCAAGAATGGAGTTTAATTCCCGTATCTGGATTCTTCCGGTCACGCGACCTTAAGAAATTTAACTATGTCTCCTGTGCAATGAGGCTTTCAGATGAGAAGTGCTACTACCCCAAGATTGATTTGGGGTCCCACCTGGGTTCTCAGCCCTGCAACCTTAGATCACTCACCTCACCTCTCTGGGTTTCCATATCCAATGCACAAAATATAGGAGCATGGAACCCAGTAATTGCCAAACCATCTTACTGCTACAAAATTCCATCACTTCTAGCCCATTTACAGATACATACGCGCAGGGTGGGGCAAACATAGGTTTACAGTCATGAGTATGCAAAATGTGGAGTTTATTCTTGTAGTATTATTAATTATTATATTATTTTCTATGTGAATAACTGTAAATCTACTTTTTCTCCTTATGCGCGCACGTGTGTATATATCATCGTCGTCGGCAGCCGTCCGTCTCGAGAGACGATGGTGTAGCTTCTTAAGAGTCTATCTGCACCGCTGAGAATGACTGTGCAGTCCGACTCGGGAGTGACACCGTATCTGTCTCCTCCCGTGCTGAATCGACATCTTGCGATGACGCTGGAGTGTCCTCTCCAGTGAAGCTGAAGCTACAGAGCCTGGGCAGGGTGATATGGAGGGTCTGCTGTTGCCCATGCAGCAGACCCCCCCTCTCTTCGCAGCTGAAGGGTCCAAGGGAAAGACGGAGTCAATACAGCTTGGCTTCAGGTGCGCCGCAGGAGTTGCCGGTGTTGACTACAACGTCAAACCGCCTTAGGGACTCCGGCTCCGGATTTTCTGTCGGGGTTTACTCCCTTAGCCTTTCCCCTGAAGAGGTATGCCGCAAGGCAGCGGAGGTTTTTTGGAGTCAGAGTTTTCCTTCTCTGATGTGCCCTGACTGGAAGATCGAACCAGCGACACTTAGCTCGCAGGCCGACGCTCAATCCACTGAGCCAAACCAGCCAGGGTGTGTGTATATATATATATATATATATATATATATATACACACAAGTGTATAACCATTATTGTTATTACTCACTTGATTCTCACCACTGAGTCTAAGTTTTGACCTTTATATCTCTCTCCCATACGTCCTCAAGTTCACTAATTAATGAATCATTTGGTTTTCTTCCATCTTTAAAAGAAGCACAAACAGGCGTTAAACCTGTTTACAGGCACTCACTCCGTTGTGCTACAGCACACTTTTGAAAAATGTACTCCTCCCCAGCGTCTGTTTCTGAACACGAACATGTACAGATGTGTCTTTCTCAAGCAGCGGGCGGTGTTGTTCATGGCCAGCCTTTCCGTAGCTGTCACCGTAATGGCCTGTAAGAAACAGATGGGCTGATGGAGAGTAGAGAATTGAATGCTTTGTTTTTTTCACTTTTTCAGTTAAAAGAGAAAAGCATCATTTAGGCCATCCTGCTGAGCTATAGATCTTTCCCAAGATGGTTTTCTGGTTTTAACAAGTATTGATGTCAGAGAGAAGAGGAGAGACAGAAATGACCGAGAGGCTGATAGCCACCTAAGAACATTGTCACAGAGTACTTGTGCCTTAGAGGGGTCATAAGGTTTTCGTCTCTGGTCCTCAACATTTTTCCCAGCTGGTAACCTCAAGAAGACTAGTATATTGTAATGAAATACAGGTAAAAACGGTTGTTTTGTCTGCATATGTATCAACACCTGGACTGCCATGGATTCCAGTAGGCGGTGGATATACAACAGCTACCAAGGTGTAGTCTTTGAATGCAAGAAGCTTATAGGCCAACGAGGGCCACAGCGAAGTGTATAGAAATATGTAATGCAGTGCGGTGCATGGGCCAACACCTAGTAAAAAGCTAGAAAGAGACATGAGGAGTTGATTATTGCTCGATCGCAGAGTGTCAATATAAAAGGGGAAAAATGATCTCGAAGAAGCTGAAAGTTCTGAAACCTTTCTTAAAATATGGTGAAGTTTTTGAACAAGTCAATGCGGTCAGATCTTTATGTTGGAAAGATCTTTCTGGTCAGAGGCTGGAAACCCGCAATGATGAACAACCCCAGGGGAAGAGAGAGCAGTCCAGGTGTCGCAAAAGTAGCCCAGGTGACCAACGTCTCCGGCGGCTTAATGACACCTGAGCATTCCTTTATCTGTGGAGCTTGAAAGTGAGGGGAATGTCAGGGACCATCAGTGTTTGCGGCCAGAACTTACTCTACGGCAGGTCTTGGCGACGGGTTCATATCTACTCCTCCAGTCCTATCCAGGGAGGTTGCTTTGGGGCAAGGGCCTTAAGTCAAGTTTTGTTTTTTTGTTTTTGTTTTCTGTTTTTTTTTTTTTTTTGGCATGACACGAAGATTAAGATGGCAAATAATTCGTAAGTGAACAAGCAAGGAACAAAAGTTAGATGTCTCTGATTTCAAAGTCTGTGCTGGTCAATGCAGGAAGGTCCACGCTGCAGGCTGGAGTGTGCAGATAATTAAAGCCCAGTCCTTCCAGATTGTTTTGCTTTTCCATGGAATGAGGCCTTGATGTACATTGAGATCCAACTCCTGCGTCACCTCCTCTGGGACCTTTGTCAAACCTCTACAGAATAAAAGTCTCTCTTCTGCATCCTTACGCAATGAAGGCCATAGACAGGGGGATCCTGTTCACCCCTCTCCCCCAGACCCTTGCGCAGGCCTGGCAGTGACGGGGTTTGGCTTGATGAGCGAGTGAGTTATTTCTGCGTCCTGCCTTCCAAGGACCAACCCCTACACTCCCTGTGGGTCTGCCTCCTCCTCTGCTTTTCTCAGAGGACCTTCAGAGGGCATTCACGGATCATTAACCCCCTTCACCATCAGAGTGAAAGTTCATGTGGATTTCTATACTCGGAGCATAATTTTATTTCAAAATTCAGGAAGCCCCACCACGCGCCGGGTGTAGAGCTACCCAGAATCTTACCATTCCTCCGATCTAAAACGTATAGCAACTAAAATTAATGAGTCCATCTACCTGTGTGCCAGAGGCCCTCACGGTGCATGTTTTATTTTTTCTACTTTTATTTTTTCTTCTTTAAGTACATATGTTTGAGGCTTGATCTAGCCCTTTATGTTAAAAAATATACCAGCTTTTATCCTGTGTTATCCTTCTGATTGAAAAAAAAAAAAAGCTGTATTTGAAGATCAAGCCTCACCCTCTGTTCCAAAGAACAAGAACAAACCTTGTGACTTTCTGGTGTTGTTGTTGGCTTTGGAGTGTGGGCCTCTCTTTTATCTCCTGATAAATCTCCAGTTTTATTTTCTCTCTTCAGTGGGTGAAGTGAGAGATTTTTATCGAAGGCCCCCGCAGGGATCGGGAGGAGGCCGGCTTTCACCGAGAGATTTAGGACTCTGTGCCTAAAAGGGAAAGACAGGAAGGCAGGCTCAGGCTGTCCAGCCCTAGTTTGTGTGCTGGGCCCTGTGCTGGGTTAAACATTACCCGCTAAATCCACCTGCTCACCCGCCCATTAGGCATTCCAGCTCCAGCTCTGCCCCTGCCACCAGTGAGGCTGCGCAGATTTAGGGAAGAGGTCCGAGAAGACAGGGGGGGGCTGGGGTTTGTATTGGACCTTTTAGGTACCACTTTGGATTCTCTCTGAGTTCTGCCACTGCCTCAGGGACCTGTTCTGTGTCAAGAGAGACCAGCTTTAAGGTGGCACAGACTTTCAGGTGGCCTTGACCTGTGCATTTCTCCTCCAGCCCAGACTTCTTCATGGTCTTGGGGTGTCCTGCCTATGCAGCTTGGACACGAAGCTGTGACTAATCTGAATGGAAGCGTGAAACCAACATATCAATGGGTTTTCCTTCTCTCTCCAAGTGAAGAGTCCCGAGGTTCATGTCATGTGGCTTCTCGGAAGGTCATAGGGGTCAGGCTGCTGGTCATCATGGCAGTGCTGAGTTCCTGAGCATCCTTGTGTTGGTCTTTCTCCCCCCTTCCCTGCTCCCCTCTCCCATCCTTCTTGCCAGTTCCCTGGGACAACGTGGCCCCCAAAAGCCCTCACCCTACACCTTGGTCTCAGGCTCAGCTTTCATCAGAATTCTAATCCCAGCTCAGAATCTATCTTCTTTCCAATATTCTAGTGGTTTCCAAGCTTGAGTCTTTTTTGGAGAGATTTAAATACTAGATTCTTGGACCCTGCCCCCAGACTGCTAAAAATATTCACTTTCTTAATTTCATTCTTCTGATTCTAATTTTGTTTTATTTCCCCATAAACTCCAGACATTATTCTTATTCAGTGCCAAGGTTTTTCATCCAGATATTGACTGGGTTCCTCAAGGTCAAAGGCTAGGTCCTTTACTCTTTGGGTCATAGCATACACATACAAAACTGTTTCTTGACTTGAATTAACTTAAATGATGTTTTTGTAGAAAAATGTGAACTCTTACCTCTATTAAGGAACAGCTTCCCTAGAAAAGTCAGGCATTCCACCCTCCAAAATCTTGGTCCCTTGACCTGCAGCTCTTACTGGGAAGCTAATGTGCCTTAAGGCTTCCTTCCGTCCTCAAAGCGAGGGCCTCTCTGAGAGGAGACCCACAGGTGGGGAGGATGACCTAATATATTCATTGCCTTTTAGTGGCATAGAAGCATCATGATGTATCTGAAAAAGCATGAATTTGGAGATGAAACCCTTACATTTAAACCTCCAGCCTATCTTATAACAAATTTCTATGACGTTCTGTTTCCTTATCTATCAACATATTTCATCAGGTTTTTATAAGCGTTATATATAAAGTAACGTGTAAAAGTCCTTTACAAACCATAAACCAATCTATAAGAATTGGGCAACAGGAATGCTTTGAGCTAGCTGAGTAATTGCACTCTCCCAGAAAAACCTGGGAAGTCCAAGTGCCATCTTTCTGGCTTCATGCTGCTTAACCCGGGGCACAAGCAGCCACTGCGTTTCCACCATTTCTTTTGCAACTTTGAAAGGAAGACCTACCACACTTCCTCTTCTTGCTACTGTGCTATCTCATGGGGTGAGGTGATTGGAAATTCGTAGCTGGAACTCATGAGGGCCATTCGGTGATCATCTTCAGAAACACATTTTAAAATGGTCTCCTTAACACATTCCTTAAAATGTTTGCAATTTTATTGCAAGCAGCATGAGTTGGGAAATGAAAATTATTTATTTGGAAACTTGGCAGTGCAGTGATTTATATGTTAAGCAATGGTGGGTCTATAATCTGTACTGTGTATATTTCCATGAACAAAATCACCCACCTGTCATCTATAGTAAGCATTGCAACTTTTAAGTCAACATTCAGGTAGTGTTTCTTCCTTTCTTTGATGCCCAAATGCCAGCAACTTTACTGTTTTGGTTGAGAAGAACACTTGTGGATTGTTTTTGTTAAATAAAAATTTAAACAGTGGAGTTGAATTTAATGTAATTTAATTCAATAAGCATTTCCTGAACCACTTACACATGTAAATACCTGAGACAAACAAGGTGGGAGAATCACTACTATAACCTTACATGCAAATTGCCATTTAAAATGGAGTCGCCTGCAAACAGATCACCTAATTTAACCCTGACAGCTTCCTTGAGACTTAAACAATCTAAGTGTTATCTACACTGTGGAGAGAGAGAAATTGATGCATAGGGAAGTGGGAATTAAAATTGATGAATCAAGCATGGTATCTCAAATGCTGCACTGGGCATTTGAAATATTTAGTTCTACCAACAAACCTACAATACAGTCATCTTTCCCATTCCCATTTTATTGAAGAGACAACTGACTCTTATTGAAATTAAAGGATTTCTCCCAGGCCACCCAACTAGAACATCCACAGACTGTCTGACTCCAGTTGTAGGTGACTTTTTATGCCAATGGGGACAATCAAAATGATGAATCACGGTCGTAGCAAAGAAAGCTACTGAGCTCATCCGAATGTTACGGAGAGGCTGGGCTGAGCGGCTCCGGAAACAAAGGCGGTGGGGCTCCTGCCCCAACACCCGTCCCTCTCACGGTGAAGGTGTGATTAGCAGTGTCCTCGCTGTATTATCTGGCATACTAAAACCATGCTCATTTACATGACCGGGACCTGGCAGAGGTTCATTCATCACTCATTATCAATGCTGTCCTTTCTCTAAACAGCACAGGACCATTTTTAATATGAAAATATTGTATAATTCGTGGCAGTTGAAAGGAGGTGTCCGTCATCCTTTGCAGAACCACTCGCCTCTGCCTACTCTGTAAGGGCAGAGAGCTGATGTGAAGGTCAAAGACCTCAACTCCCACGTCCATGGCCAAGCCCCTGAACCCCCCATTGCCTCCTCCACAGCACAGTGAAGAGACAGGACACGAAGCTGCTGCCTTGGGAAAATCGCTTTGTCTCTCAGACGTCCAGTTCCCTCTCCACAAAATGTGAGTGGGGTCAGTGACAGACCCAAGTCATCCTGAAGTCTCCTCCCACCCCAGGTAATGTGGAAAGGGTCCTGATAGAGAAAGGAGGGGTGGGCGATGAAGGGGATGAGCATCCCCAAAATTCCTGCCCACTTGCTTAGTAATTAGACCAGCGATGCTCTTTCAGACACAGCTGTCCTCGGTAAGTGCGGGCTGAGACCGTGAGTGTATTCCCAGTACTGCATGGAGCTCTGGGTCGTAGGTGCCTACAAGGCTCCGTCTGTGTAATGACAGAGTCATTAGTTGGCTCGGGCCGCTGTAACGAAGGACCACAGACTGGGTGGTTTAAACAACGAAAACTTATTTCCTCCCAGCGCCGGAGGCTGGAGGTCTGAGATCGAGGAGTCTGAGCTTGAGGCTGATTTCTTCCAAGGCCTTTCTCCTCAGCATGGAGGTGGCCGTCTTCTCCTTCTGTCCTCACATGGTCGTCGTCCCTCCGTGTGTCTCTGTGTCCTGATCTCTTCTTACCGGGGCAACAGTGAGATTGAATTCATCCCAACCCTACTGACTTCGTTTTATCTTAAAAACCTATGTAAAGACCTCATTCCAAATACAGCCCCGTCTGCGGTGCAGCACAGGGATTAGCGGGAGGACGGCCCTGTCCAGCCCACAGCAGATGCTGGGCCACGTGACCCCAGAGGGTTAACCTGCCAAGCCTTCATTTCCTCGTCTGTAAAGTGGAGCTAAGGACGGTCAGGTTAGAGATGTATTATAACCATTAGAAATAATGTATCTGAAGAACCTGAATGATGACTCTTCTCTGTTACTCAGAGTGAGCTACCCACTGGAATAGCACTCAGATTCACTGGCTTAACATATGGAAAGTTTATTTCTCACTTATTTTCCAGGCCAGTGGGCTCTTCTCCAAACACTGACTCTGGAATCCAGTCTCTTTTCTGTCTTGTGACAATCCCCCTTTCAAGCAGCAGCTCCCACGATGGCTCAGGAAGTGGATCAGGGAGTGGAAATGTGCCACAGAAAATGTCTTAGGGAAGTAAGTTCACCTTCCATTGGCCCGAACTGGGACAAGGAGGCTGGAAAAGAAGTCCCTGGCTGACAGTCCTCTTCCCGGTGACAATTCTGCCTTGTGGGAAAGGAGAAGAGTCATTTGGTAAGAGTTACCTGCATCAGTCGGGGCCTCCACAGAAAACAGCAGATGGCATGCTCGGAGTTTAATACAAGGACAGTTTGCAGAGGGATGGGCAGGTTTTAAGGAAAACTCACACACATACGTGCTCTCCGTCTCCTCCACGCACATCAGCACTCTCACACACACTCACACTCTCTCCCACACAGGGACCTCCAGCTGTCCGAGAGTTACAGTCCTTTCCTTGGTCCTCCTAAAGGCACCACCACCTAATGGTCAAGTCCTTCTACCACCATTCCTGGTCCTTTGGGAGTGCTTAACAATCAAGTCCCCTTCCTTGATCCCCTCCACGTTGTATACACAGAGCACGGCAGAAGGAGGTTTGAGGTTGTTCGTATGGAAAAACGATCCAATAATTAATAACTAATAATATAAGAATAAACTCTGTGTTCCGACTACTCACAACTGTAAACCTTCTCCCTCTCCCTGCCGCCACCTGTCACCTGATCTCACCAGGTGGAATTAGGGAGGAGATAAAGGGAAGTTTCACCAAGGAGAAGATACAAGGAGATTTCACGAAAGAAGGAAGCAACCGACACAGAGCAAGCAGCTGCCACGTCCTGAAGCCACCTCTGCAGAATGTCCGTGTGCATCGAGGGCCGCCCCAGGGGAACTGCCGCAGCCGTGTGATGTCGCGGTGTCTAAGTGACCTGTTCGCGGTCCCGTAACAGGAGCACGCTGAAGAGCTCAACGTTGAGCTGGGTCCCTGGTGTCTGATTCACGGTCCCTTCCTTCTGCACAGCAGCGCCCTCGCACGAACGGGCCCCAGTGAGCAAGGGCCCGAGCGGCTTCGTCTCGGGAAAGGGCACAAAGGGGCCGAGACTGAAAACCTGCTTCCTTCAAACCCAAGTTGTCATTTCTTTGCATGAGGGACCAGCCTAGACAGACATATGCCGACACTTGGGCTACGATTGCAGGGAAAGGAAATGATAATTGAGGCGCCAGGGATCGATTCGACAGCAACGGTGACAAGAATTACTTTTCGCTCCAAGCGAAGAGCACACGTAATAAGAAGTGAGATAATACCAATAAAGGTTACACAGACCGCAGCTGTGGCAAAGGCTCTGGTATTTTTAAAAAAGCAACTGGTGATTGAGCAATCGTGTTAATAAAGCAAATATTTATTTATAGGAGGCCCTGGAATTGGGACTCTTCAAAGTCAAAGGGATTAGCAGTTGATGATGAAATAAAACTGAAGCAGGGAGGCGGTGGCTCTCTTCGACGGGTCTCTAAAATCTGACTAAAGCAGCACACGCATGGGGTCAAGCCCAAAGACTACTGTAATGGCAACAGCATCCGTGATGCGTGCGTGCTTCTCTGTCATTCACAGAGCACCGCCACAGAGGAGGCGGACGGGCTCCCTCCCGAACCCCGTCCTTCCCGCCCACCTCCCACGCCCCACCCTTACTAGTCTGTCAATATTCACTTGTACTTTATGCCAGGCGGCCTCAAGGAACAAGGCAGAGGAGATACTTAGCTTTCCAAAGCTAACGTTCTCACTCGGGGTGGTAGACTTGGTACGGACCGTTAAATAAACAACTTTTTTTTTTTTCAGATTAAGGAAAGAAAGAATCAAGTAAAATGATAGATAGTAATGAGTCTGGGGACACTTTGGCGATGTTCAGGAAAGGCCTCTCTGAGGGTGTCACGTTTAAGCTCAGAGAGCCAACTGTGGGAAGGTCGTGGGTGGAATTAGCTTCTTAGGGCTGCTATGACAAAGGACCCCAAACTAAGTGGCTTAACCAACAGGCATTTGGTGCCTCCCAGTCCTCAGCTCTAGGGGCCAGAATCAAGGTGTTGGCAGGTATTATGGTCTGGATGTTGGTGTCTTCCCCAAATCTATATGTTAAAATCCAAATCCTTAACTTGATGATATTGGGAGGTGAGGTCATGAGTGGCATTAGGGCTACTATAAATGGGACCCCAGAGGTGTTTCTGTCATATAAGGATACAGAGAGAAGAAGTCAGCAGTCTGCGGCCTAGAGCAGAGCCTCACCAGAACCTGGTCTCGGACTTCCAGAACTGTGAGAAATAATTTCTGTGTTTATAAGCCACTTGGTCTGGGACTTTATTAGAGAAGCTTGAGCTGACAGACTGCAGGGTTGGCTTCTTCTCAGAGACTCCGCCTAGCTTCTGGGAGCCTCATGTGTCCCTTGGTTTGTAGTCAGTCATCTTTTCCCTGTGCCTTGACATCATCCCCTCCTGTAGCTGTCTGTCTCCTTTTATAAGGAATCATCAGTCCTGTTACATTAGGGCTCACCCTAAAGACCTCACCTTAACTCGATCGTCTGCAAAGATCCTGTTTCCCTAAAAGGTCACAGTCACAGTTACTGGGGGTTAGGTCCTCAATATCTCTTAGTAGGAGGTAATTTCACTCAAGCAGTACATGATACTTATTGTTGAAGTAAGAGGATGTCAAGTGCAAAGTCCCTGTTTACACACATGCGGTTCTTCCAAACAGCAAGCCATGCAACATTGATTCAAAGGCTTCTGTGCCCTGTACATAGACCCGAAGCTGTCGAGGAAGATGGGCAGGCTCCAAGTCAGAGAGCCTGCTCCAAGACCGCGTATTCTATCACTGTGGACAAGTCTCTTTCCACTCTGAAACTTCTCAAGTTCCAGAAAAGAAAGTAACATCTCACGCCTCGTGACCGAAAGCATCAATGCATATAAAAGTGCTTGTGAAATCACTCGATGTTATTAAATATTAAAGAGTGTCATTTCTAAAAAATCTATAGGACTAGAAATTTATTCCAAGCCTATGGAACAACGGGTTCATGTTAAAGATTGGGGATTATAGGGTTTGTTTTATATAAATTCTGGCCCAGTTCTCGGTTGTGCTTTCTAAAGGGTCATCTCCTGGTTATGCTTACAAATCCTTGCCTTGTGAGTGCTTGGTTTTGTCGCTGCTGTTTTGACATCATGGTAGTAGCTACTTATAATTTGGGGCCTCAAAGCCCTCTCAGAGACAACATGATAGGATGATAAGAAGTTGGACTCTGGAGCTGGATGGCCGGTTCTCCCCGTTGCTCACAGGGTGACCCCGGGCTAGTCCCTTCATCTGTCCCTATGTCACAGGGCCCCCAACTCAAATAGCTCCAGGATATAATAGAAGCACCTACCTCACAGGATTGTTCCGTAAACTTGGTTGATTTTGTGAGGCCTGCACCAGTGATAACAGCTGCTGGGAAAGAAGAACAGGCCAGGGGAGAGCTGGACCGCAGTGTTGCACAGGAGGAGAAGCAGACTCGGGGGCCCTGCTGGACTCCCACTCACACATCCCGCCATCACAAGGGCTGGATCAAACCCAGCTGCGACACTTCTGCAAAGTCGCCCACTCAAAGGCCACCAACACCTCCCAGAAGTGTGTGTCCCCCCCCCCCCAGGTGCGACTTCCCTAAACCGTTTTGTTGGGCCATTCCTCGTTGGGTGTTACAGATTGTGGTGCTCAGTACAGTACCCACTAACCACAGGTGGCTATGGAGGACATCCCTGTGGCTCTCTGAATTGAGATGTGCTTTTGAAGATTTTGTTTAAAAAAATAATGTAAAATATCTCAAGGGAAAGAAGGGGGAGGGTTGAGCCGAGGAACATGGATAAATGACCCATGGGCATGGACAAGAGGGTGGGGACTGACTGTGGTGGAGGGGCCAGACAGGGCAGGGGAGAGCCATGGGGGAGAATTGGGACAAGAGTAATAGAGTAAC
Source organism: Furipterus horrens (assembly GCF_987537825.1). NCBI lineage: Eukaryota > Metazoa > Chordata > Mammalia > Chiroptera > Furipteridae > Furipterus > Furipterus horrens. Next base: position 213,571,281 of record NW_028327172.1, read on the forward strand.
AATGAAATAAAAAAATAATGTGAAGTATCTCATTAATAATTTTATATTTATTACATGCTGAAGTGATAATGTTTTAGATATATTAGATAATATAAAATATATTTTTGAATCATTCTCATCTACTTTCTTGTAGATGTTTATTCAGCTACTAGAAAGCTTTAAATGGCACATCCGGCTACAATTTGTAACTACGTGAACCTGCAGTAGATAATCCTGTTATAAAACAACTGTCATCATTGTCACTGCAGAGTCACATAAAGAGTAGGACATCATGTACCTCGTCTACTCATACATTAACGTGCATCCTAATTTCCCTTTCTTTCCGCTCCCCATCTATGCTCAAGAAAATGCTACCCCAGGAATACAGTACCACTGATCCGTCCAGCAGAAGCCACAGAACGGAACATGCCCCCAACTTTGCTCAAACTAATTCTGTAGCTTGGACTAAACTTTGTGACTCTCTTCACTGGTGAAAATCGTATAATGTCCTTCAAATCAGGAGCGCTGCTCTCTGCTGGCTCCTCCAACTTAATCCTCTACAGCCAAAACACTTCCCTCATCTTTCTCTTATCACAACCCTTTCTTCCGTTATGTGTCCCACCTCTGTTACCGCTAGCACACACGTCTTCCTATTCAAATCTTGTGGGCAACTCGAACACAGGAGGCATTTACCCGACAAATAGTTCCTGAGCGCTGCAGCAAGTCCCAGGCATCAGGCCAGCTCTGGGATGACATTACATCGATGGAAAAGTGATTACACGTCTACTCTTTTCTTCTCTCGTTCCCTCTGCTGCAGAGACGAAACTGTTAGGGGAAATACCTGTGAAGGATAACGGGGGACAGAGAGCAGGAGTATGTCTGAAGAGCCTGCGACCACAATGCTCATTTCACACCTGTGGAAGGAGAGCAGGATGGGAGCGCTGGGTAGTGAGCGCCTCGGCTAAAATGTGGAGAACATCTCAGCTCAGCCAATCAGGTGTCTCTGGGTCAGAGGAACCCACTGGAAGAGTCCCCTGCCATTCAACAAGAATGGACTTACACTGGTAACCCTGACATACTCAGTTACTGACCACAAGCATCCCAGGCGAGGCTCTGCCTGGGGTGGAGCGGAGGACTCAGCCTCATCTGTGACTCCTGCAGCAGATTCCGCGAAAGGAAGTCTGAGCAGAGCACTTCCACATCGCCCAGGGTGTGGGGTTCGCTTCTTTTCACAGAAGATCTCAGGTGGCCTGAAATGCGACGTGTAGAGTGTAGCCCTCAGGTTAACTCTGGGCTTCGGAGTCACACAGATGTGCGTTTGAATCTGCAATGTCTCATCTATTTAGTTGTACGATCTTGAGGATGCAAGTTATTTCTCTAAACATCAGTCTTCATTGGTGGGTTATTGTTTGTTTACTCAACCACCTCGCTGAGTCATTATGTAAAATAATGGAATGCATACAAATCATGGCGCCTAAAACATAATGTGTTTAATTGATATTGGGAATAATCATCCTTATTGGTGTTGGTGGTGTCATTGTTGCGTGGCTGTCCATACCCTGGAATATCAGAGTGTGAATGCAGAAAATCTGTCAAAGAGAAGGGGAACCCATGTCAATCCCACTAAGGAAATGGGTCCACCTGATGCTTTCTAGCAAGCCTGCAGGAAAGGGGGCTAGTGGCTGTTATTTAGTTCTGAATCTCCAAAGAAATAACATGTCTTTCCACATTGGGAAGAAAGCTTTCTCAGCACTATAATTTACATGACATTTTCCACAGGGGAGTTTTTGGGGACAGGATCATATTCATCCTGTATTTCCCTTGGGTTGGGCTGAGGCCTCCCCAGAGTCTGCTTCGGGGAACTGGTTAGGCTGATCTGAGAAACAGGAATGCAGTTCTGTCCAAGTGTCAGCACCAACACTATTTTGCAAAAAAGAAAGAAAGAAATTTCTTAGATCAGTTAAGACTTTTATCTACAGCCCCATGAACATCCTTGAGTCCCTCTGGAGACCTTCTAAGGATCACTGAGGACCACAGCAGAGGCGAGCAGATGGGATGTGAAGATGCCACCCACCTGGCTCTGTGTTCCCGGCCTGGCTCTCTTCCTTTTTCTCCTTACGGGGCGCTGGGAATATATATGGCCTCTCTGAGTCTCAGTTTCCCCACAGTGCAATATGGATAAATACAGCTTAGCAGAAGTGTTAAAAGAATTAGGCACTTAAAAAAAAGAAAAAGATTGCCAAAAAAACGGCCTTTTGGGGGGTTCCTTCAGAAGCAGACAAGGACTTCAGGATATAAAGATAATTTGGGCTATAAAAGCAGGAAACACAAGTAAGGAAGGTGTTATGGGTTCACTTGTGTCTCCTCAAAATTCATATGTTGAAGTCCTAAACTCCAGTATCTCAGAAAATGGCTGTATTTGGAGAGAGAATCTTTAAAGAAGTGATTAAGGTAAAACGAGGCTATAGGGGTAATCCCTAATCCAACATGACTATTGTCCTTACGGGAAGAAACTAGGACACACAGAGGGGGCCCAGGGAGAAGACAGCCATCAGCAGGACAAGAGTAGAGGCCACAGAGGAAACCAGCCCTGCTGATGCCTTGATCTCAGACTTCAGGGCTCCAGAACTGAGACAGTAGTTTTCTGTTTGGGGGCCCCTCAGTCGATGAGATATTGATGGGGCAGCACCCAAACCTAATAGAGGGATGAGGAAGTAAGACAAAGGGAAGGGGGCCATTCAGGGAACATCAGGGAGCAGGGGACTCCTGTGGGACTCTGGGGCTCGGTCCCACTTAGGACGCTAAGAGACGTTCAAGAGCTCCCCTCTGGCTTATCTCAACCCCAAGGGTACAAAACTGGGGTGCTCATTCACTAGGTCTCATCCTTTTTTGGCTGAGGGCTGGAGCAGTAGCATCCTGGTCTGCCTGTCCCATGGCAGGCCGAGCCTATCCTGACATCAGAATGATTCTTCAGGCCAGATCTGTAAAAATACCTCAGAGCAAAGGGACCTGTGAGTGCCCAGCACAGACGATGGAGCATGGATAGCGTCTGCTACCCAAGAGCTTAGAAAATGCTAAGTTACCCAATAAAGGCAGCTTTCATGAAGTCAGCGCACATATACTGACCCCAGGTTGTGTGCTAGGCCTTGGGATTCCCCGAGTGAGCCAGACAGATGAGAATTCTGCCATTATTCAGCTTGAGGACACAAGGTGGCATTGAGAGGGGCAGAGAGGGAACATATCACAAACAGAACCTCGGGGAGTGATCAGTACTATGAATGAAAGGAAGCCGGATGATGGGCTGATAACCCGACCCAGGGTCACTACTATTTGTAAATGCAAAGAACAAAAGCCTCAGAAACCTATTGAAAAATTCCTCACATAGTTGGGAAATGACTTTATTTACCACGGGACTCAGAATTCCAAGCAGACTTCAGCTGGGGTTGGGACACAGCTCCACTTAGTTCTATGAGGGTAGCATGTGGAAGGGCAAAACCCTGAAGAATTATGGGGAAAAGATACAAGGTCAGTTTTTAAAAGGGCAGGTGATTATACTTTAAGGGAAGTGGCCTTTAGCTGAACTGAATTCTTGTCTGTTCTTAGGATGAGCTTCACATTTCTAGATGCCCGATTTGTGTAGTAAGGAAGGAAAAATAACTAAGATTCGTTATCAAAGGAATCAGCTAGTCAACAGATAAGCATTTAAATATCTTCTACAGTAAGTCCTTGGGCAAATGATCTAACAGCAAAGTATCCAGAGGTGGTCCCTAACACCATAGGGGCAGTCTAGTAATGTAATTCTCCACCAGGGGAGATTTTGACCCCAGAAGACCTTCATCAGTACCTGAAAACATTTTATTTCTCAGAACCAGGGATTGCTCTATCTGATGGATGAAGGGCAAGAAAAATGCTCAACACCCTACAATTATACACAGGACAACCCTCCCCAATAAAGAATTATCTGATCCTAAATATCAACAGTGCTGAGGTCAAACCCTTCAGGAAAGTCAGTGCTACTGCACCTTAATTCCTCAGCGCCTCTCTTTGTGGGTTCTCTCGGTACCCAACGCAAAGCCGCAATGTATTGGATGTTAAAGAAATATCAATTATCACATAATGCGGATAAATGCGGATCATCAAGGACATGTGATATAGTAGAAAGAGAAGAGGACTTAGAGGTAGACGCCCCTGGTTTTTCATTGTTTAACTTACTATTCATGTGACTTAAGGCATGTGGCACAGCCCCTATGACCCTCAGCCTTCTCATCTGTCACAGTAGAGTGGGTGTAAGTGTGTAATGGAGAGACACATAAAAAGCAGCCAGCAGGGTAGGACAGCCTGCAGGTCCCCCTGAATATTCTCTCTCCCAGCCTCCCTCCCGATTGCTCAGCCGCCATGCCCATTTCTAATTCTGAGTAAATTCACCAGCTGTCCTTCATTTTTTCCTAGGCAGATATTAGCCCCAACTTCTTGGTCATTTATTTCCCTGGGACTTAGTTTCTAAGCATTAAAATTATTTTTAAAATGTAGATTTTCATTTTCAACTCATTTTCTTTAACAGTTTTAAAATTCTTATCCATAAGTTCTTCCGAAGGAAAACAAACCTGAGTAGAAAAGATCATGGCATGAAAACAATGCTTTGCAACTGGTAAAAATCAACCTTTCTTGAGGAGAATTTTTTTCATCTCTAAACGTTTATTCACCCATTTGTCAGATCAGTGGGCTCGCTAATAGGGAGCTAAGACAGAAGGATTTAAGTGACTGTTACGACAACCCGCACCCTTAACTGTGCATTGTCACAGCAATAGTGACAACCAGGCTGGGGTGCTCAGCGCTGGGCTAAGGGTGCTTTGTTTGGTTTAATCCTTACGGCAGCTTCACAAAGCAGTTATTATTATTCATCTTGCTTTACTAATGGGAAAAAAATGGTGCTCAGCGACAGTAAAAATTTGTTCAAGGCCACTAAGAAAAAGCAGAAACGTTATTTAATTTTTCACATAAGTTGACTCATTGAATGCTCATCAAAAACAACATGGGAGTGTCCGCTCTTTTTCTCGGTTTTTCATATAAGGAGCTGAAGACTCAGGATATGGTCATTTCGAAGGGGTGTTTGTGTTAGAAGGAAATCAGGACAGAACCGTCCAACATAGTCAGTCATGAGCTCTGATCTGGAAATAGAAAGTCTGTGTCTGATTCCCAGACTTGACACTTTAGATTTCTGGTCTTAAATCCCGCCCATATTTAAAAAACAAAAACAAGAAACAAAAAATGCGAAGGATGGACATAATTCAACCCTTTACATCAATTACCTCTTTTGACCCTCACAGCAGCCTGCCCAGGTGATTGCGGCAAGGACTCCTAGCCACAACCCAGGTATCTATTTCTTCTACGGATGTTGAATTCTTCACGTCTGGGGACTGCCAGTTATTTTTCATTATGTAATCTGGGTGCCGTCAGTGGCTGACACATAATGGGGTTGCTACAAATGTCCATGGGATGAAAGACTATCCAATAAACATTTAGAAAAGAATGCTTTCTCCCTACACAGCACATGAGGTATTATAGAAATTGAGTATCATTTCCCATTCTGGTTTCATCAATTAAATAAATGTCTACCACTGCATAGGATGTCAATACAATTATTTACATCCAAATCATTCCTGAACTTGACTTGACATTTAACACAGAAGGAAGGATTAGAAATATACTCCTAGACAGTGATGGCTTGCCAATTGCTAACTATGAGAAGCACTGTCCTAAAGGGGTGTCCATATATAAAACCCCATGGCTTCAAATTTATTGATTACTTTGAACTGACCCCTCTGCTGAATTTTAAATTCCTATAGCCACTGCCTAAGTGGTATTTCCATCAGGTTGTCTGGTAGATATTTCTAATTTAATATATCCAAAACTGAGGTCCCAACCTTTTCCTTGAAATCTGTTTCTCCTCTAACTGACCCCATGACAACAGCATTCATTAAGTTGCTTGGGTCAAGAACCTGGAACTTATCTATAACTTCTCTCTCTCTCTTGATTAATACTACCCACGTCCAATTCATCAGCTCTTCCTTAAGGCTCTACTTCGAAAATTACGCAGAACCTGACTATACCTCTTGTCCAGCATGACTACCATTGATCAGCTCAGGCCACCATCACGCCTGGGCTGCAGCGGAAAAAATAGCCCCATTGTTCTCTCCGCTCTGACCCCCGATCACCCATACTTAAAACTCTGTTATGTCTCTTCTCTCTTCTTATTGCCCATATTACAAAACCGCACCTTTAACCGGCTCCTACCTCAGTGGGTCTTACGCCATTCCTTGTAGGTATCGGGTGTATTTCTGTCTCGGGGTCTTTATGTTTACTGTTTCCCTAGCCGAAGGCGTGGTCTGTCCGGTCCCTACTGAATTCCTAGGACCTAAAACAGTGCCTGACAGCAAGGGGCTCAGTCCGTACACATTGAGTAAAAGACGTATATGCTATGTAGACTCATTCTGAAAAATATCACTGGTGGACATCTGTTTATTTATTCATTTAACAAGGTATCCAGAAGCTACTGTGTGTCCGGCCCTGATAATAAATTGTGAGTATGAAGGCAAGGATCATAGACTCGGATACTTTTTTACTTATCAGAGAGATAGGCATTAACCACACACAAATGAACTAACATTATTAAATAATATTGAGATGGATATGGGAGGGTACATCACAATAGGGGATGGGGGACCCTCTGATAATGCATCTCAGGCTTCAAGCAGAAGCCTGAATCATGAGAAAGCAGCAGTCCTGTCAGCAGCTGGGGTGGCTCTCTCAGGCAGGAGGAATAGCGCGCAGGAAGGGCCCTGAGGCAGGAAGAAATTCTGTACCATTGTCAGGAGTAATAGAAGATAAATGTTACTGCCTGTAGTGACAAAAGAAGAGTTGTATGAGGTGATATTCAAATCGTATTGGGCTTCTCTTGAACCATAATACAGAGTTTGATGTTTTTTTCTAAATACAAGCAGAAGGCATCTACGCAGGCAACGGCGTGACTAAAATTAGCTTTATTTTACCACCACTCTTGCTGCCGTGCAGAGAATAGACTGGAAACACACAAAGATGAGACCAGCTACGGGCCAGGACCGGGGTAAGATGGTGTATTTGTTTCCTAAGGCCGCTGTAATCGAGTAACATGACTCCCGGGTTTAAACAAAGAGGTGCTGCCGCAGTCCCGGAGGTCAGAAGTCGCCGGTCAGGGTGTGTCCGCAGGCTCCGTCTGTCCTGGGGCCGCTGAGAGAGAATCTGTTCCACGCCCCTCCTGGGCTCCTGGGGGTGGGGGGGGGTGCTGGCACCATTCTTCAGCTTGTAGAAGCATCACCCAGACCCCGGCGTTCCTCCTCTGCGCTCCCCTACATTTGTGTCTGTCAGCAAATAGTCCTTTTCATGAAAACACAGTCCCATTGCATCAGGGCCCACACGAATAACCCGATTTCCGCTTAATTACCTCTGAAAAGTCCTTATCTCCTAATAAGGCACATTCACGGTACTGGGGGTCAGGACTCCAACACACAAGTCAGCCATGAATAGCAGGGACGGTGGCTGGATGAGAAAAGATAAGGAAATAGCAGTGCATGTTGGGAGCACGACATACCAGGACTTGGAGATGACTCCCAAGTGACAGACGAGGACAGAGAAGGAGGCAACCTGAATCTGATATTTAATAACGAAGTGGAAAGCTGTGTGGTTTCCTGGGAAGGGAAAGGCTAAGGCAGAAGCAGGTGCACGTGTGGTCTGAAACGCCTTGGGGCGTCAGACAGAGACGTCTAATAGAGATGTGACGTGGGCAGCGGGACCCATGTGTTAAGAGACGAGGTAGTGAGGCTGGGGTCTAAACTTGGTGTCACCAAATACAAACAGCATGAACAGCCTCGGAATCTTGAGGTTCCCTGAGGTTAGAAGGCAGGGAAGGAAAGGGGCCACGCCAGCGCCTTGAAGCACTACAGAATTTACAAGAGATCAAAAGAGCCCACCCAAGGGACCCAAGGAACAGCTGGTGAAATGGGAAGAAAACCACTTTTCTCGCTCGTATCACTGGGACAGAGAGAGGCAGCAGCTTCCAGAAAATCGGAGTGGTGGGCTGATAGAAGGAGATGAACTAGGGTGGCTCAGTGGGTTGAGCATCGGCCTGCAAGCCAAGCGTCGCTGATTCGATTCCCAGTCAGGGCACATGACTAGGTTTCACGTCAGGTCCCCAGTTGGGGGTGCATGAGAGGCAACCACACAGTGATGTTTCTCTCCCTCTCTTTCTCCTTTCCCCTCTCTCTAAAAATAAATAAATAAATAAACAAACAAATAAATAAATAAAAAAAATTTTTTTTAAAGGTGAACTAGGAAAAGGGTCCATGGAGCGTGGCAGCAGGAAGTTGTGGGGGACCCTCACGATAGTTTGTTTCCCGTGGTGATGGGACAGTGGGCAGACCGGGGAACACCGAATGGGACCTAAGAGTGTGACCCTCTCTGTAGCTGTTTTATGCGGAGGAAGGCAATACACGCAGCAATCACTGGAAGGGAAAATTGAGGCTTGGGTGATTTTCTTTTTTTCAAGAATCTTGTATTCCAATGGGAATAATCCCACTGTCTAAGGAAAAGATGAAGATGCTAGAGAGAGTGTCTCTGAAACAGGCATGACCATCCCCTCATACGAATGAGAACCATCAGGCTGGACGATGCTCGGGAGACCCTGGCAGGTGCCTGACCAGGGTGGGCTTCACACCAGGCCCTGCCTCGCTCCAAAGCCACAACTGTTTCCTTAATAACAGGCATTTTGACTGAAGGGAGGTAACGCCCACCTAACATCACTTTGTTACTTTATTTTGTCCAAACAGAATACACCACACTATTTTTTTTCCTACAGATGACTTTTTGGGTTTTGTAAATGCCAGCATTCGTGAATTTGAACAACAGCAAGCAAATATATCCTGCTATGTACATTTGCTTTGAATGTTACAATTAAAAATCAATAATTACGCAGCTTAGACTGTTTATGATAGACTGTTAGAACACGGACTGAGTTGTCATGGGAAAAAGAGAGCCGCCCAGCAACATACGAACTCGGGTTTTGTACGGGTTCCTGCTGGGAGGGAGGACGAGGGAACCTCTTTCCACGAGAAGGAAAAGACGAGTCTTAGAAAAAAGAAGTGCTTTGAAGAAGAGAAATTAAACACAATTAATGTTCACAGATTAAGAACTGGAGTTTAAAGGAAAAACTATTGTTGTTGGTTTTTTTTATCTCAAATAACATCCACCAATACAATGGCTTTGAGGAACCTCAGAGGCAAGAGAAAGTCAAAAATAATAGCTTTTCGTAGTTATAAATAGAAATGCACGCTTAGATGACAATTGTGGATAACAGTTAATTAGAGACAAGTAAAATTAATTTTTATTTGCATTCCGGAGTCGGTGCTGCTTTAACCTTTGTCTCCACTGGAATATAATCTTGCTTGAGAAGAAAAGGCACAAGTTAATTAGTATGAACCACTTCTCCAAAAAAAGTTTTAGCATTTTAGTTTAAGGGAACTGAGAAGCACAATTATCTTTCTAGTCCAGATTTCCTCATTTGTCTTCTTTTGTAGAACGCTTCCAAAGCTTCCCTGAGCTTTTAAAAATAGGAACTACATTTCCCGGGAGACAGCTAAAGAAATTTTTAGCCCAGAGACTAACCTCAGTTTTGGTAAGTCGTTTTAATAACAAAAATCATACAAGAGGTCAATATAAATATCTCTATAGTCTCATAAATAAATTATTTCAAGTAAATATCAATTTTAAGTCAACTTACAGAATGGTACAAACAGTACCTCTTATCCAAAGGGAATGAAATCCCTCTCTTTAGAAAGGTTGCTGTTCATGTTCTGGCTCTCTGAGTCCTGAATAGGTCAGCTTACCTTTTGCAAAAAAGAGGGGACGTTGCTCCAGCAATTTCTACCTTCTTACAATATTTTGAGAATTCAATTAGATAATGAATAAGAGAAGACTTGTAATATGTTACTATCGTTATCCCCTGTGCTGGTCCCTAAAACTCTCCATTTAGAGCCAGGAGAGAACGGGGCTGTATTTACACTAGGTCAAGGTCACGTTTCATGTGCACCACTCTTGGGAATGTATCTACATTGGGAGAGTCATCTTGGGCTTGCTCGTGACTGTTGAGCATGCTAGCTGTTTCATTTTTTAGAAAAACGGTCTCCTTAAAAGAATGATGAGTTAGAGCTTAATGTGTTTAAAATAATACAGTAAATGAGAGCTTTTCTCCAAAAACTATTTTCAGTAACACTATCCTGGGGTCCCAAACTCTGCAACCCAGGTCCTTGAGAAGCTCCAGCCTCACAGGGCCCTTCCCTGACGCCTTCTCTGGCTATAAGGATTCGCTTCAGAAAACCATCTGGAGCCACGATCAGTTTCTAAAAGTCTGAACTGGGTACTCACCCCTTCTTAGAGACAAGAGGTGAGAGACTAGCTCCCGGGGCCAAGTTTAAATACTCCCTGCCCAGCACCAGCCTTGTTGGTGACTGGTAGTGACAGGACTTTGGTTTGGATATTTCGTAACACAGTTGTCAGCCAAGGTTGCCCTGTCCATAAAGTTTATACAAAGGTGATATGGAAACCCCATTTTGTGAGTCCATTCGAGATGCTATACCAAAGGCCATAGACTGGGAGGCTTATAAAAACAGACATTTCTTTCTCCCAGTTCCGGAGGCTGGATGTCTGAGATCAGGGTACACCGTGGTCATGCGACTTCTCATTGTAACCTCACGGGGTGGAAGGGGCGAGGAAGCTCTGCTGGGTCTTTTTAAAGAACATGAATCCTATTGTGAGGACTCCCCCTTCATGACCTAAGCACCTCCCAAAGGCCTCAGCCCTTAATGCCATTTCTCTGGGGTTTAGGATTTCAAACCATGAATTTTAGGGGGATACATTCAGAACACAGGAACGTACAATGCTGGCCCCAAGTTGTCCTGCAGGCTGTTCTCCCCCTCAGCTCCCTACACATTTCTGTTGGTGTTCTGAGGCACATTTGCTCTCCTTTGGTGACCAACCACCTGTGGATCTTCCTGTTTTCCTGCTCTGAAGTGTACAGGACAGAGACAGTGTCCCCTGTGCTTTCAGTAAAGAAAACAAAGCTTCCATCCAACGTGCGTGCCCTGACATTCCTTTCTGCACTTTGCATGAACCAGGCTCCCTACTTACCAAACATTCCTGACTGCACAGCTTCCAGCAAAGCCACCAGGAGGATCAGGCCCTTCTGTCCCTCTGGAGTGTCCCACTTAGATTCCCTGGATTGATTTTTCCGAAGAATTTTGCTCTCTGTCACCCATGGGCTGTCCAGTGACATAATCACATGCTTTGTTAAAACAAACATCTTCAAATAGGTGCCTCAGCTTTACGAATGTTTTAAACTTTTATTTTATTGTGGCCGAACGCATCACGAGCTCTACCATCTCAACGAGGTTGAAGGTGGACAATACATTCCTCTTCACTCTAAGTACAGTGCTGGACACCAGATCTCTAGGTCTTGTTCAAGAAAAACTACCGCTGGTTGGTTAGTAAATCCCCAATTTCAGCATCCTCCCCCGGCCCCTGACAACCACTCCTGGAGCCTGTGAGTTTGACTATCTTAGGTACCTCCTATCCATGGAACTATGCAGCCTTTGTCTTTCTGTGACTGGTGTACTCCACTTAAGATAATGTCCTCAAGGTTCGTCCTCAATGTCGCCATCTGCATCTCACCTGTAAGTGGCGTGGATGATCAGCTGAAGCTGTGACTTGACCGTCTTTTCTTTCCCTCCTTCTCTCCGGGTTCTGTTAGTGGCTGAGAGCAATGTGAACGTATTTTCTTTCTTATGTAGATTATCACGAGCTGCTATTTTTGTTTCTCAGAGAAAAAAAGATGACTCTACTCAAATTTAATAAACTTTTTTACTTTAGAATTTTATTTTAGATTTACAAAACACTATGAGGATCATAGAGAGTTTTCATGTACTCCACACCCAATTTCCCTTATTATTAACATCTTATATTAACACAAGACACTAGTCAAAGCCAGTGGACTGGTGCAACTACATGATTAGCTAAATTTCATACTTTATTTACGTTTCCTTAATTTTCCCTAATGTCCTTGTTCTGGTCCAACATCCCGTCCAGGACAGATACCATATTATTTCAATCTGTTTTGGTTTTAAATAAACAAACAAAAAATTCTGATATACTTTCTGATATAGTCTCTCAGAAACCTTAAAACAGACTCAAAAAAAAAACTTCGAAAACTAAAGTTTCCAAGTAACCAAAACCATTGCTTCAATGGGATTATAAATCTGAGAGGTACTTTCCATATCATGCCCCCGCATCTACTTTACTAAGTGTACTAGGTACGTGGGGACCCAGAAAGCAGGTGGGCTCTTGTCTGGGTTCCTTCGCAGATCAGAGATGGGGTCGGGCCCTCTTCACTGATGTTGGCAATTTCCCACATTGTGAGTGGGAGTTATAACGATATCAATGTGACTTCAGTACCCTCCCAGGGAGACCAGTCACATTTCCTCCTTCCTCCCCACAGCCCCCACTGCTGCACATCTACTCAATCACCAAGGCTGTCAATACCAGCTCCTCGGTGTTCTCTATGGCTGTCCTCCCCTTTCAAATCCCTGCTCGCCTGGTCACATTGCAGGGCCTCATTCATTATTGAAACTGTGACAATAACCTTATTTTTTCTTTAGGTATCTGTATGGCTGTGATTTTGTTTTACCTGTGTTTACACTTAAGTGTTTTCTCATTTGGAATTTATTTTGATGAAAGAAGTAAAAGAGTGACCCATGTTTCTGTATCGATTTCCACGCTGCCTTGGTCACAGACTAACTCCCCATGCGCACTTGGCTTTAGTTTGAATTCCCTTTCATTCATCGTTTTGCCACTTTCTGCATCAATTTCTGTTTTAATTTAGAGTTTGTTTATGATATATTTTTATTTATGACATTAAAGCTGTCTTTTTTATTACCACTCCATTTCAGAGGTGCCTGTCTTATTCTTGAATATATATTTCTCAAAATAAAGTTTAGGATAGTTATGTCAATCTTTAAAAATCATCAAGAAGTTGACTGAAAGTACATTGAACTTACAGATTGGGAATGAGCGAGCCACTATCCCAATTCTGAGTCTCCCCTCATCTCAAGCTCAGGAAGTTTCCTCGTTTTGCTCTTTCATTCAGGTTACTCTAAGTAGGTTTTTTCAGCTTTTATCATAAAAATCATATGTATTTTTTAAGTTTACTTATATTTGGTTGATGCTATTGTAATTATAAGAGATCTTTTGGGGAGATCATTCTCTTTCTGTTTTTATTATGAGAAAGCTATTGATTTTTGTATTTTTTTTTTGTAGTTGTTGAACTTACTGAACTTCCCTATTGTGAGTGATTCAATAGATGTCATTTGGTTTTCCAGAAATGCAATATTATCAATTTTATGATATTTTTATTTTCTACCTCTGTCAAAGCTTGACTTGAAAAGAAGAAAGCATCATAGGAAAAACCATTGAGTATGACCACATAAAAACAAAAAATGAAATCTGAATTCAATAGACAACTTTACTAGCTTTATACTGAGCATTATAAAGATAAAAGAAAAAATGACAACTCTGTCAATGGGGAAATGAACAGAGAACCCAAGTATCTGATTCCCAAAACATAAATAATGGGAAACATATGAACGGACCCTCATCCTCACAGGTAATAAGAAAATATGGAAATAAAATGAGATATTTTTTAACCTATACTATTGGCAAAGATTAAAAATATCAGTGTTAGACTTCCAGCCAAGATGGAAGCATAGACAGACACTCTGCGTCTCCCTCCACAACTAAGAAGGAAAACAACTACCTCAAAACTAGAAACAACCAGAAGTTCCAGAAAAATCAAACTGCATGGAAGTCCAGCAAACAAAGATGTAAAGAAGAAATACTCACCCAGACAGGTAGGAGGGGTGGAGAGGACGTGGTGTAGTGGCAGTGGCAGCAGCAGGGCAGCAGCAGGCCAGCAGAAAGCGCAGTCACATGTTTTTAAAAGTCAGGAGGGACACTTGGGGAGCATTCCCAGCACCAGACCAGACCACACAGCTCACGGTCCCAGCACCGGGGAAAATCAAGCCTCATTGCTTCTGACTGTGCAGACCAGTGGGGGTTGGGGTGGAGGCAGAAACTTCTTATCTCAGCAGAGCCTGCTTGTTTAAAGGGCCCCCACGGTCCTAGAACGTCTGCAGACTCACCTACTCCGGGAAAAATGGCCAGGGCAGCAGCTAGAGGGGCGCCAGTCTGGTGCAGAAGTGGGAGAGATTCCTGGAAAAGGGGCAAGTGCTGGGCAGGCGGCATCATTCCCTCTTAGACCCGTCCCCCACATACAGCGCCACAACGTGGTGAAACAGGTCACCCTGTACTGATGAATCCCTAAGGCTCCACCCCTTACAATGTAACAGGAGCGACAGCTCTACCTGGGATGCAGAGGCAAATACACACAGGAGCCTGTCAGAATGAGGAGACAGAGAAATATGGCCCAAAAGGGGAAATGAATTAAGGTTCCAATGGGAGAACTAAGCAATGAGGAGATAGCCAACCTAACAGAGGCAGAATTCAAAACACTGGTGATAAAGATGCTCACAGGCTTGACAGATATGCTTGAGTACGGCAAACACATAACAGAGGAAGTGAAAGCTATGCTAAGTGAAACGAAGGAAAATCCACACAAAACCAATGGTTCAAATCAATAATTTGAAACATAAGGAAGAAAAAAAAATAGTCAACCAGTGCAGAATGAAGAAGCAAGAATTTAAAAAAAAGAGGAAAACTACCCAAATTTTGCAAAGGAGATGGACATACAGGTCCAGGAAGCATGGAGGGTCCTGGGTGAGCTGGACCCAGAGGGACCACACAAGGACACATCATGATCGAGATGCCAAAGGGGAAAGATAAAGAGAGAGTCCTGGGTGCAGCAAGAGAGAGGCAGAGAATTGCCTACAGGGGGTGTGCCTATAGTACTATCAGCTGAGGACACTTTGCAGGCAGGAAGGGACTGGCAAGCAGTATTCAATGTGATGAAAAGCAAGCTACAACCAAGATTGCTCTGTCCAGCAAGGCTATCATTTGGAATGGAAGGGCAGATGAAGTGCTTCCAAGACAAGGTAAAGCTAAAGGAGTTCATTATCACCAAGCCATTATTATATGAACTGTCAAAGGGACTTACTTAAGAAAAAGAAGATCAAAATTATGAACACTAAAATGACAACAAGCTCACAACTGTCAACAACTGAATCTAAAAAATAAAAACAAAATCCAACTTAGCAAATCATAATAGGAACAGAATCATAGGTGTGGGGATCATTTGGAGGGTTGTCAGCTGGGAGGGGGAGGGGGAGAAATGGGGAAATGGTGCAGGGACTAAGGAGCATAATTGGTTGGTACAAAATAGATGGGGGGAGTTAAGAATAATGTAGGAAAGAGTGAAGCCAAAGAACTTACATGCACGACCCATGGACATGAACTAAGGGGGCAGGATTGCTGGAGGGAAGGGAGGTACTGAGCAGAGGGGAGCAGAGGGGAAAAAGTATTGGGATTGCTGTAACACCATAATACTTTTTAAAAAAGGAAATATCAGCGTTTGTGTCTATGGAAGTAAGGGGCAAGAGGTCTCCTAACACAACACTATAGAAAATAGAAATTATTATAACATATTTGGAGGAGAACTAGCAATAAGGTACAAAATTTCTACTGTATATGCCTTTAATGCAGACTCCCTTTTTGGTTAATATCTCTCTACAACTATTCAGGAAAGTGTATAATCAACACGCTTTATGGATGTTCGATACAGCATTTTTTATAACAACAGATAGTAAATGGCCGTCCATAAGGAATCTGTTAACTTAATGATAGTTCATGCATAAAATGCACATAACAGAAAACTCTATAGACACCTAAATAGCGTTGAGCTATATTTATCCACATATAAAAGCATTCAGAACATTTTATGTGGCAATAAAGTAGCATGTTTATTAAAATCCTATTTCCTTAAAGTTATTTTTAAATTTATATACTTAGTTCATTTGGGGCGATAGCAGAAAACCATAAATGGGGAGGCTTGTAAAAAACCAAACATCTATTTCTCATAGTTCTGGAGGCTGCAACGTTCAAGATTATGGTCTTGGCCCAATGTGCTGTCTGCTTGGAGCCCATTTCCCAACTGGCCACCCTTTCTGGTAACCTCACATGGGGGGAGGGGCAAGGGAGCTTCTCTAGGCAACTTTTACAAAGGCATCAGTCACCTCCCAGAGACCTTGTCTCTTAAGACTATCATCAGCTTGGGTGTCAGGTGTCTGCATATGAATTTTGGGGAGACACATTCAGACTGTAGCATATACTCATATAACTTTCCCAAACTGTCAACCCTATTTAATATCAATTTAATGTCTTTCCACCGGAACACAATTCAAACTCTGTTTTCCTACCATCCATTTCCCGGTGGCCCTGCTTTTCTCTCCTGTGGCCCTCTGAAGTCAGGGTGCAGTCCCTCCCTGCTCGTGCTCAGCCACACGGCAGCCCCCCTTTGCTGGGGACACACCACGCTCCTCACTCAGCACCTGTGCCTGCCCCTCCCTCTGCCTGGGCAGTTCTCATCTAGCCTGTAGCATCCATCAGGTCTCAGAGGACACGTCACTCTTTATCGATGACCCCACCCCCGCCAGTCTGTATCAGGGCACTTGTTACCACTTTCAATGGCTTATGTGTTGAGTTGTTTTTCTGCGTACTACCCACATCTATCACTGTGCTGGAAACACAATGAAACCAAGGACTATAAAACTTCTCATTCATCACCATGTGACACATACTACATGATTAATAGATATTTTCAAATGAATGCATATCCATAAATAAATATCTGTACATATTCTCTGAAATATTGTCCATATTTATCTTCGTGTATTGGGATTGAGGTAATTTTAAATTTATTCTTTTTAGACTTCTCATACACTTCTCTATTGATATTCCATTAATTATATTTTATATTTCTAATTAAAATCTTTCATTTATTTACACATACCATATATAGATTAAATATATATGTGTGTGTGTATATGTAAATATGTAGAAAGGGTATATGTCTACTTTTAAAATGTGCATGATCAATACTTCTCCATAGTGTAATTCATCATCACTTACAGAATAAATTTTAAACACTTTAGCATGACATTCAAGTCCCTTACAAAACTCTTTAATGTCCCTTTTAAGACATCTCACTGTTCTAGATTGATTCACCCCGACAGCTCACCCTGAGCTGCGGCCACAGGGGGAAGCATGGCGTCCGGGACAGCACGTGGCCTTCACACACCTCGGAGCCCTGTCGAGCCGTCCACCTTCTCACAGAGCGCTGGTCGCCATCCTCTCTGCCCCGGAAACTCTCATTTCAGTCATGTCAGTGGGGCAGCCTTGTGCACCGTAAAAAGTCGGTGCCTAGGTATTCACACGGCTGATTCTATGTCTAGAGCGTAAACTCTTTAAGGCCGGGGAGCCTTGTCTTGTTCAGCTTTCTCTGCAACCTAGATAATCACAGTGGGTAGGAAGGTTTTTTTCTAATTGACTGACTTTCAAGTAAATCTTACAAAGATAATGTTATAGTTATTCTTTTTATAATATTTAGCCCCAAAATCAATGGATTCAAATAACAATCATTTTATCATCTTTCACTGCTTCTGTGTGTCGAGAATTTTGGAGAGGCTTACTGGGGCGCTTTTGGCTCAGGGACTCATGTGTCCATAATCAGACAGCAGGCGGAGCTGGAATAGCGGGAGGGTGGAGCACCTCCCCACACACATAATGATGTATAGTAGTTTTATGCCCATATTCCACTATTCGGTGTACTTGCCAAAAGTTTCCAGATTGACTGGTTTCCCTTCCAGCATGGCAGCTTCCAAACAAAAGCTGTTCACGTGGCAGCTGAAGACTCCAGAGGTAAATGGCCCCGGTCCCAGCTGACATGGCGATGCGTCCTGCCTTCTATGGTCTAGACGCAGAAGGCAGGCAGCTGCGTCTGCTGCACTCTGTTGGTCGAGCATGAACCACCAAAGCCAGCCCAGGGTCTGGGGCGGGGATCATGGGTCCCTCCTCTCCACAGGAAGACTGCCAAGAAATTAGTGAAGGTGTTTTCAGGTCACCACAGAAAGCCCTAAAACTTGCACCTGTAACTCTCCAAAGCCCCTCATGTACAACCCAGGAAAAGGATCAGAGGGCCTGGGTGTTTTACAAGCTGAAATTACTAACACTCGACGCAAGGACTAAGGGGTCAGCTTAAACTAAATATATCCCTCCTGCAAACATTTTTCTGGCTAGTTTAGAATAAACAAACCAAAATAAAAAAAAGACAAATAAACAACTCCCCGGAAGTGGAAAAGATATGGATTTGATGTTGATCCTTTACAACTGATGTAGAAATCGCTACTTTCTGCTCTTTCCAGAAGTTGCGTTTCCACCTTAGAAGCACAGAAATCAGAGTTTTGTTAGTTGGGGGTCCCTTTGGGGGCCTGGAAGAAGCTGCTCAGATGCGCTGAGGCGCACACATCACGGGTCTTACAAGAGTCCGGAATTTGAGAGCTCTCCGAGTCAGGTGCGTCCGCAGGCCTGTGTCTTCACCCCTGGCACTGGAGACAGGGCTCCGATAGCCGGGTGAGGGGCCAGTCTGGAGTGTTACCTACAAGGAATGGGAGACCCCGCCTCGAGCTAAAGATGCAGCCAAATCTGGAGGCTCCGATGGCTAGGGGACTTGGCGGTTAGAGAAATGATTGAGTACTGAATTTTGCTAAGGGGAGGACTCAAGGAATGGAATAAGTTACATCATTACCATCATTGTGGTGATTTTCAAAGAACTATATGTCTAGAGTTGCGCGTTTACGTTTTTGGAGGGCCGCCTCATGGACGTGAGCGTCACCAGCCGAACGCGTGCTGACCTCTCGCTTGTGCGAGGCTCTCGGGTCGGCTGCCAAGGGCGCAGTCTGGCTGGCTGGAGAGCCGCCTGCCCTTCCCGGGGGCAGGGCTGAGCTTTGGTGCTGGGAGTCCAGCTGACACTTTAGGAGCGCTGAGTCCATTGGGGAAGCTGGGGAAGGTTACGGAGCGCGCGCAGCCCGCCGTCCCGCGCGCGCACACACCCACGGCCGTGCGCGCTTGCTGACTTCGTCCTGCGATGCGCCACGGGACCCACAGCCGCACGACAGGGAAGAGAGCGCGGCTGTACAAGATGACACCATGCCGGCCGGGACTGGAGCAGACACCTCAGCAGCTTCCGTTCACGTCCCACTCACTACTTAATTTCGTCGCTCACGCCATTTTACTTCCTTTCAATAAAGGTGAGTTATCAAACTTACAACCAAGTGACATACAGTTTTCACCTTTACAACGCCTCCAAAAAGTCAATACATCAAAAACGAATAAAATAAGCGTCTATTGCATCTCAGATCTGGTTTATCTGGAGGAATTAGAGTAATAAAAATAAGGATGCAGTTGGCAGACCTACTGTGTGCCAGGCACTGGGCACACCAATATCCGTTTATTAATCTTCAGAAGAAACGTCTGTCGTAAATGTGTGCTGTTGTTGTTTTTTAATTCTATGTTGAGAAATTGACCTTGAGAGATGAGTCAATTTCCCTGAGGTTGCACAGTATGGATGTGGCTGGAAGAATAACCGGGGCCTGTTTTGATTTCCATGTGCCTGTTCTATCCATTATAACACAGCATTTATAGCTTTTGGCATCTGACAAAAAAGCTGAGCTCAATTTATATGCATAAAAGGATGTAAGCAAATAGGTATTGTTTCCTCTGTTTTTTTAAATTTAGAATGACATTGTAGAGTAGAAAGAACATCAGAGTTTGAGTCCTGGCTGAACTATTCATTAGCACTAGGTCCTTCGATAAGTCACTCATTTTGCCTTTTTTGAGCCTATTTTGTCACCTTTAAAATGGAAACGTAACCCTGCTCTACTTACATCTTGAGATTATATGAGATTAAGATAAAACATTCTATCGAGAAGCATGTGGAAAACTGATGACTCCAGGCCTCTCTCACTTGAAACACTGACCTTGTTAGTCATTTGAACATCTGCTGCATCTATTCCTGGCCCGTGAACCCCTTTGGGGATTTAGTTTTTAAGAGATGCATCATTCATTGTAGATGGAAAGGTGCTTGAAGAGAGATTGTTTGTCACCGTTCTTGCAATCATGAGCTCGTGCAAGAGCTGTTTTCCCTCTGGCTCTCTTCCCACATTTGAAGAAATTCATGAAGGGTTTCCTGCCACAGGCACAGGGTGCCCTCTGGTAACTGGAGGTGAAGACTCCTGTCCTTCACTCCCTTCACCATGAATCCATAGATTCAAATGTGTTGGAGCTGCCGAGATGGAGAATATTCTGTGGCCATTCTCGCCCGTCATAACTGGAAAAAGGAATCCATTCATCACTCACACGTTTGTTCATCTATATGACAAACATATATTGAGTGCCTGGGAACTGAAAGGGAGGTGCACATTAGCCTTGTCTAAAGTAAAAATAGGGAAACCGATATTAAACATCGTGGGTAAATGAAATAAATAAGCCGTAAGTATGGGAACGCAAAGATAAGAGATGCAAACGGATGAGGTGAGGTGGCGATCGTTGCCCTGATGGCCAATAACCAATGACTTAGGAGTGACCTGTGCTAACCTAAAGATTCGGGCCAGATATATACAAAATGGGAACTGAATGGGAAGCAGGATTTGCATTGGCTTTGGGCCGCTCCTGCAACAGCTCAGTATTGCACGTGTGTAAGAGGGTCACACACTGGAGCTTTCTCAATATGGAGAGGAGGACAAAAAATCCCAGGCCAGTGACCAACATACCGCAGAAAATAAGTGATTAAAAAAAGTTGGAGAACTGGAACCTTGGTTATTTATTGGTCACTGTCGACTTCTGAGATAATGTGGCTACTAATCCCACCAAAGAGGAGCCATAAAGTAAGGAGATATATACCCCCTACCACCGCCTCTCCTCCTGTCCCAGAAGCTTGTTAGTGAATGGAAAGTTCTCCTTCCAAGTACAAACCTCAAAGACAAGTTAGGAGAGAGAAGCACCTTACATTGGAGACTTACTTTTGTTTGCTAATAAAGAGTGAGAAAATTAAAGGGAGAAGCCTAGGGTTTGCTATGACATTGATCTTGAAAGCACAGATGCACCCAAGTACCTGGTCGGGTGATAAGGCAGGTAGAGATGTGCAGTCAGCCTGGGTCTGAACACCAATCGGGACTTACCAAAACAGGATTAAAAAAAACACACATTTGGAACCATAAACCAATTCTTTTCAAATGAGTAATATCGAAAGTACAGAGAATGAATTGAAGCTTGAGTTCACACACAGGCTGGATGATGTGATGTCATAGGGAAGTGTGAGAGTGTACCTGAATCCCTATAGAAAATGCAGGGTCCCTGCATGGCTCCTCCCATCTGAAATGCACGCGAGAGCACGTGTCCGGAGGACAGGGTCGAGAAAAGAAAACCACCATGTGTAAGCCCTAGGGAGGTATGTGCAAGAAAAGAAAAGGAACCAGGAATAAGGAACCAGAGACTCAGCAGAAAATCTGGCAGAGATTTAGAGACGCAGGAAGAGGAAAGCGAGCTGCCCTTTGGGTAGTACCTCGAACACACCTGTGATCCCTCCCATGTAAAACAGAGCCACATAGTTTTCTTCTAGCATTTTGGAGATGGGAGGCAGATTCTACTTTTCCACTGTGTTGTCTCAAGCAAGCCAGGTAGCCTGCCCAGCTTTGGGTTCAAATTTTTTAAAAAAGGACAATGTTATCTTTCTTGCAAAAATATGAAGATGATTTTAAAAGGCATGTAAAAAGCATGATCCAGTAAATTCTCGGTTCATGAAAATGACTGGTTTTCTCTCTTTCTTTTTGGTACCCCTTTCTGCAACTCCACTATAAATAAAAGTTTGGGGCAATAAGAAATAAACTGCTAAGAATCCTGGTCTATATTTTCCCAGGAGCTGGGTGCAGCTTCAGGCTCATACAATATGATGCATTCACCCCGGGGCTCCCTGATCTGAGCAGCTCTGACCGGGATCTAACTGCACCCGAAATTCTCTGTGCCCCAGAGTACAACTTCACATGGACACTGCCCTGGGGTGGCTCTTTGATGCTCTACATATAAATATAATGATCTGTATAAATACCTTTCCTATCACAATATGACAAGACTGTGGGGTTCCATTTGCATACCCTTGAGGATCTCATTATACACTATTTTATCGCCTTCTTTCTATCTGTCCCCAGTTAATTGGGTCCTATGGTCTTAAACTGTCTGAGAAGGCAGTTTCTGCTCCGGAGTGCCAGATCGTGGCTTACAAGTAGGTTGGTGCTGATAAAGTGATGTTATATGTAGATAGTGAGCACAGGAGCCTTCCTGGAGGCCTTATTTCCTTCCTTAATATCTTTTACGTCAACCTTTTGAGGTTTTATCTGCCAGTGCATGGAGCTCAGACATGCAATGTGCCTAAAGCCACCTCCTCTCCTCATTAAATTGATTCAGTTTCAACTTCCCCATCAAGATGCTGTCCCAGTGAACATTTGGCCTCATCGCCGTTTTATTTCCAGCTGTCCGTGTGAAAAACAAAGACTGCCTATCCATCTTTCCCATCTCGCAGCATCAGCAGAACTGGTGGGGGCGGGCGGGGGGCGGGGGGGGCTTTGGTTTGCAGACGGCTCGCCATCACCTTCCACCAGAGGTGCTGAATCTGCACAGCTGGCCAAGTTCAGCAGATGGCTGGCAGGGGAGTCAGCCCGGGATCCCACTGGCTAAAAAGACAGAGTCAATGCATAAGTTCCAATCAGACAAAGCAGCTCTCTGCAAAGGTCACATGGAAGATGAGAGAAGAACATGGACCAAAGAATCGAAAGGCAGGGACATGCATGTCTTGTTGGGCTTAGGAAAAAAGATGCCCAGTCCAATTCTAGAAACCGTCTCCGTCTTTTTACTCACAAAATGCTCTATCAAAGAACTTGCAGAAATTCAGAGAGCTGGGCCCCTCCGTTAAATTTTCTTTCCCCTCCTCTTGCAACAACGTGGATGGAACTAGAGAGAATTATGCTTAGTGAAATAAGCCAGGCAAAGAAAGAAAAATACCATATGATATCACCTAATACAGGAAACTAAAGAGCAACACAAACAAAAGAACTAAATAGAACAAAGAGCAGAATAGCAGTCAATAGGGGGGAGGGGGGAGGGGGGAGGGGGGAGGGAGAGAAGGGGGATAAGTAAGGGAAGAGTTTAGTCAAGGAACGTGTATAAATGACTCACGGACGTGGACAATGGGGAGGGATATGACTGTGGGAGAAGGGGTGGGCTGGGTGGGGGGAGCAATGGGGGAAAATGGGACAACTGTAATTGAAAAACCAAAAAATAAAAAATAAAATAAAATAAGTCTTCTCCCCCCTCCCCTTCGTCATGCTCACGTGCACTGCCCACCCATGGCCAGCTCGGGGACTTCCTTCATCTGTACTCACTCATCCGTCACACACGCACATACACTGAGCTCTGTCCTCACACACGCCACACTGAGTTGTGATGGTTGCCTTGCCTGTCTTTTGTACCTGACGTCAGACTCCCTCGTTGACTTATCTCTGCATCCCTGATGCGAGGATTTGGTGAAAAGAAGGGGGAGCCCCTCAGGCAGCGGCCAGCCCCACGGGGACCACAGTGTGTGCCCACATGTGAGGACCGACCCCAGCAAGGTAAGCCAGGTGCAGTGAGTGGCACCCAAGCCATGGTGCCACTATGTCCCTCCGGGTTCTGGTGAGCCTAACACCATTCCTGGCAGGTTGTAGGTTTTTGCATAAAGTTTTCTTGACTAAATGAGCAAATATTTGAACAAACAGGCAGGTAAACGAACAGATAAACGAATGAATGGTTTTCTCTGAATTTCCAGCTTTACCATTAAGTGTTTCAAAAGAGGAGAAAAGACAATACTTTAAATAAGGCATCAGCTGGGAAACACAGACACAAGTTAGTAAAAAAAAAGATCTATGAGTAACACAAATAAGACCAAAAAGAAGAACATATATGCTTGGGTCTGGTAGTTTCTATGAAATGCAAAAAGTGTGCATAAAAATGCCCCTTCTGTCGCCCAGAGAAGTTCTTGGTACTGGAAGTGCTCTTTACAAACGGGCCCACGATCGGTCCATCAGCGCGCTGCGTGAATAGCGCTGGTAACATCTGGAATTGGTGTCTAGCTCCAATAACGCTTCAAAACAACATGCGCCTGTGGGACGTGGGTAGCTTGGCTCATGCTCCACAGAAAAAATAATAATAAAGGACACAATGGGAAGCCTGAGTCATGTCCCTAAAAGCTGCCAGTGCATTTATACAAACCAGCCTCCACAGGACATCAGTGATTACAGAGAGGTCTCTAGTTTTCTCAAAGCAATTAAGGGGAAAAAGTCCACGGTCAACAAGTGCTTTGGTAGGATAAAACTCCCTCCATTTGAATTATTTTTTTTTTAATAAAATACTTCATTCATCAATTCTAGAAAAAAAAAATCTATAAAATTGGCAAACATCTTTGTAAATGCACCTCCCTTCTGAAACTTGTTTTCTGCAAGGAAAACAAGGGGACGTAATTGTCTGATAAATGGATGCCCTTAACAAGGGTCATTGGGGAACTCTTCTGCATTTCCAAAACCCTCTCTCTTCTAGCTGTTTTTCTGGCCCGCCTTGGAAGCCACAAAAGCCAGCTGTTGGCTTTTCAATCTTTCTTTAGGACACGGGGTTGCAGTAAACCTCTGTTGTGCCGTTTTTTATTTGCTTATTTATTCATTTGAAAAACATATTTGAGATCTTCTGTACTCCAGCCACTCTGCTGGACACTTCAGATGCTATGATGAGCAAAAATAATGTGTTTCTGACCATCATGAAGCTTGTTGGGGCAGGAATATGTAGTCACGTCATTGACTAGTTGATAACCACCTTGATAGGCTACCTGGGCTGACATCAAAGTCTAACAATGGGGCAAACCAGCCAGCCTGGGGACACTCCTCTAAGATGGCATGTGTTTGCTGGGATCTAAAGCACTGGTCATTTTAATCAGCAACAAAGTGTTGAAAGAGTGTTCCCGGTCAGGAGCTGGGTAACATACCTGAGTTCCCCTGGATAAGAAGGAATTTTGTCATCTTCTTTCATTGGAGGGCACATGTACCAAATACATTTTTTTGAGCACCAAATACTTTCGCAGCTCAGTTCTGTCCGAGCCTTCAGGAGTCATAAACCCATGGGCCTGACAAATGGGCCGGGCCCCATCTCAGCTCAGAGGAACGTCAGTCTAATAGAGGAGACCGAGGCATCGGGCAGACTTCTAGTCCCAGGGACATTGTTTCTGTCCCTATAGAACTTAAGAGGCAATTTAGGATATAGACAAAGACTAGAAAATTCTAGTAGCTTATGAGGACGGTGTCCCTGGACAGAGTGATGCAGAACCAGCCAGTGCCCACGTGCTAAGGGTGCCTCTGAGGTTCTTGCTGAGCAGGGCCCTCATGCTGTGCGGAGACTTAGCCAGGCTTGCAGCTGGGTATAAATAACTATGACGTCCTGAGGGGGCGGGGGAGTGCCTCCGGCTTTCCTGGTCCTAGTTTACGTGCTAAGAAGCCTCAAGGACCTGAAAGTAACAAGACTCCCTGCCAGATGTGGATCAAACTGGTCCCCGCCCACGTGGGGTGTGAATCCTCAACAAGTCCCTACATTAGATGGGAGACATTAAATCTCGGAAAAACGCGAACTTTCAGGACCAGCTCACCCATCTTCACGTTCTCCTTCCATCCATTGAGAGGCTGATAAAAAGTACAGTAACTGTCTCAGCCCCTTGTTCCAGTTAAGGATTTGGAAGGAAACCAGGGCGCTTGATTTGCGGTAAGTGGCAGAGATTGATGTCAGCCATTCTCCCGAGAAAGCCTTTCTGCTCTGGAAGCTTGCCCACTGTGCAGGCTTTCCCCTGGGTGCATGCACAGCTGCCCTCCTCTGGTTGGCTCTGTTGGGCCCATGGTGCCTGCATCTAAGCACGTGGGTGGCGAGAGCAATGCCAAGGTTGCCGTTAAGTCAGGTGATAAAACTAACAGACACTTCCAGAGCTTACTCTGTAGTGCCTAGTCTCTGAGCACATCATGTCTTAACTTGCTACGTTTTCACAACAATTCAATAAAGTGTTATCCCCACTTTAGAGATAAACAAACTGAGGCACAGGGAAGGTCAGTAACTTGCCAAGATCACACAGCACGTACATGGGGAAGCTGGGAATTATATCTGGCTTGTCCGACACCAGAATATGCATTTTTTAAAGTCCTTACCACACTTTCCAGTTGACAGAACATAGGCCAAGACCTAGGACTGAGGCTGGGGTGCGATTGTGAGGTCGCAGTGTGCTTCTGACGCATGTTTCAGCAAGGGAACTCTTGGCGGCAAGGAATAGACTCACTCAAGCACTCAAGCAAGTTTAAGGAAGAAGGTGTCGGAGAGTTTAAAGATGAATCAAGTTTGAAAAAGAGGCTGAATCTCACAGCCATGACCAAGAGTTACTTTTGGCCTCAACGACACCAGCTGGAATCTGTATCTGGGTCCGCGGGGACTCCAGGCAACTTGGCAGGGAAATTTACAGATCTGCGTGTACCCCGGGGCTGCCCAGTCTCACTCACACTCTTCCTCTGTCTGCTGCCCTCTCACCTCTGAACATAATGCCTAGCACAGTTCTCTCTACAAATCTGGATTTGTCTTCTTGCAGCCCCAAAGTCACAGAAAGTAACTGCACATTTTGGTATTTATGATCGAAAGGTAAAATAAAGGGGGATTAGTGGCGATAGAACATGCACCCCGGGCCCAGGACCTACTGTCCGAGGGATGAAGAAGAATTAGTGTTAAGCTGAGCGAGCTGCAGGGATCCCTCCAGGCAGAGGGGACGGTTGTGCAGAGGCCCCAGGGCTGGCGTATGGAGGGTTTTCTAAACCACATTCAGGGGTCTGGGAGACATTATGGTAACAGTGAGCACTAACGCTGAGGATTGAAAGTCAGGAAGTGTTATCGTCAAGCGGAAAATGTCAGAACTTAGACTGCTGCGTGGCGTTAGCAGTTTTCTGAAAACTTCCTGAAAATAACCTGTCTGAAGTTAGGGCTCCGACAGGGCGGGGGCCTTGCCAAGCTCCGGGGGCCCAATGTAAGTGACATGGTCATTCTCAAGAAGTATCAATGTGGCGGTGAAGTTTTGTTTCGGGAAGTGATGGAACGCTGAAAAGAGGGAGTTGGGTTGCACAGTCTGTGACTCCAGCACAGAAGACGTTCTAACAGACTCGAGTAACTCAGTGTTGCGAGCAAGGTCATGTCCGTCACGTCTGCTGTGTGGAGTGACGGGTCCTGCATGCCTTGTTCCTTTAGATACTATATTCTAACTACTAAATACCAGAGACCAGCTGCTCTTCTTCGCCACAGCCCTCGTAGCAAAGCACAGTTACTCCTATTTTATACACGAAGATAATACCGAGGCTTAGAAAAGTTAACTTTTTCAAGGCCACGTAGGTGGAAATTGAGATAAAAATTAAATCCCGTCTGTCTGACTCCAAATGCCACACTTCCACTGGTGGAAAGAGGATGTCATTAATTAATGACATTTTCCTTTACTGGCTTCCAAGCAAGCTGCCACAATTCTTAGTTCAATGTCCCAAGGAGACTCTCCATCCTGGCTGCTGAAAACATTGGCACACGCTTTCTCCGAAGAAATGAATACTTTAACACATTGGCTTCCTCCCCTGATGTCTGAGTGTGACTCAATTCCCAGAACTTGGTTTCTCTTGCGGAGAAGAGAACCCAGAATCCACCCTGCACACGAGCAACAAGCTCTGCTAAGAGGCTGCTCAGTCAGAAGGCTCTTGGCATGACAATAAGTGACCACTGTCATTATGCAAGGACAGGGTCTTGACAGGGGAGCGGGCTGATGCTTCACAGAGAAGGCTGCAAATACGCTGGGATGGGAGAGTGAGTGGGGGTGGCCAGAGCAATCTAGATTTACCTTATTTGGTTGAACCATTTGCTTTTATTATTCCAATTGTGGGAACTGACAACCCAGTAATTATTTTTAATATCTGAGGCTAGGTGAAGTCCAACACACTTCTGAACATGTTTGTATTCCAGGGCATCAGGACTGTGCCTTCCTTTGTGGGGATATTGGAGAGTGTATAGAGGATGTTTGCTGCGTGTGTGTGTGTGTGTGTGTGTGTGTGCATGATTTAGGTTAACCAGAGTTCACTCTCTCTTCTTGAGGTTAAAGGACCTTGATTGTGCTAGGGATTCTGAGTGCCTATCACTCTCCATTGGAGTTTTTCAGGGAAAGCTGACACTGTACCGAAGCCAGGGAATTGGACCCAGCCCATCAGGCAACCCCATTTTTTTTTAACCACAGTGATTGGCTCTGGGGTGGGCAAGTCGTCCCAGCAAAGTCAGAGTCCTCACCAAGATTTGTGCTGAGGCCCCCGGGAAACAGACGTTTGTTCTGATCCTGAGGACAGGAGCCCTGAGAGGGGCAGGGTCTGAAATGGCTGCTTCCATCTGACAGACACAAAAATCTAACCAACCAAAGGCAGAGCTAAGGGAAAGAAGAACTGAGTCTCCATGATGTCATTTGATCCTGACTCTAGGGGGATCTGAATGTCCATCTACCCCACTGGGGTCTTTTATTACAACAAAGCAATACATTCCATCTCACTTGAAGCAATAAGTGTCCGTTTAGTCCTGTGTGTATTTTTGGATGTCTGTTGCTTCACATAACGAAATAGCTATTTGGTCAACAGGGAACCTCACAGACAGGGCTTTCGCTTACAAGCGTTCACACTGAGGTGGTAAGATGTCCTCTCTGAGCGCAAAAGGCAACTGTAATGTCTCCTATTATGATCCCAGAGATCTCACCAATTACGGCAAGTGTTTGACCTTTATTCAAACCATTTCCTACCCCACCACTTAGCCTCCAATCTTTCTAGCTCCGCTGCAAAGATGTAATTTATTGGTGATATCCTTTGGCTTTTCTCTCATGGAAATGCCCTCAAAATGGAAAAGGCGAAGGACAGGCATGGGCTCATTTCAGAAACTAATTTACTTTTTTACATATTCAAATGAAAAAGGGGCCTATTGGTTCTACATCTAATCTACAAACTCCTGACTGTTCTTGCTGAAGATGCATTATGGTGTAATGAAAAGAACGCTGGGTTAGAACATTCTGGATAGAAGCCCAGACATCGCCTTTAATGTGCGTGAAATACTGAGCTGGTGCCTTAACCTCTCTGAGCCTTGGGGGGGGGGGGTTGTTTGTTTTTATGTGATAGTGGGAATAGTAGTATCTTCTGTACGATAAGGTTGAAAGAATTCAGTTCAAACTACATTTTCAGGGTGTCTGCCACACTCTGAAGTCTTTGCTCCACCAACAGAGTGTGTTGAGGGCAGACCCCTGCGTGGTCAACTGCAGTGGATTGAACTGGGGTGGGCATACCTGCCTCACCCCCACACAGCCGCTCCATAGCTTCCGGTGGTTGAAGGAAGAATCTGATCTAGAAAAAAGGGATCAGGAAAAATAAGATTCTCTCTCAGAAAGTTAATTTGGAAAATCTTGGTGAAAAGGAGGTAATTAGCAAAAGGACCTGAAACTAAAAGTCAGCGCGCAGAGCGAGCCGGGAAGGCTGGCATGATGGTCCGCCCGTCCCTGGCTGGCTTCCTTTGAAAGCAGAACATGAAGCAAGAGGTGGGCCCAGGGGGGTTCTTTGGGGCCTAATCCCGGCGCGTGTAAGGGGGCGAGTGGGGACCGTGAGACGGGCAGGCAAGGGCGAAAGGCAGAAAAAGGAGTGTGAACAAGCGGATGATTGCGGTGGGCAACTTCCAAGTTCTTGGCGGGGTAGCCTTCCTAAATGTCTCGGGTCTGGTTGAAGTGTGACCTCCACCCCTCCACCTATCCCACCCTCTAATTTTTGTACCACTTCAAAAATTCTCTCTAGCGTTTATTTAATTAGATCAGGCACATGTTTTGGAGGGCATCAAAATATTTGCTGAAGACAGCGGTACATTTACAGAATGGAACACTACGCAGCAGGAAGAAAGAAGGGACCCCTACCTTTTGCTACGGCGTGGAGGGAACCGGAGAGCATTGCACTACGTGAAACAAGCCAGGTGGTGAAAGCCAGATACCGCTGGGTCTCACCTGGTACAGGAGCCTAATGAGCAATACAAATGAATACGCGAAACAGAACCAGAGGCATGGAAACAGAGAACAGACTGACGGTGAGCAGAGGAGGGTGGGGGAGGAAAGCGGAGAAAGAAGGGGAAGGGCGTAGTCAGGGATCTAATATGCATGACCCATGAACACGGACAACAGGGTGGGGATGGGCTGTGGCGGGGGTGGAGCAGGGGAGAGCAAAGGGGCAAAAATGGGACAACTGTAACAGAACAACCAAAAATATATTTGCTGAAAAGACTAATTGAGACTGCATGAACTAAACAAATGCCAGCAACTTTTCATAATCTCCTCCTCCTAGAGACCAAAGGGAATCCTAACTACGAGGAAGAAAGTTGAGAAATCCTCCTTAAATTTAAAGGGATAAATAAAATGATTTGAGTAGTCAATTTCCCAAGAGAATGTTACAGAAAAAAATATATAGATATAGATATAGATATAGATATAGATAGATATTTGCTGAAGAAAGAGCGAGAGAGCGAGGGAGGAAGGAAGGAAGCATTAATTGAAATAGGAGGGTGGAGTGGGGAGGAAAAGAAGGGGCAGCGGCAGAGCCTGGGCAAGGCGTTGTGGACCTCACAGGAGACACTGCAGAGAAGGTTCTGGAAGCTGACAGAGTGAGGGGAACAAACATTACAAGGCCCTGTTACGCAAGGGGACGTGCAGGAGCTGTGCATAGACCAAGGCGACAGAACCCGGCTGGGGCGTCAGGGAGTCCCGCTGCAGGAACCGCATGGAAAGCATCGGGGGGCTGGCTGGGGAGATGCTCGGAGGGGGACTCTTCACAGGAAAGCAGCTGAAACGCTAACAAGACAGAAAATACTTTGAAAATAGTTTTAATCAGTGTCTCAGTTGGCAAGAAAGCGAGGAATCGGCAGAGGTCAAAGGCGTCGATGGAAGTGAAAAGTCTGAGGGGCGAGGGAGCACAAAACCAGTGTCCCCGGCGGGGCCCCGCGGGCACCAGGGCTGTGTTGACAGCCTTCCGCTGAAGCCGGCGGGAGGCGCGCGCTTCAAAACAACAGCAGAACACAAAATGAAAGACTCCCTTTATCCCTTTATCCATCCTATTTCTATCCTTTTAGGTCTGGGTTAAAATGATTTGGCATGAGTGTGATACACTGCTTTAGACTTTTCCTCTTGTGAAGTTTTAAGGTGGAACCTCGCTGCCACCGGAGAGTTACA
Source organism: Furipterus horrens (assembly GCF_987537825.1). Classification (NCBI taxonomy): domain Eukaryota; kingdom Metazoa; phylum Chordata; class Mammalia; order Chiroptera; family Furipteridae; genus Furipterus; species Furipterus horrens. The sequence continues at coordinate 213,602,767 of NW_028327172.1, forward strand.
AAACAGGACTTCAGTGGGAAGACCCATGACCGGCACTGAATTAAACAGCTAAAAGTTTGGTAAATAAATATCTGTGTATCTTAAGGTTATTTTGTTTCATGTTATATTGACTGGCGACCCAAGGGTGAGCAGTCGGAGGGGTCCATCCAGGAGCAAGAAATAAAGTGATTTATATTATACAGAGAATTGCTAATAATAAGTAAACCAACTAAAAGGCCATGTGCTTTTTTGGATCCCCAAATGCCAGCAACTCTACATGGTTAGTAAAAAAAAAAAAAAAAAAAATACTCCTCCTTTCAAAATCTTTTGTTGGTCAAAGTTCTAAACAATTGCTGTGTTTCCTGGTTTTTAATAATATGTATGTAAGTTTTATAATAGGATGTTTTATTAGCTCTCCTTTAATAAATGTACATGGAAGTCATGTGAAATCAATCTGAAAAACTCCCATTTGCACAGCGGACCCCCCCAAACGCACACACAAAACTGCATGGATTTGTTTAGAGAGTAAATTCTTATGCGGTGTGTACTTATAATTCCTGTGGTCTGATACATATGCCTATATGTAAGCAGTCGATTTTAAATCATCAATGAAAGCTGAATGAGACTTTTCTGAGAGTCCTCTTTGCCTTTTGGTGTGAAGTCTTAGATGAAGCTAATCACAGTAGAAAATAAGCACAAATGATGGGCATTTATAGAGAAAAAAAAAAAGAGTTATAGTTCAAAGAAGAACCCTGGGAGAACTGACGGAAGATGCCGGTCTGACGTCGCCGGAAAAAAATGTGAAGCACAAGGCTGGAATGCCACCCTCATTTTCGCTGAGACCTGGCACTCCACCGAAAGTAAAGGATGAAATGGTTCTAGCGTCTTCTATCGTTCAGACAGCTCTCTGATACTCACAGGGGACCGTCTTTGAACGTCTGTACCAAAGACAGTGAAATCGACAAGTATAATAAATTGTCAGGTGGAGTTATAGCAGCGGAAACTTTGTGACTGCAGAAATATTTGGAAGCTGTAAGAATCAACGCCAGTAGATACAGACAGTATTGCAATTTCTGGAATTTACTGTTTATGAATTTCTGCCAAATTATCTTTATCTTTAAAATCTTTCCTACTGGTATATATCTGTTATTGTTTGGGAACAAAATTTTTTTAAACTAAAATATATAGAAAATGTACTGTGTAATATGAGCAAAGATAGGTAAATTTGTCTTGAAACCAAAATATCTAAAGATCAATGTCGATGAAGTAACTGACAAGTGTACATGTGTACTAGGTGGGTCAGCAGGGTCGGTGCTAGTGCGCCAGGCTTGCAGGGGTCAGATTTGCACTACCGTCTAAATGTAACTAGTCTTCTGGGTTGTTAATTAAACTTTTGTATATATCTGTAGACTCGAAAAGGATGTTATGTTCTTCCTAAACTTGCATATCTGCATAAAACGCACCATTTTAATGTCTATGTGAACTATCAGATTACTTCTCTATTTAATCCTTTCTAACTGTTGGCTGATTGCTTTATAACACAAACTTAATAACTTTCCCAATCACCATGCGGCAGAACACGGCTTATGTGGCTCCCAGAGGCCCCCTTCCCCCGCCTGTCTCCTGGGTGTCTTGTGCTTGCCGGGGGGTGGAGGAGCCCACGCCAGTCCCCAGGCTGCAAAGCTCTGGGCTATCAGTCACGTGTGTCACTGCCTTATGTCTGCACATTCTGTGTCTTGTTTAAGAAGTCCTTCCCTGCCCTAGGATCTTAGAGATGTGTTCCTACGATGTTTCCTGCAAGTTCTGTGGTTTTGCATTTTATATGGATGTCTTTAATCCACCTGGATCGATGCTTGTGTATAGGATGATTTAGGGATTTAATGTCTTTCCCCCCCCACTGATAACCCAGAGTTCTGGCACCGTTTTTTGAAATGTCCGCCCCTTCCCCACTGATTTGCAACACAGGCTTTGCCGTAATTCAGGTTTCCATATTTGTCCAGGCTCTTGGTGGGTGCTTTGTTCTGACCACTGTCAGCTTGCCTTCGTCCAATATCACTGTTACTTAATTACTCCAACTTTGCACTAATTCATGACAGCTGCGAAGGAAAGGCCACATGACCCATGTTTCTTCTTCTTCCTGACCATTATTGATCACAGCACTTCAATTATATTTTTGGTTTTAGCTTGGCAAGTTCTATGAAGTACCCTATTGACATTTTCACTGGAGTTGCACTCCATCAATAGCTCAATTTAGGAAGATGTTTGACATCTTTATAATATAGGGAGTGGGAAAAGCAAGTTTACAGCTATGCATAGGGAACATAATACAATAATTAATGAATAATAATACAAGAATAAGCTGTGTTTCATGTGCTCACAGCTGTAAACCAACATTTGCCCACCCCTTATTGAGTCTCTCTATCCATTCTTTTGGGTCTTTAATATCTTTCAAAACATTTATGTAATTCTCACCATAATGGGCTTGCATAAAGTTTATTAGACTTTTTCCTAGGTATTGCTCTAGGTGTTTTATATTGTTATATATGTGTATATTTGACTATTATAAATTTTAGGTTTTTAAATTATCTTCTTCAAACTCCGTATAAGGACTCGAACTTATTTTGGCATATTGCTTCTTGTATTCAGAAAACTTGCTCCCTTTTTAATTATAATAATTCCTCTTTTATTTTAAGACTTCCTACATGGAGAATCGTATTATCTATTAAAAAGAATTTGTTTTTTCTTTCCAAATGTTGCACATTCTGTGTCACTGTCTTGCCTTCATGCTGGCTGGGACCCTAGCACCGCGCTCAAATGTGCTTGGTAACCGTACCTCCAAGGCTCACACCCAGTGGCTTCTAAGGCACTGGTGATGTTCCATATCTTACCTTGCACTATGGTTATATAGGAGTCATTGTGTTATTTCTAAATGGGCCATATTTATTATATATACCTTTGTATGTTGACAATTTTTTAATTAAAAATAAAACTTTAAACAGGAACTTGAAATGAACTAAGTGGGTAGAAGAGAACATTCCTGGGCGTTCAGATGAAAGAGAGCAAAGCTGAGAGCACATGACCTTGAGGCCTGTTTGAAGAACGCTGGCAGAGGGGAAGAAGGGGGTCCTTCCAGAGTAAGTTGCCCACGTGGGCAGGATGAAGGCCATCAGGCAGGGTCACAAGAGGTTGACCGTACCATTTCCTACTCCCAATTCCTGCTTCCACGCTTATATTAAAACAACCTCATGCAGAGGGAAGAACAGAAACTCGCAGACCCCCCAGCTTCAAAGATGTTGAAGAAGCTGGCGTGGCTGCAAGGGCTGAGCTCCTGAGGCCAGTAACCAGTCAGTAAGCATCTGCTCTGCAAAGTCAGGTGAAACCCGACGAGTCACTGATGCAGCCAACAGGAAAGGCAAGTGAGGCGCTTTAGAGACACATGGATTTTGAGAGACCGGAGGTGGAAGCTCATGGCTTGGCCCTGACTCCCTTTATGTCCCACTCTGTCCCCTCCCGAGTGAAGCTCCATCACTGCAGCTCCCAAAAGCACCAGGTTCTTCCAAATCACTGGCCTTTGAATAGACCCTGTCTTCTGTCTGGCATGCCCACGCTACATCTCTGAGCTCTTATTGATTTTTTTGTAGTTCAGCTGAGATCTTACCACCCTTGGGAGTTGTTTCCTTGTTTCCCACTTCTCCAAAGGAAGATCCAACCCTTCCTGTGCATGCTTCCTTTGTGTCTGGTATGCACCTCTCTGCTCGTATTTGTCTTGTTTCTATGTTCAGTGACTTGTTTCCCGAAGACTGTGGGCTCCTCGATAAATTAGCACAGAGTCACACATACGATCAGCAGCCCCAACATTTATTAAAATGTGGCTCTGTCCCCGGAATTGTGCGAAGCACTTTACAAAAACTACCACGTATGATCTGTTCAAAAATTGCTTTTCAGGCGGAGGTTGGGAGTGGTTTGCCCAAACCCACAAAGCTAGTTAGAGGCCAGTCTGAACCTTCTGACACCAGTCCCATCATGCCCTGCCACTTGTCCAAGCACGGTCACCACGTGCAATTTGATGTGGATTCTTGGCCCCTGAGCTCCGGGTCGGAGCCCCTTTCTGAGACGCAAACAATGTTCAGATATACACTCCAGGGCTTGCAGACCAGGAGGCCTTCCTTGGTGAACAGAACAAGAAAACAAAAACCCTGAGAATAACTACACAGAGAGGGCTTGCCATCCCGGGGGGCAGCTACTGCCCGGAAGCCAGCATTGCTCTCATTCGCTCAGAAGTGAAATGGTTCAGGGGAGCCTCCTGCAGACTCGTGTGCCCCCTGACAAACCTTCATCTTTTTCGCCTCATCCTTTGCGTCTTTTCCAGCCCTCCACTGTTGTTTTTCTACTGTGTGTGTACATGTGTGTACGTGTGCACCGAGTGTGTGTTGTCCGTGTGTGTGGGCACAGGTGTGGGCTTTTTCCCTTTGATGGATTACATAGAAATAAAACTTGTCTCAGACGAAAGCAAGTTTGTTTGCTTCCTTCCCAGTGAGGACCCCTGGCATTCAAAGCGGAAGTGACTTAGCCTTGGATATTGGAAGTTGTGGGGATGGTAGCCCAGTTAGGAGGGGACACCTGAACACCGGTGACAGATTTCTCTCCACCGCATGGCATATTTCAAGTTGGAGTCACTTCTGAAAGTCCAGGACATACTCTAGGACATACTCTAAAGGGAAGAGCATTGCATTGAGCATTAGAAGCCCTGGCAACTACTACTCATCGGGCTGGGGTGGGGTTGTTCGTTCTCTTTAGTACATAGTAAGCGCCCAGTCAAGGGCTGAGCATGGAATGTGGATTTTCTCAATTCTTCTGAAATTCAGTGTCTCGTTCTGTGACACAGAAACATCATTATTGTCCTGAGGGGGGAAAAGCGGGAGCAAAAGGGGTTTGACACCTGTCAGCCCCTCTAACGTTAGGCGTCTTGCTCATGGTGATAGTGATTTCACCCACGGAACACATGCCTCATGTCCGGTGCAACGCTGAGCACCTGCCGTGAAAGATTTAACCCTTGGGCAGGGGCTCAGATTAGCCACGTTTTACACACAAGGAGAGAGAAGTGTGGAGAGGGCTTAGAACCTGGCCAGGGTGTAAAATAACAGAAATGGGGTTAAAGACAGGCAATCTGATTCCCAGAGAAACCGCTGTCACCTAGTCAGCGCTCCCCTGTGAGGCAGGGGCTGGGGTGCCCCTTTACAGACAAGGAGGGTGGCTGAAGGAGGGACGGAGGGAGCTCCGGGCGGCAGCGTGCTGTCTAACCCAGGCAGCCACACGCCCGTTCTCGCTCGCCGGAGCTCACTTTTCCTCCTGCTTAGTCAGAGTTTACTGTTCCAAACGGCCTTCCCCCACCTGCGCTCCCCCACGGCTCTCCTCTCCTGGCCTTCACTCCTCCCTTGCTCTTAAGGACCTGACATTTGGACCCAGCCTGGAGCTAGTCCTTGTGATCAGAGATAACTCAAAGTAAAGGTGGTCAGAAGGTACAAACTTCCAGTTACAAAATAAATGTCCTTGGGATGGGATGCGCAGCGCCAGGACTAGAGTTCATGACGCTGTCCTGTATATTTGAAAGCTGCCAAGAGAATAGGCCTTAAAAGTGGTCCCCGTCACCACGAGAAAAAAATGTGCAACACTGTCAGGTGGTGGACCTCAACTAGAATTGGTGTAGAGATCAATTCTCAATATATACAATTATCAAACGTTTATGTTGTACAACTGAAGCTAATACGACATTATATATCAATGATATTTCAACTAAAAAAAACACCAGATGAGGTGCCTGCCCTGGTAAAGATTACAACTGACAGACACCATGTCCCATCCAAGATTTTTCATGGCCGATATTAAAGCCAGTGCCATATCGGCTCACCCAGCGTGGCTCCCTCTGATGGTCAGTAATTACCTCTGGTCTTCACCCCTGAGCACCCAGCCAGCCAAGCCCAGGTTCACCTTTTTCAGCTAAATTTAGCCACACCCTGTGCTTGGTCCTGATCTTTGTTTTTAGAACTTTTTAAATCATAAAATTTTTTTTAAATATACCAAAAAAAGAGAGAGATAAGTATAATGAATAATCTACCCGTCACTCAGTTTTTCAATTATCAACACTTTACCCGCCTTTGTTTCATCTCTCTGTTCCCACACTTTGAGTTCTTCAAAGCAAATTCCAGAAAGAAAGCCTTTTTTATCTACAAATAATTCAGTATGCATATCTAACAGATAAGGACATTTTTCAAAAAACATTACCACTATGTCATTATCTCTAACAAAATAAACAACAATTCCTGAAATTAATATCTGTTCCATATTTTCCTAATTGACCCAGCAATGCCCTTACGGTTTATGTTTGAATCAAGATTCAAACAAGGTCTTCACTTCACATCTAGGTGACACGTTGCCCTAAGTCACTTCTTAAAAATTACATTTCTTGAGATTACTGTAGGTTCCCACACAGTTGTGAGATTATTACAGAGACACCTGTGGTCCCTTCCGCCAGTTACCCCCAAAGGTAGCATCTTGAAGAATTGTACAGTTTCATGTCAGGATATTAACAACTGATATTGTCACTGAGCTGACTTTTGAAAAAAAAGTCAGTGTTCAAAACTCACAAAACAATACCGGATAACTGAACGGTGCCATTTTCTTTCCTGTTTAATTCATTCACTCTCATCCAACTTTACTTCTCTGGGAGGAAGAAAAACACTATCTCAAGGAACGCCTTGATGAGAGCCTTCTAATTCATACCTGCTTCATTGTGATCCCATCACCCATGTTTTGAAGGTGTCAGGCCTCACAGAGACACACAGATCAGCTGGTCTGGTTTCTCAGAGGCCCTATGAGTTCCCCCAGAAAGTCCCTTTTAGGAACCCTGGACTCAGAGGCGGTGTCCCTGTAACCTTAGAGCACACTTTTATTATGTCTCATGATAACCACTCTTTGAGGATCAACCCCAAAGACGAGTCAGGCTGTGAGTCACAGCCCTTCTGGCCACCCTCCTGCTGGGGCCCAATGACCTCTCCAGGCCCAGGCAGCAGGTCCCACACATCCACACACTTCTGGTTTGCAGAAGGAATTGCCTGGGGGCCCCTGAAATGTCTACTGTCTGGTAATTAATTTTTCAGCAGCCAAATAGAAATCATGAGCTCTTTTGCATGATCCCAATATTTGCAGCTTTTTTTCAAAGAGATAAGAAACCTGCCCTCAGGGTCCCAACAGTCAGGGTGTGTGTGTGTGTGTGTGTGTGTGTGTGTGTGTGTGTGTGCACTTAATTATAAACGTGTTCTTAAAGGGTTGAAAAAAAAACTATTTAAGAATCCTCTATGTATCAAGAACTGTGCTACCAACATGTATCCTGCCTTTAAATAGACGTTTGATTTATAAAATTAGATTTCTCTTTCCTTTTTATGATAAGGAAACAAAGGATGTCTCAAAATCCCCCAGGTGGAGAATGTAAGTCAAGACTCAAACTAGACTTCTGAGTACACTCATCTAGAATTGTCTTTTCAGGTAACTGCTGTGCTTTGTGCTGGGGGGGCCATGGGGCTCTATGAGGGAGAACTTCTGAAGGAACCAGGGGGTTTTGCCTTAAGAAGACACAAAACTGAGAAAATAGTAGGAATATTAAAAAGACTGTTTTAACTACTGAAAACTTCTCCCTCATCACATTATTCATTCATAGCACTCATTATTGGTGAAACAAATATTGTTTTAAGGGAAGAATGAAGATAAGGAATATATAATAAACTGGAATCACTTCAACCAATTCTAAAACAATTAACCTTATGAAGTGTGAGGCATGAGGAAATGATTCTATTCATGTTCTAATTAGCCTGAGAACTTAAACTTTTGAACTTTCCAGCCTGGAGCCAATGCCTGGACCTCCAGATAACCCTCTGGTTACCCCCTGAAGGACTCATGTATCTAGGCACATGGCATTTGTAATCCAGACCACTGGACATGACCAGACATCCTGGCATCCATCCTGTAGATCACATGGCCTTTATCACCCAGGTTCCTGACATCTGACTGACAATCATCCTGGACCAATCCGAGGGCTAAGAATATAGGACTGATAATTCTCAAGAGTGCACTTTTTACGATAAGAACTCCTTATCTTTCTTCTTTGGAACACGGCTGGGTCATTGTCTAGCTGTGTTCCAAGTTTGCAAACACTAAGACCCTTGAATAAATTTTTATCATTTAATTCTAACCAAAGCCTCTAAGACTTCATTTGAGTTTCTTGCTCATTTGATTTTTAAACTAATTAGTTAATTCATTTTAGCTTATTTGATTTTAGTTTAGCTCCTGCACTAGAATTAAGGAGACAGCATGTCTGTTCAGTTCTAACAGGAGGGCCTGAAACATGGTTAGGATGTTAAGGAAGATTTTACTTAGTATTATTGGGACAGTTGTCAAGACTGTCACAATAGGGAAGAAAGATCAGGCTCAACTCAAAACCCATCAAAGACAGATGGGAATTTACGGCCCATGAGCAGACGAGGGGGTCCGTGGATGAAAATTACTAAAAGAAGACATCAAGGAAAGGTGTATTCTTGCTAAACCAACTTAACAATTCTTGCTGAAGGCAGGACAATATGATCAGATAGAAAGTGTGGGGGAATGCGGAAGTCAATCAGATTCCAGGGGTGTTTATATGTTAAGGGTGAGCAGGAATTCTAACTAAACTGGCTTAACAGAGTTTTTGCTAAAATTGGGCAATGGAGGCCCAGCAAAAACAAGGTCCACCGTGAGTCTTGATCAAATTTTGGTCAAAGAGAGAGTCATTGTTAACTGACACACAGAGTACTTATATTAATACCTGAATGTTTTAGTTAGCTGAGGCTGCTATAACAGAGTAACATACATAGCCTGGGTGGCTTAAAAAATGGAAATTTATTTCTTATAGTCCTGGAAGCTTGGAAGTCCAAGATCCAGGGGCCAAAAGAGTCAATTCCTGGTGAAAGCCCACTGCCTGGCTTGCAGACAGCATCTTCTTGCCGTGTGCTCACAAGGCCTGTACATGCACATGTCTTCCTATTGCAAGGAAGGCACTAATTCCCTCATGGGAGCCCCACCCTCGTGACCGCATATAACCCTAAATCTCTCTCTTATGCCCTATCACCAAATACTGTCGCATTGAGGGGTTGGGCTTCAACATACGAATTTTTAAGGAGCACAAACATTGAGCCCATAACAGTGACACATACTCGAGTCGGCAGCCATCCATCTCGAGAGACGATGGTGTAGCTTCTTAAGAGTCTATCTGCACCGCCGAGAATGGCTGTGCAGTCCGACTCGGCAGTGACACGGTATCTGTCTCCTCCCGTGTTGAATCGACATCTTGCGATGACGCTGGAGTGTCCTCTCCAGTGAAGCTGAAGCTACAGAGCCTGGACAGGGTGATATGGAGGGTCTGCTGTTGCCCATGCAGCAGACCCCCCCTCTCTTCGCAGCTGAAGGGTCCAAGGGAAAGACGGAGTCAATACAGCTTGGCTTCAGGTGCGCCGCAGGAGTTGCCGGTGTTGACTACAACGTCAAACCGCCTTAGGGACTCCGGCTCCGGATTTTCTGTCGGGGTTTACTCCCTTAGCCTTTCCCCTGAAGAGGTATGCTGCAAGGCAGCGGAGGTTTGGAGTCAGAGTTTCCCTTCTCCTTAGCCTTTCCCCCGAGGAGGTATGCCGCAAGGCAGCGGAGGTTTTTTGGAGTCAGAGTTTTCCTTCTCTGATGTGCCCTGACTGGAAGATCGAACCAGCGACACTTAGCTCGCAGGCCGACACTCAATCCACTGAGCCAAACCAGCCAGGGTTAGTGACACATACTAGATAACCAATATTTGTGCTATTGAGTTCTGATCATTCCATTATACAACCAATTCATGATCATTTTCAAAGGTTGGGATGATAATTAAAACTAACATAAATTCTTTATATGTGTTGTTATTTTTTCCAGCTTTGAAGAGATTGATATCTTTTATTTCTTTTTTATTAAATTTATCAGGGTGACACTGGCTAACAAAATTACACAGGTGTCAGGTGCACAGTTCTACCACACATCATCTGTACCCTGTGTTGTGTGTTTACCACCCCAGGCAAATCTCCATCCATCACCCTTTATGCCCTTTATACCCTCCTCCTCCTCTTCTCTTCACCCTCTCTCCCCCAGAGATTCACAAATGCACTGCTGTCCACGCCCCTGAGCTTTTTCTCTTTTTTTCTTCTCTGTTCAGTCCCTCCAACCTCACCCAGCACGACCACCCCCGACAGCTGTCCACCTGCTCTTTATCTATGAGTCTGTCCCTATTTTGCTTGTTAGTTCATCTGGTGCATTAGATTCCACATATGAGTGAAATCACATAGACCTTGTCTTCCTCTGACTGGCTTATCCAATTAAAAAATGGGCAAAGGACCTAAAGAGATACCTCTCCAAAGACGACAAACACAAGGCCAGTAGACACATGAAAAGATGCTCAACATCACTAATCATCAGAGAAATGCAAATTCAAACCACAATGAGAAATCACCTCACACCTGCCCGAAGGGGTATCATCAATAAGTCAACAAACAACAAGTGTTGGCAAGGATGTGGGGAAAAGAGAACCCTCTAGTGCCCTCTTGTTGGGAATGCAGACTGGGGCAGCCACTGTGGGAAACAGCATGGAGAGACCTTGAAAAAATTAAAAATGAAACTGCCTTTTGACCCAGTGATTCCACTTCTGATACCTTTTTATTGACATAGGTGAGCTTAATGTAGCCAATTCTGTACCTATTGCTTTTTGATTCTTTATAAAAAAGAATCAAAATCTGTAAATGTGTGTGCAGAGCATGGGAGTAAATTTCCTGCAGAGATAACATTTAGATCACTTTCTTCTTTTCCCTGAAATCATATATCTATACACACCCTCAGTACTTATCCCTGCTCTTGGATTAGAGTTGTTTCCTTAGAGAAGATTATGACAGCAGGACATCAAAACCCTATCCTGTCCCTGGTCTATCAGTGGCGGAAACCTCACTGGGAAGGACTTGTAGCCAGGGGCAGGCATCCCTCATCGCCCTACAGGGTCCAGGGGAAGCAACTTCTGCCTGGGCCTCACTTTCCCCACCTGTAAAAGGATAAAAGCTTCCTGCTGAACCAAGCTGGTGCAAAGATTAAACGACATAGCGTATGGGGGAGAAAGTTCTAGAAATGGACCCGGGACAAGCAGATCACTGAAATAGCCTAGGTACGAGTTCTATAGTCGACCCTCCCAAGTCTCTCCTGGCATCGCCTCCTTTTTAGCCAGAAGTCCTTCTTGGAGAGGTGCAGGCTGTGCTCAGCGCCCTTGGCAGGTGGGCTGCTTTGTGCGGCCTCTGGGTCCCCAACGTGCTCGGCTGAGAAACAGAAATTTCCTATTTCCTCTGCTAAGCAGGGGGCTCCTGCAAGGAGGATGGGCTTGTCTCCCATTGCACCCCTCTGGGTCCAAAGACAGGGAGCTGAACGCAATAAAGTAGGCTGTTCAGACCCTTCAGGGCCTGAGGACTCTCCAGACTCCAGAACTCCTGCTGCCTGCAGGAAGGACAGTCCGGTGCCCGGACTTACTCTCTCCCACCAGAAGGCCACAGGGGTTAGCATGTCCGGAGCCCACCAGGAACCAGCTATTACCCGGACGCCTCTCTTGGGTGTGCACAGGGCTGGCATTTTCCATATAGTAAACTTGAAGGGATTCAAGGACTTCCAGAGGCCAACGCATGGACAGGCACCAAGTTATAAAGTCCAATTTTAGATATAATTGTTGATTTATTGAAATCAATTTCCAAATACTGCCTTATCCAGCATAAATACTGGTTGTATTTATTTAAAACTTAAATAAGGTGTCTATGACCTATTTATTTTCTGTATCCATACATAACATTTAAGCACAGGGATTTATTTTGTTGTTGTTTCATTTTTATTTTTTTAACCTTTTTTATTTTTTTTTTTTTTATTTAACTTCTCGTTTGTATCTGTATGGCCATTTAGTCCCCTGACACCTCCCTCTCCCCTCAGTCCCCACACTGTGGTCCACGTCCAGGAATCTCTTTTCTTTTTCGCTGGGTCCCTCCACCCCGCCCCTCCGCCCCCTTATCTGTCCTCTGATTCACTCATACGGGGAATCTAATGAGCCAACTGAACTAACAGGCAAAAGAGGGACAGGCTCATTGTGTTTCATTTTTAAAGAGAAGCCGTGTGAGAGAGGATGGCCACTCCTCCCTTGAGAGACTTTTCCTGGAATCTGCCCTCGCGTCCCGAATCCGCTAAGTCACTTCACCCATTCGGTCCCCGGTGCTAATGAGAAAGAACTCCCAGGCCAGCCCTGCGGCGCCCCTTCCTGCCCGCTGAGGTTAGAGCCGAATGTCAAAGCGCTTCAGAAGGATTAGAGTGCCATTAAAATGGAAGAAACGTTTGTTGCGATAAGTTCATTACGCTTGTTTCTGGGAAAATAAGCTCTTAAGGCCAGAAAAAAAAAAAAATACTCATGTCAAATACTCCAAAACAGAACAGGCAAACGAATAATAAAAGCCTGAGGTTTGCACAGTCACTTTGAGTAGGGATGAGCGGGGGTGGCTCTGAACATCCAGCAGGAACGCGTGTCTGCTGCTTTGCTGAAAATTCAGCAGGAAGGAGCCACGAGCCACCAACCATCTTCCACAGACATCGGTCCCAGCTTCCTCTGCAGCCTCAACCCAGTGACTAAAGGTACCGGATCCGAGGCACCTCTGCGAGCTCCACCCTCACCCATGCCCGGGCTGGCTAGCAGATCAGTTGTCTGAGGTCTAATTCTTATAAAACCTTGATTCCGTAATCCTCCTAGGGCTCCTGCCTCCCCAGTTGAACTCTGATGGGTCTGTGCGCACATGCGCGCCCGTATGTGTGTCCACACCTGCCACGTCCACAGCCTAAGTCTGATTCAGAGACCAGCTCTTCAACACCTGCCACAGCCGCCCCCCGCGCCCCATCGCCCTGCCTGCTCCTCGGCGAACAGGCTGTGAGAACACGATGCTGTGGCTGACCACAATGAACACATACATGCCTGCGAGCTTACAAGAAGTGCCCAGCTGTGGTTTTCCTGGTGTGCAGCGCACGGTCGCCTTTCAGGACCTACCCTTTCCTTGCACGATGGCCTCAGTCAAAACCCCAGCGCGTGGGAGGACAAGAGAGGCCAATCGAAAGTGGAAGAGATGCTAGAGCTGTGGCTCATAGCTCCAGCAACGACCCCTTTTCCCCGTGGGCGTGTGTGGGAACAGCAACACGGAATAAACCCAGCCGTCGGGAGTTCTACGATCAAGTGCTCCCCTGCCACCGCTACAGGACGCATGTCACTTCCCTGCTCTGAGCCTTAAGCTTCTCGTCTTTGAAAGATAGCTAGGCTTATTCAGCTCGCGGAGCTGTGGACATGATCCGCGTTCATAAATAATAACATGTCATAGAAATCTGTAAGGCATATGATATATAAAGTGTAATCCACGTCCAGATCAAGGGTCAGTCAGGGAAGCAAAAGCTCTGTGAGGATTACGGAATCAGAATTTACAAGACTCGGACTTCGGACGGCTGGCCTGCAGTGGCCAGCCCAGGCGTGGATGAGTGAGTCAGAGCTTCCCAGCGGATCTTGGAGCCGACCCGCTGGACTGGGACTACAGCGTAAGCTAGCGCAGTGCAGAGAGCCTGAGGAAGGTCCTTAGCTCTTCACAGATCTATCTCTGTCCCCTCGCAGGGACGTATGTTGTGGGAGGGAGGGGTCTCAAGAGTCTGCTGAACTGGCTGGCGGAAAGCAGACCTGCTTACAAGCACCATGAGCTTTGCCTCCAACTTCTTACATGTTAGAACTGTGTGTGTTTTGCGGTTGACCAAGCAACACTGCATGATAAGTGATCTCTAATAGTGGTCCCATAGCATCCCCCCAAATCCACACACACGCACACACACACACACACACACACACACACACAAGAATTTTGTAGTTGAAAAAAGATTTTCTAACATCAAAAGAGGTGCATTTAGAGCCCTGCCTGTTGTGGCTCAGTGGATTGAGCGTCAGCCTGCGAACCAAGTGTCGCGGGTTCGATTCCCAGTCAGGCCACATGACCAGGTTGCACGCCAGGTCCCCAGTTGGGGGCGTGAGAGACAACCACACAGCGATGTTTCTCTCCCTCTCTTTCTCCTTTCCTCTCTCTCTAAAAACAGATAAATAAAATGAAATAAAGTAACCTTGTTAAAAAATTAATTAATTAATGTTTTTTTAAAAAGAGGTGCATTTAAACAATATATATACATATATATAGTAATTGTCTAATTGGATGGTGAGAGATGGAAGGTAAAACAAGAATTTAAGAATTTAAGGAAGAATTGTTCCCAATATTCCAGATATTTCACATTTAATCATGCATCTTACATAGCATCGCCTAATTTTGTCTTCATAAGAATCTTCAAAAACAGGTATTTATATTCATACTTTAAAGATGAAGAAAGAAGCTCAGATGAGTTCATTTACTTCCTGAGTATGTAGCTCAGGTAAGTAACAGCATCTCTTATTGACTCTAATTTTGAATACCTTTATTAACCAAAAGAGACCACACAGCTAATTTTGAAACTGGCTTAGGAAATTGCCCACCCCTCTGAGGTGTGGGGTATGTCTGAGGGTAACATCTGGGTGTCCCACACCCAGGGAGGGGCCCCCTGCACAGCAGGTGATCAGTGTATTTGTTGGTCTCAAATGAGAACAATTTCTAAGCAGAGGCCTCATGTGACCCATTCGTTTTTTTTCTAGAAATGTCCCTAGTGCTCTAAATTCTATTTACAGAGATGAAACCCGAAATGGAATTCATATGACTAGTTTCCAAACTAAGCTTGGGTCTGCAGGACCTAAAATGTGGGCCATCTGCCAGCAAAAACTAAAACCAGAGTACATGGTTCTGATACCACGGTATGCTTGCATAAACTTTTGTTGTGTTGTGTTGTGTTTTGGGAAAATGCATGAACTTTCGACACATAAAAGCACATAACTGTGAGGTGGCTGGTGTCAATATTTAGTCTGAAAGGTTTACGTACGCAACAGATCTTTGGAAGTCTCCCCTCAAAGGAGAAAATCCCCCCATTTTTTTTCAAATAAATCCAGAAGGGGCCATCTGCAAATCTGAGGACAGTCTGTTTTCTGGTTGCAAAAGTTTTTGACACTTTCCTTAACGTGACCTTCCTATCACTATGTGACCTTATTTCTCCAGTTTAGACATGCATGTACACACACCCCTACACCCTACACTCCACTCCCACACGTGTACACACACGCTGCTCCAGGCCTTAAGAGAAATAGGAAAAAAGTAGGAGCTGTGCTCACTTTGGAGGTTAGAGTCCTGTTAGAAAAGTTAAGAGAAGCAAACATTAATGACTAAGCACACATATGAGACGATCCAGCACCCACTGCAAGACTGGGTGTCGGTCATATCAGATTTAAGATGAGCACATGAAGGTTAGCCGATCCCAGAAACATAACGAAGACATCGGAATATACTATCCAGCCATGTTAAATCTCTTTGCCTTGCAAATAATAGATAGTAACTTGGGTTAACTTACACAGAAATGGGAAGTGTATTCTCAGGAGAGAAAGATACTTGTCTGCTGGATGCTGGGTCCTTGAGCAGGCAGATGGTGAGGTGGATTTAAGAGTGCAAGAGACTTATTGGGGTAAGACCTGTACAAGGGAAAAGGGGCAGAAGAAAAATTGGGCAGGAATTTTTTCAGGCTAGTGCTGATCAGTCCCTACGCAATTGAAGGGGGGAGAACCAAGACTGGGCAGGAGACCGTTAACTGTAATGCAGATCTCAAAACCTCAGCCGATGCAATGAGAACCCCAGAGGGAAGGTGGCCTTGGGGAAGAGTCCTGTGCTGAGCAGAAGCGCCCAGGCTCTGGGACACCTGTACCACTCAACCCGTTGGCTAAGGAATGGCCAGGAAGGACATGGTTTGAGGGGACTACGGGGTCTTGGGCTGCCCCTGACTGTTACCACTTCTGCATCCACTGCCCATTCTAAATCTCCCCTTCAGATATCACATCAGCTCGTCTTTGCTGCAATACTGGTCCAATAGAATCAAGATCTAGAGAGATCTAACTGTATTTATATCTCTTTTCTCCTCTGTCCCTCTTTTCTTTGTCTCTATCTCTATATCTATTTTTTGTCTACTATCCATCCAGAGAGAGAGATTTAGTCGAAGGAATTGGCTGACATGATTGTAACTGACTCACACGACGGTGGGCCTGGCAGGCTAAATGTGACCTCTGTAGGGCAGGCTGGAAAATTGGAAACTTAGGCAGGAGTTGATGTTGCAGTTTTCAAGTAAAATGTGTTCTTCCTCAGAGAAGCCTCAGCTTTCGCTCTGTAAGCCTCCAACTGAAGGGATGAGGCCCACCCACCTCATCAATGGCAGTCCTCATTACTTCAAGTCACCTGACTGTAGATGTTAACCGCATCGACGGAATCATTTCCGTGCAACACCGAGTGTGTGATTAAGTAACTGGGTGGAGAAGCCTCGCCACATTGTCACATCAATATAACCATCACAGAGGCTCACTTGGGAATATGACCCAGACCTTGACCCCGAGTGGCCTGAGCCATAGAAACCCTTCCTTTCTCTGACCAGGTGTACGGGACAGTCACACCTGAGCAAGGCATCGCTGAGACAGCCCAAGTGGGTCAACGGAGGTCTGTGCATATTCTCTGCTCCATGGCGCACCAGCTGCCATACCAAGCGTCACTGGTCAGATCAATGACTCTGGCCTAGAGGGTGACTTCTCCTCTCTCCTGCTGGACCCTGAAGACAGTAGGTAGCTCAATGGAACACCTGTGCTATGACCATGGTCATCACACAGCCTCTGTCACATCAAGGATTGCTTCAACTGCAGAGAGTCACCTTGTCCTGGGTCATACACCATGCCAGAGTGACCTACATCCAATGACTGATTGATTTGGAAATAGTGGTCCAATCTGGGACAAGTATGAAGGGCCCCTCCAGCACCCAGCTCTCACGGAGTAGCTGCACTGGCCCCGTATGAGCTATGTGGCACCTCCACTTCTCTCTTGCGCAGCACTGCATCCCCCTCTCCTCTACAAGGGCATTTCAAGGGCATTGATCTCAAGATCACTAGTCCTTAATAAATATCCTGCACTCTACACTCTGTCTTCACCCTGGCTGGTTTGGCTCAGTGGATTGAGCGTCGGCCTGCAAGCTAAGTGTCGCTGGTTCGATCTTCCAGTCAGGGCACATCAGAGAAGGAAAACTCTGACTCCAAAAAACCTCCGCTGACTTGCGGCATACCTCTTCAGGGGAAAGGCTAAGGGAGTAAACCCCGACAGAAAATCCGGAGCCGGAGTCCCTAAGGCGGTTTGACGTTGTAGTCAACACCGGCAACTCCTGCGGCGCACCTGAAGCCAAGCTGTATTGACTCCGTCTTTCCCTTGGATCCTTCAGCTGCGAAGAGAGGGGGGGTCTGCTGCATGGGCAACAGCAGACCCTCCATATCACCCTGCCCAGGCTCTGTAGCTTCAGCTTCACTGGAGAGGACACTCCAGCGTCATCGCAAGATGTCGATTCAACACGGGAGGAGACAGATACCGTGTCCCTCCCGAGTCGGACTGCACAGCCATTCTCGGCGGTGCAGATAGACTCTCAAGAAGCTACACCATCGTCTCTCGAGACGGACTGCTGCCGACGACGACACTCTCTCTCAGGGTCTGCTTCCTGGGAACCAAGCTGCAGCCAAGTCTTTCTATAAATGGGCAATCCATCTTGGGTAAGATTGGAGCTTAACTGAAAGTAGCTTTCTCCTGCCAGAATGTGTTTTAAATATTCTTCTTTTCCAAGCAGAGAATGAAGCCCGTCGTAGGAAGGGTCTGTACCTCCAGGATAAAGAGAAATAAGAAGAGCTCCGGTTCCAAGGAAAGGGGGAGGAGAAGCTGCACTCGGCCTCGCCGAGAGGTTGGAGTTTGCAATCTACTGAGCTTATTGGAGGGGCTGGACTTCTGGGCCGTATTGCTGACAAGCAGGTCTAACAGGAGAGCAAGCAGGTGCAGACGCAAAGACAAAAGGACGTCCAGCAAAGGTCGCAAAAGAGGGGAACCAAACACAAGCTTGATGCAGACCGGCATGGAGCATGAGCGAGAGCTTCAGAAGATTTTAAATACAAGCAATGACTTACATCGGGGCTCTGGGGTCAGGATACCTGAGTTCCATTCCTCTGCCACACTGGCTGTGTTACCTCATGCGAGAGAGTTAACTTCTCTGTGCCTCGATATCCTCATCTATAAAAGGGGATAGATAATAACATGAAATAACCACAAAGGGCTGTTGTGACGATTAAATGAAACATTATACATATGGCACTTAGTGCCTGGCATGTGGAAAATTTAAGTTCGCAATGATGTTAATTACCTGTCTGTTTTTGATCAAATTGCCTTCAAAATTAGATATGTGCACATTTTCTCCTCTCTTGCACACGTGGAAGGTGTGAGAGCCACCCAGAGAGATTATGTTATCATCTTAATAATGACTGAGTTTCTCTAACCAATGTCTCCAATCTAACTTCAATATGATTACATACGATAGTCTTGGGAAATCTCCTTAGTTCCCTGGGCCTCAGCATCTCTATCTGTAAAATGAAGGGTTTGAATTAATTGGTTTGAAATCCTTTTCCAATTTAAAATTTTCCGATTCTATTGTCCACCCCCCTTCTCCATCAAATGTATCAGTATCATTGAAATATCAGTCAAATAGAGCTTGACAAACAGGAAGAGGCTAATTCCACAAAACCAGGTATCTGCCACCAAAACCCTAATTCGATGGGATGGTTTAAGTTCAGTGAATACCCAGACACTAAGTCTCCACACTTTTCACTACCATCTAAGCCTGAGTAGTAATTGCCGGGGCCAGGTTTAGTCACCCTGGGGCCCTATAAAGGTCTTAGTCTTCCCAAAGCCTGGTTAGGCTCACTGAGATCTTCTTCCCACATCTGGGAAAATTATGACACATTGCAGCAATATTTGGAACCACACAAGGAGAGACAGAGGAAAAAACTTACCAGCACACTCATTCCTTTTGGCATGATAACTATTTCATTGGTTCAGAATTCGGTCACCCTAAAGAAATAATTTTCTAGTTGTGGAGTAGCTGGGAGAGGGGTGGAGTGAGGTGGAGGGTCGGAGGTGGAGGAGATGAGCACATTGAACTCTCGTGCTTTAAGTCCATAATGCAGCTCTGTTGGTATTTATTTTCTTTGCTTATTCTTTGGGCTTCTTTATGGAGGAATGTTCTTGAACAAATGCTTTTGGGGTTAAAAATTTGACAACCCCTGCCCTGGAGAATGTTTTCACAGATACAATTCTCACGACAAACTCATATAGGAGTTATTAAGATTATCTGATGTTACCCACAAAGGTCTGCAAACCTCAAAGTGGTGCAAAAACTTGCCCGCTAATAACTCCCAGAGCCGAGAATCAAAGCCAGGACATCTGATCATAAATACATGTATTCTTTCCGATACCTCTTAGGGACCTGTTTGAAGGTTTATAGTAACAGAAATTTCTGGACATCATAAAATTATATGTTTTGCAACTTCATGCAAGAAAATTTATAAGATTTTTAATTATTCCCTTTCTAATAATAACTGTGTCCTTTTTTTGCAGTTACTACATGTGAAGCCATAGTACTATCTGTGCTCTTAAGAGAAATTAACTCATTTAGTTTTATGTAATCTGCCACCAAAATATATATGTTAAGTGCCATGATTAGCCCCTTTTTACATATAGGAAAATGAAAGCTCAGAGCAGTAAGGACACTGGGCCAAGTTCAAATAGCTGGTTAGAGACTGGTCCAGAAGCTGGTCCTAAGAAGTCTTTCTCATTAGAGCTGATACGTTGCCAGGTAGGCATAGCTGGGGACTCTGAGATGAACAGGACATTGCTTCTGTAACCTTGTAGCTCACCTGTAGGCACATGGCCTCTAACATAAGGCTTAGTGTCAAAGTAACTGCTGTCAGAATACAAGTTGGCCAACACAAAACGTTGAGTTTAGAAATAAACATATATTCAATATTAGTTTTAAATAAGATCTGAGCTCCTAAAGAACTGTCTAAGACTGCAGTGCTCCTTAAACTTTTAGGAAGATCATTTATGCCAGCTTCAGGTTACTGAGGAAATCTCATGGAATATACCACATGACTGAGCCAATGCATAAATCATGGTGGGCATGAAGGCAAAAACATTATTATACTGAGAACTAGCTCTCATACTGATGAGGGATGGCTCGCCAAGACCTCTCTGGGAACTTGAGTGAAGAGATCTGAATATTAAAGAAAGAGATAAATTATTCCACTCAGTCTATGGTTTATGAATGCATGGCCATCGTCTACCAAGAGTTCTGTTAGTGGTACCACACAATTCAACTCCTAGCTCCAGTCTGCCACTGTGGACGATGCCCGACGCCAGAGTGAGTTGAGAACTTGGAAGTGGGATAACATTTTTTACATTTCAACTTCCAGGTTTGTTTTAAACGGTTCCCTGGTAAGAAAGCAACACATGGGTTTTGTGTTAAAGTATCCTGAATGTAAAATTAAAATCACAATTTGAAGAAGGAAAAAAAGACAGATTGGACAGATGTTGCAGACGGAGACTCTGGAAGTGAGTCATGGCTAATCAGCTAGTGGTGGAACGTTCCTTACAGCTGAAGCTGTCGAAACAAGCTTTCGGTGAGCGTGAGGTGAAATGCAGCCCTCCAGAGAGGCATTTTCATCATCATAAAATCGAGGCTCCTTCATCTCAGCCCCAGCAATCTGCGTTGTCTGATGTATAATCAAGGTGGAAGCAAGAAGGCAGAAGCAAGTTAAGTGTTCACCCTGTTTGGACCGGCGGTCTCTTCTCTGGCCCCTCATCCGTTTTGGGAAATGGGTGAGAATAGTCAGGATGACTTATGGGTTATTTAGAAGGGTCAGCGGAAACAGGCAGCAGCAGGAAGAGAGGAAAACCTATGGACGAGAACCGGGTGCGTATAAACCTTTGTGCCGGAGCTGGCCTGAGCCTCTGCGTTTGTTTGTTTGCTGGCTGGTTGGTTGGTTTGAATCTGTGAATCTTGAGTATAACGATAAGTACCTCCTGGAGTCGTTATAAGACAAAATAAAAAAGCATTTCTATCCAAGTTCACTTATCAATTATAAAGCATCCTGCAATTATTTGGTTGTGTTGTATTCTTTATATTTTGTTTTTGAATAGAAGACAAAATAACCTCAATATGAGAAAACTGGGGGAAATGATATTTACTATGACCCATGGACAGGCAGCAATGTGTGAAGGAAAATGAGGGAATTTGGTTTGGAAAGCCGGGCTCCAAGCCTGACTCTGCCCTTCACGAAGACACAAAAAGTTGATATATGTTAACTATTTGGAAGCGCGCCTGGCCATAATCATGTCAGCGAAGGTTAGTTAGAGTTGGCAAGCCTTTTAATTTTTCTGAGCCTCTACATCTTGTCTGTAAAATATGAATCAGTTGGACCTACTTCACAAGCTAGTGAAGGAGGATTAGTTATAGTTATACATAAGAATTGAAATTATAAGCTATTTACCAATTGGCCATTATCATTACTTTTGGTTGGAATCTGTGTTTTTATATCAAAGTTGAAAGGCATATGTAACCCTAAATATATCAGCAGAAAACTAATAGTATAAAAATACTGTATTATTTTCAGAAACATAAGATAAGTGCTAAATTTAGCACTTAGCTTTTGCTCTAATTTGGGGTGACACTGTCAGCTTTGATAAATATGAAGACTATTGTAGAAAAATGTAAAGATGTGTCTACAGGAATGGGCAGAGGCTGCAATGGTCTGTCTTAAACGATTGGGTTAGAGCCACAAAGACCCACACTTAGATGCTGGTAGTGATTTTTTTTTTTTTTTTAATGTATTATGCTCCAGTCAGGTGGCTCAGCTGGATGGAGTGTTGGGATGTTGTCGCATTCACCCAAAGCTTGTGGATGCAATCCCTGGTCCAGGCATGTATGGAAGGCAACCAATCAATGTTTCAATGTTCCTCTCTTATATTGATCTCTCTCTCTCTCTCTCTCTCTCTCTCTCTCTCTCTCTCTCTCTCTCTCTCTCTCTCTCCCTCTCCCCCTCCCTCCCTCCTCTCTCTCAAAAAACAAATGAAAAACTGTCCTTGGGTAAGGATAATAAAAAACAAATGTGCTATGTTTAAGAGAAATAACAAGATTTATCACAACACAACAGACTGGAGGAGCAGGCAGCTCTCAATTCTAAAGAGCTCAAAGCTGGAGTATCACTCTCATAAGCTTCATGCTCAGGCTGTACCCCTGGCTTCCCTGCACTTTCAGATTGATTGCTTTGGACTGAAGCCACAGAAATGAAGCACATCCATCAGGTAGAGCCCAGTGGGGAACGGCATGGTGTAACAAACCTTCGTGTGGTGGGAACGGTATGTTATTTGTCAACAGGCTCAAATCCTGCTGGGCATCCCATTTTGTGCTTGATCTAAGGAAACTTTCTGAATCCCTCTGAACCGCTATTTCAATTATTATAATAAGTGTTACAACCTCCTCCCAGGACTGCTCTGAGGTTTTGATGAGACAATGTATGAAAACACCCACACCGGTGCCTGCACATAGTAGGCACTTTATAAAAGCTCTCTTCCTTTCCTCTGCTGTCTCAGACTCTGTGGTCTTATGATAAACACACCAAAAGTAGTATTATAGTCATACTTACAAATCCTTAGATATGAATAGGCTTTGTAATAAAACTTTGAGAATCAACAAATCAAATTCTCCTGTTATATGGGTGGGTAAGTAGGTTCAGCAAGATGTGTGGCTTGCTGGAAACAATATTCAGCTGAAACATGACTAGTAGACTTAGTTTCCAGTTCTCTAGTTTACAAGCATTCCTGAGCCCAGATATGACCTATTTCTTGGTTGCTTCTCTGGAAATATGGGGCAATATGTATCTGTACCCCCAAGGGACCTAGGTTCAAACAGGACAAGAGCAAGAACAATCTAGATCCCTGTCTACAGTCAAAGTAACAAGAAAAAGCTGGTGGTTAAATGTCCCTAGCCCTGTCTTCCTTCTTCGTGTGTGAATGAATGTAGCCATGTATTTATTTAGTAACTGAACAGACTGACAACATACCACATGCAAGACAATTTGCTAAACTCTCTGCAAAGAGGAGATTAAAATTCATCCCAGGAGAGAAGATACATACAGTCAGCTGCAGAGTAGGTCAGAACACATATTTCAAAATTTAATAAATAAAAACAAAAAAATTTAAAAATGAGTTCAAATCCCACTTTGGCTACATACGGTCCACTTCTTTGGTCAGGTTTTCAAACCTATCTAGTCCTTTCTGTCTCTATACTCTGTGAAGAATTGGACTTGGTCCATGGACAAGTCATGAAAGTTGACTGTTGTAATGTAGAAAAAGGACTCAGCCTGCTATCTAATTTCCCAGTGAATCACTCAATCCGTGGTGACTATTGCTGAAAGCCATTATTTAGTATAAACAGAGGTAAAAGCAAAGTGCTGCCTGTTAACCTTCCAAATCACGGGTCAACAAACTTCTGTAAATGGCTAGGGGTAAATATTTTCAGCTTTGAGGACTGTAGGATCTTCATCATGCCTTCCCCTTCCCCTTCCCCTTCCCCTTCCCCTTCCCCTTCCCCTTCCCCTTCCCCTTCCCCTTCCCCTTCCCCTTCCCCTTCCCCTTGTCAGGGAACGGACAAGATTGACAACATGCTTTATTGCAATGAGTGTCCAAGGGCAGCTCCCCTAAAGCAGAAAACGCAATCGACAAGGAGACACCTGTACCTGGAGGAACGAGGAAGTGGCTGGGATGGAGGAGAGCACTATCCGCCGGGCTTACAGGACGTAGATATGGAATATCGAACACACGAAGGAGAGCTAGTCTGGGAAGCTGAAAGTGACGCATTAAACCGGAAGTTATGAGCCTTTGGGCAAATCATTGAACCTGCGTAAGGAACGGTTTGGGTCATCTCTGAACTCATTTAAATCCAGAGATGAAACCATCAGATTAAATTTGGTACTGGGGACACACTGTTATTTTGGGTCTCCAATACTCAACAGCCAGACTAAGCCCAATATTAATGGGTCAGAATGGACTGTGCAATCATCTGCCCTATTGGAAAACTCTTTATCTCTGCCTCTCTTTCACTCTTTTCTCTTTTTCCTTAACTGTTTTTGTCTTTTTGCTTTTTTATGTCCTGTGCCACACAGGACTCTGTGAAGTGGAGCATATGACAGCTCCATCTCACTGGGTTTAAGGCTCTCATGGGACATTCTCAACAATGGTGCTTCAGTGTGTTTTCCAAAACAATGACATTTTCATGTCCATCCCATGAATTAAACATCAACCATTTAAAAGGCTCTCACACAATGGCCTCTGTATAAAGCTCACACTGCTCAGTATGGCGTACAAGTCTTTGATTGTACGATTCTCACGTCTTTCTAGCTTTAGACCCCACCCTACAGCTCTAGTCCAAGTATAGGAACCATAAAGTTTCCAAAACGCTCCAAATTGCTTCAGGCGACTGACCTTTTGCTCACATTGTTTTCCTCTATTGGGGTTCCCAAGGGGCCCGCAAAAATGCAATTCCCCCTTTCCCGCCTGGATTAGGAACAAGTAGAGAAACAAAGTGAAGAAGAAATTTGGAAGCCAAACATGACATGTATTACAGACAGAGGCCAGGGTGGGAGATATATTCTTAAGTAGACTCGTCAAGAGACTTGCTAACAGCACACTCTGGATCTAAGGAGACCTACCCACACCAACCCGGGCAGTGCTGGACTTGGGCGGGTCTCCTCACCCGTAACTCCTGAGACACAGGTGCATTAGCTGAGCTGCACATCCCCAATTCTTCCTTCCAAGTATCTCAGCCACATGAGTCATTTCACAGACCCATCGCTAAAGCGGCCGAGAAGGCCCAGCGTTACACTAACTGAGCTTCCTTTGCAGGACAAAAGAACGTTAGAAGTAAGGAAGAAGTGGTCCTCACTAACACACTACTGAAAACACTTCACCTCCGTAGTAAACCCTTGTTACTCACCAGGTCTTTGCCCTGTTCTCGTCAACAAAGAGTCCTCCAAGTGGAGGCGCCATTGAACTAGTATAAGAACGAAATAAGAACAGACCAAGGGTGTACACCTCTGCCTCCCAAAAGACTCAAGTCCTTGAGAGCTCTGTGAAAAAAAAAAATTTTTTTTTAATCTGTTCATCATCATTTTCTCATTCTTGTTGCAATAGGACTTCAACTTTTCCTTGAGAGCCTTTCTTTCCCAATTTACACAAATTTAATCAGGATGCCAATCAAGATGCCATTTCAGGGATGGCGAGTGTTGAGTCTTGGGTGGAATAATCGGTCGGCAGCCATCCGTCTCGAGAGACAATGGTGTAGCTTCTTAAGAGTCTATCTGCACCGCCGAGAATGGCCGTGCAGTCCGACTCGGGAGTGACACGGTATCTGTCTCCTCCCATGTTGAATCGACATCTTGTGATGTCGCTGGAGTGTCCTCTCCAGTGAAGCTGAAGCTACAGAGCCTCGAGAGACGATGGTGTAGCTTCTTAAGAGTCTATCTGCACCGCCGAGAATGGCTGTGCAGTCCGACTCGGGAGTGACACGGTATCTGTCTCCTCCCGTGTTGAATCGACATCTTGCGATGACGCTGGAGTGTCCTCTCCAGTGGAGCTGAAGCTACAGAGCCTGGACAGGGTGATATGGAGGGTCTGCTGTTGCCCATGCAGCAGACCCCCCCTCTCTTCGCAGCTGAAGGGTCCAAGGGAAAGACGGAGTCGATACAGCTTGGCTTCAGTTGCGCCGCAGGAGTTGCCGGTGTTGACTACAACGTCAAACCGCCTTAGGGACTCCGGCTCCGGATTTTCTGTCGGGGTTTACTCCCCTAGCCTTTCCCCTGAAGAGGTATGCCGCAAGGCAGCGGAGGTTTTTTGGAGTCAGAGTTTTCCTTCTCTGATGTGCCCTGACTGGAAGATTGAACCAGCGACACTTAGCTCGCAGGCCGACGCTCAATCCACTGAGCCAAACCAGCCAGGGACAGGGTGGAATAATAGAAAGGTGGAAGTGAGTGGAGGTGATTCACCCCAGTGTGATGCTACAAATAATGTGTCCATTATCCTGCTTGGGGCTGTGGTTTCTACCTCTGTAGAATGTTTCCAAAAATGGCCACAGTTATGTCTCCTGACACTGTTACCATGCTACACGTAACGTCTATTTCTCCAGTCCCCACCTTGAATCGGGGCTGGCCTAGGTGCTTGCTTTGACCCACAGATGGGGTAGAGGGTGTATCATGTCAGGTCTGAGCCTAAGCTCTAAGAGGCTGCCCACTCTTCAGCTCATTTTCCCGGACCCTTCCACCTTCAGTTGAACAAGAACCAGTAACATCCTACCTCTCCTTGCTCCATGAGTAAGAGGCCGTGTGAGGCAGAGGCTGCCTGTTTCTCCCAGGTAAGACTCTAGAGGTATGGAAGGACCCAGCCAAGATGCAGAAAGCCCCCAGCTGATGAGCTGCTGACCTCAGATGTTTGGACAATAGAATAACTCTGTCCCCACCACAAGCTGAGCCGCCCCAGTCCAGATGACCTCCCCAGACAAACTACAAATAGGACCTAATAATTGCCTACTGTTTTAAGCCACTGAGATTTGGAGTGGTTCCTTATATAACAATGGCTAACTCCCCCCACCCACACCCCAGTTTTATTGAGACATAATTGATAGATAGCAATGTATAAGTTTAAAGAGTAAAACATAATGATTTGATATTGGTATTTAGAAATGACTTTGAGACTGAGTATCAGGCAGTGATTGGAAAAGTGAGCTGTTGGGTCAGCTTTTCTTTCCATTCAGAGAGCTACCTACTCCCAATGCATCCAGCATTGCCTTTCTCTTTTTATACTCAATCTGAGTTGCTATCTGTTGCTTGAGACAAAAGAAACCTACTTGAAACAAGCTAGAAGGATGGAAAAAAAAGGCAAAATGGGAGGAAAGAAACAAAGAAGGAAGGGTATCAATATTGTAAATAAAATCTTATCTGAACAAATATTCAGACCACCACATTGAAAAGAAAATGCATTTTCCAAATACCAGAGTACCCATGAATCAACTGAAATGCTAGTGATTATCAGACTTTAAAAAATCTGTTTGATGTTGTGGCTTTTCCGAGTTTATTGTTATAACACACACACATGCACACACACAAATGGAATACAGATGGCTAACCCATCTGGTCAGGGGGCACCCAAAATCACAAGCAAATGCGTATTGAAAGGTTTTGATTTATGTAGGAGGTTTTCCACAAACAACTCATTGTTACTGATTAAATCACTCCAAACATATTATGTTCTGGTGGTGAAAGGGGTAATAAAGTGAAATCTATTTCTGCTGCCTAAAGCATTTATGCTGTCTGTACCTCCAAGCAAGGCGTTCCCCAGATAAGCAGACTCCATACATCGTGGTCAAGAAGAAACTTGGAATCTCTACATCACAGAATAATTCTGTTATTTTTCTCTTTCATATCAAAAGTTTAAAAGTTAGATTAATTCTTGTGTTCACCAGATACTTTTCAAACAGCTTAGGCAACAAATCAGATGATGGGCCATTAAGGTCTGGCCTTTTCTTAATTATTAGTTTATTTAACAAATATTTATTCCTCAAATATACTTTAATAATATTTCTATATTTCAAAAACGCTGTACTTTCATGGACTTCCTATTGCATAAAGAATTGTGTGAAACTAATTATAATGATGACATTACCATACGCTGTGGCCAAGAAGAATCACGCACCTCCCTAAGATTTCTGGGTATTTCTAGAAGGGTGCTAGTTACATTGAGGCTCCGTTCATGGGTTGCCTGTGCTCATTTCCCGGCTTGTTACTGTTAGCTGTGCTAACATTAGGCAAATTGCTCATCCACGCCTGAGTTTATTTTCCTGTAACAGGAAAAAGGAATAGTACTTTCTCATTATATGTTGTGAAGATTAAACAAGCAAATGCATGTAAAGTGCTTGGACCACCACCTGGCATGTAATAACTGTTGAATAAATATTAGTTTATTGTCATTAGCTCTAAGCATCACTATCATCATCATCATCATCATCACAACCCTCAATTAACTAACATTTCACACTATTTGATGAGCACTAACGACATCTCATTTATTTCTCAGATCAGTCCTGAGGTATATATTATGATCCTTATTTTATAGAATTAAAACTAAGACTAAGGTTGGTGAAATAAGTCACCCAAGGTCATTCTAGCAAGCAAAAGGTCAGGGTCAAGGTCAGGCCTCTTGGACTTCATATCTATGCCAATGCTCTAAACTCCGCCCCATTCATTGGTTTCTAAGGGCATCTCCCTATCTCCTTCTCACCTTCTTTCCCCTGACACCTCCAGCTCTGTCTAAATCAACCACCGTGCTCCGCGCTAGTAAGACTTGAGCATGGTTTCCTTCTAATGAGCTGACCTGGCATGATTCCCAACCCTGCTGCTATTATGGGGGAAGAAGTTCAATGCAGTGATTAACCATTTGGAAATCATCAGGCTGCTTGGATTAATGTCCAGCTCCAACACTGATAACTACATTAACTTGAATTATTGTGTTGAAATTTTCTCATCAGGAAAACAATGCCTATCCAATAGGCCATTCTGGGGATTAAATGAAATAACCAGAGATTAACTCAGTGTTTGGCATGTAGTAGCCTTGAATAAATGTTAGCATAAGAAGCTGATAAATGGGACCCCTTCTGTCTCCTCATTGGCAGAATTCCCCAAGACCACAATAATAGGTGCTAATCAACTGGATCCAAAATACAGGGCTAGGCCTTATTTGCTACAAAATTGGGCAACTGAGATTGTCAACCACCTCAAAGGAATAAAAGATCAGAGTAGAAGATGAGACGAAAAAGTTTCCTTGGAAGGGACTCTCTGGGGTCTGCATGCCATCCCCCAGAACTCAGAGAAAAAGAGAGGTACGTGCTTCTGACCTCAAACCAAGTCCAAATGGCTTTAGAGGAACACCAAGGTGGCTTGAGTGTTATGGAGTTTGGGAAATAATGACCTTGGCTTGAGGAAGACTACAGCTGAGAGAGTCCTGGCCGGGCCTGCCTACCTCAGCTATCCTGGCAGGAAGGAGACGGAGCCCCAGCCATGGGGAAAGCCACGTTTTCCAGGGGACCAAAAGTGGAGTTTTAGGGGGATAGACTGTGGAAAGTCCAGGGGGCAGGAGGAAGTTGGAAGTGGCCAACTAGAGGTGAGCATCACATGGGTTAAGGGACCTGTGGATAGACTTCTAGCAGGAAGACCTCTGAAATCTGCCTTCAAAATGGACCCTTTGAAGAATAAACAGGAAGTATTTATGCCACATGCAGCAGGGGATAGCACCTAGGCCACCTCTGTCCACCATGTTGGCCTTTTTCTTCCTCCTGCACTTGACCATGAAAGGATCAGAAATCTAGATTAGAGAGAGCAGGGAAAAGCAGAAGAACAGGATAGGAAAATAGAGAAGACCCTCACGGCCCGGGAACCACCCGAGGCTTACAAGCCTGAAATTAGTCTGATTCGGAGCAGGGGAAGAATTATAAATTTGCATAAGGCTTGAGTTTCGATAACTGCCCCAGTCTGGACATTTAAATTATTGAAAAGGGTCTGCACTTTGATTTAACAGAACCCCAACATGGTTGGGAATGGCCAGCTTAACTTTTCTCTCCATAAAATTAGAACAGTGGTGATTATAATATCACCCGACTTCACTGGATTTGGGGAGCATGTAAGGACATAATATGTAAAACATACTTAGCCCCCCACAATGTGTCTTTCAATACCATTAGCATCAGTATTATAAGGGGGACCCCTCAGGTCACTCTTATGAGTTATGCTAAAGCTCTTCCGATCATCTCATGTCTCCATCTTTGTTAAACTTCTATAAATGTTTTATCATTCATATTTATTTTTTCTATTAAGGATAAGTGGTTGTTTGAATGTGGAAATTAAATGAAATGTCTCAGCAACAGAGGACTTGAGTTCCTTTTGCTCTCCCAGCAAAATAAAAAGGCGGCTCTACAATAATTCTCGCATGTGCTGAGGCACAGCCGTGTGTGTCTGTGCCTCCGCCCTCCTTGGGCATGAGTGGATAATAACAGCCTATGAAACTGAAATAGCGCGTGGAATTATAAACCGCTACTTAGGCATACAGTGGAACACACCTGTGAGGTGTCCGTAGGTAGGGACAGCAGGATCCAGGGGTTTTAGAGTCCTGGCTCTGCAGTCCTATACCAAACATGTCTATTTCCTCATCTGCAACCCAGAGAGACAAATTAAATAATAGTTACCTGGAGGATGGTAATGAAAATCAAAAGAAATCATATATGTGAAAGCACTGGTTAAATTCTCTGTTGCCATATAATGTTAATATGTGTTACAATTATAAAGTCCTGCCCGCTCTTCTTGAAGAACCAGATAATGTATATTGGGTGGTAAAAAGGGGACTGGGGCATGAAGGAAAGACTGTTTGTAACCCCACCTTCACTGCCAGGTAAGTCAGTTCTCCTTGCTGGTGACATAAACTTCCATATAACAAGCAAGAAGAATACACTATTTCTACAGTCCCGCAAACTCAGAAGTCATACAATTTCTACCTACCTGCTACCCACTTATAAATCAAAGAGAATCTATTACTTTTACAGCAATTAATCCCACCATCATTAATGAGATAGAACCATGCACTGTAACAAGGAAAGTAACCAAAGCTGGAGAACTCTGGTGTAAATCCTGCTTCTTCAGCGTATTTATTGCCTTTGGGGGAAGTCATTAAATTCACATGACCTCAATCGTCTTATTTGTAAAATGGGATAATACATACTTCATGGGACTGTTAGGATGGGGAAAAAAATGCATTAAATAGTGCATTCTCATTCATTTGTTCTGCCCTTTGGAAACTATCCAGTGGGCATGTGGCAAATGAAATAGAGCCCCCTTAGTTCTGCCTGGCTGGAGACACTGGGAGGCAGAGCGCTAATGAAGATCTCTTGGCGCCAAGGACAAAGCCAAGCCCTTTGTGTTTAATATGGGTGATGGACACAGAGTGACGGCCTGAGTTAGAAAAGACCCTTGCTTTGGCAGCGCGGGTTTGCAGACGCATTCTGTAGTCGGTACTCCCAGGAACCCTGGAAGCGGAATGCTCCGGAAACAGCAGGAGCAATTCTCCCCGGAGGGCATTCTCCTTTCGTCCCCACAGGAAGCCAGCTTTCTATGGGTTTTACTGGGAGCAGAGGAAACATGACCGTTTTCTGGAGGAGACTCAAACCCTTTCCTCCTTTGAAGCCTCAGAGCATGAAGATTGGAAAGTGAAGCCGTCTGGACAGCTCAGGGCCCGATTTTCCCACCACCTTCAGAGCCTCAAGCTCAGAGCACCGGGGGCTCCTTTTCCACACCAGACAAGCCTACATGGAGCTCCCGTGGGTCTGTTTGCATTGATCCCTGAGCCAGTGTGGTCTTCAGAGTGGTCTGCAGAGGCAGCACCCAGGGCCCATGACAGGCCATCCATTAGGGTACAGCAGTAAATTAGTAGGTCTTTGACTTATGCTTAGTTTTAGCTCATCCAGTGTTTTCTCTACTTTTGTAATATGAGCAAGACACTAGCAGGGCAGTGCATCCATATAACTTATAAATAAGGTACTTATTACAGTTGTGTTTAATTACTATTATACGCAGAAGCAAATAATACATAAAATGCTGCATACGTACAATAAAAATATTGATATCCTTAGACTGTATGCTCTTTAGAAGCCAAGATGAGGGCATTTGTCTTTGCACCCCAAGCTGCTGGGACAGTGAGGCAGAGTTGCCCGCAATGCCCCGGGCTTGGTTGGAAACTACTCTGTCCGGCAGAGGTTTCACGGTCACAGGAGAACTGATCCATCCAGGACACTGTATTTTGTCAAGGGGAGCAGAGGGGAGGAGGTGGCTGTTCCCTCTAGTGGAGAAAGTGCCAGACCTCTGTCCCTTCATGCTTTTTGTTAAGAAGGGTATGTATGGGAGATACAAGGTCAAAGTTTATAAATCATCAATAGCTTTTAGGCACCTGGATTACAGCTGATAATTACAGATTACAAGTATCAATACAGAGGGCACAGTGACCAGTCTGCGTCAGGGTCTATTAAACATCCTGACGCCACACTGGCATTAGGTGCAAGGTTTCATACATTCCTTGCTAGAGATTGTTTATAGTTAACTAAGAGATAAGAAAAGCTGAGCATGCTCTAAAGCATAATAGGCATTTTTAAAATCCAATTCCCATGGGAACCCTTTGAGTGGCTTTCGGTCCTGTCTCCTACAGAGCCTTTTGTTGAGACTTAAAGACGAGCCGGCCGGGACTACAATCCCCTAAACCACAAGGAGCGGTTCCCCACAGCACAATGCCTGAAAGGATGGAGGACTGAATTAAATATATATGTATAGATACGAAATTTATGTATTTATTTGTTTGTTTGTTTGGCACACACCATGGGCAACTGTCTGTCCCAGGTGCTGCAGTTCAGAGACTTCTAATCTCACGGAGAAGACAATCATGTAAACAACCACCCAGAAGACAATGTGGTGAGAGCTTCCTGTGGATGATATGATGCTGATGTGACGGCAAGGAGGAAATGAGTCGCTTTATTAAGGTCAAGAGCAAGGCCGGGCTAGCTTCTCTCAGGAGGGTGAACTGCACTGAGCCATAAAGGCTGGGTAGGAAGGTTTCAAGCCTTCGGTGGGGGCATGGGAGCGTGGGCCGGGAAAACTTGTAATTTCCTATTGGTTAGGGACGCTTTCGTTATTACTAATAAAGACTCGATCTACATTGTGTAAAAACTAAAAATAATTTTCACTTCTGACAATTACAACACAAAGGCTGGGTGGGCTTCAGGCACAGTTTGGTTCTAGGGTGTATGACATCACCAATATCTCAGCGTCATTTCCCTTAGAAATTCTGAACTCCGCCTTGCATGGCGGTTTCATCACAGGTGGGCTTCCCCTCCGAAATGGGCCATGGGGGGAATTTCAGGCTTCATAGCCACAACCTGCAACCTTCAGGGGTAGACGGGACCCCTGTGTCCCCGAAGCCTAAGCAGGAGTTCCAACACTAAGCCTCGCTGCATTTAGGTTAAATTAGGTCACATTTCCACTCCTGAATCAGCTATCACCAAACGCACATGCCTGACTCCTGGAGACAGGTGGGTGTCAGCTTTTCCACAGTCCACGGGCTCTCAAGTGGAAATCAAGGTGTTTCAAATAGAAAGAAACAGGAAAATGGATGCTGCTGGGCAGCCAACAGAAGCCTTCGACACGTCCTGCAGCCTCATTCAGTCTTTGACAAAAGGGACACGCGTCCATTTTGCAAATCGCGAAGGTGAATGGACCTGACTTTTATTTTTAATCTCCTGGAAGTTCCCACACAGTTTTCTCTATTTCATCCTACTTCGCCTCCACCCCTGAGATAAAACACCTTCCTGCCGTGGAGACACACCAGCTCTCATTCACCGGTTTGGTGAGGAAGGACTGGGCTTCCTTTGTTTTGGTTTCTCTTTTAGTTTTTTCTTTTAACTTTTTAGAAACTTAAAACCTAAGTAACTAAAGCACGCGGTTTTATTCTCAGCCTTCTGTGTCTGATTATGATATTGCTATCTTTTCCTCCGAGAAGTAGATATTTGCTTTATCTTGTATGAAACTAGCCTGTTTTCCTGGACAACGTGAAAGAGTATAATAACCATTTTGTTAGACAGAGATTGGCTTAAAACCCACTAGTACTTTACCAAGAAATGAAAAACATCTCTGAAAAGGAATCCAGGCAGAGCAATATCATCTACAGTAGAAGCTATGCCCATTCGAGGCTCTGTTCTTATCTTGAACCCAATTCTTAAACACGAGTCTACTCATCACAAAAGAATTTCCCAGTTCTCATTGGACACTCACTTTGTAGGGCAGACATACAGCTCTCTCCTTTATTCTACTCTATTCTTTGCCCAAGGTTTCTTAACAGTCAATAAATATTAAATGTGGCAATAATGATGATGACAATGACTGTGTAAATAAATAAAAAGAAGTAATCCTTTTTGGAGCCTTTTCAGATTGTCTGCACTGTAACTTCAGCATAAGAGAAAAGTCATCTCTTGGGGCCAAGAGGAATATCTTTTGGCCTCTTCATAGATTATTAAGTCATACTCGATTTTCCAAAGGCAAAGGATAAAGCTCTCTATCAGAGTAAGGTCATCCCCAAATGGACACAGGGCCTGCTCAGAGATCGTGTTATCAGTATTCTTGAAAGTAAAGGAAAAACAGCATTTTGGGCATCTGGTTTCCAGATGAAATTGGGTCTTGTCTCTTGTACAAACCCCTGTTAAAGTAGCTTTAAGTTCATGGACAATATTGGTTTGCGTATCTCTCACTGAGCTGCGAGTGCTTTCACAGTGACCACAGCTTATACATGTGTACATATCTCATGCCAGGCACAGAGCCTGACACATAGTAGGCGTTCTTTAAATGTTTGTCAACACAGAAATGAATTTTCAAAGATTATTTACTTTCTCAGATGTGGACAGTCTGCCCACACAGTCCCAGTTGGAAGGGCAGACCAAGTGAATACTACCGGGTGTTGAGCACAGTTCAAGGCAGAAATTACAAATTACTTTCATTTCACAGGCCAAGCCCTGAGTTCAAGAGTAGTATGAGCGCACTGTGCTCATTTAGTGGTGTTTGCCATGGACACAGGACAGAGGAATGGCCTCCGTGAGCCACAGAGCAGCCATCACATTTAGAGATATTTCTACCCATGGCAAAGGGACAGGTGTGCAGAGAAGAGGGCAAACCATGTCCCACTGGGGTATCTGAGTACACCACAAAAGCTTAGCAATGACTCAGTTAAGCAGTAAGGTGGGGAAAGCTGGGCGGAGGGGGTAAGAAGAGGGTGTGGAATGGGGGACACCTGTAACAGCGTCAACAATAGAAAAAAGTGCAGAGCACATCTGTTGATAATTGCTCCCAGTTATTTTTAAATGAATGGGCTAAACTTTTCTGCAAATGTTCAATATACATGAACAAGCACATGGCCCAGGGTTATTTCAGGATTTTTAGACTCTGTCTATAAATACAACCCCAACCAACCAGTTCTTGCAGTTCCACCATTATAGGTGCACTTACTTTTATAAGTTAAAGAACAGACTTCAGTTGAAGTGAAACAGAAAAGATTGCTGGCTCCCCTGACATTTTACGTTTGGCAAAGCAAGTCCTAAATTCCTGCACAGAAGACAAACTCCAAATACTAACCCCAAATCACCCCAACCCCACCCACTTCATTCCTTACTAGATGATCACCTGTTCTGCTTCTAGGCTCCTTCTTTCACCTGGTGACTCTCTACACACCTGCCACTGGCCCCTGCAGGCCCACTTCTGCTCTTCCTCTGGTCGGCTGACCCTCTGGGTAAATGTCTTCTATGTCCTTTGACGTTTCACTGAGCTCAGTCAGTCAGGAGCGATTAAAGAGTCAGTCGTGCGATTAAAGAGAAGAAAAAGAGAAAGGCCGGGGTGTTTCTTCTATCGAACCCCTCCCAGAGAGGTCACTCCAGCCTAGTCATGTCCCCTGCCAGGTCGCTGCCCATTGCTCTAAACACAAGCTCTCTCTGGCCTCCCAGATTCCAGTAAGCCCTCCCTCTCTTTGTCCCTTCAGGCCTGTAAAGTGACAAACAGGATCACTGCTAGCTTGGGTTTGGGCACTACCTCTGTAGCTCCCTGAACCACACATCCACCTTAACTGGTCCTTGCAGGAGTGAGGCGCACTTGAACTGTCACTCTGATATGCCATCTTTTCTCTTTGGACCCTGACAGCTATGGAGCTTCTTCTGGCAAGCCCCTGCTTCACCTCGGCCACCATGACATTGAACATCAGCTCTCCATCAGCCTTAGAGTCCTCTGCCTTTGTGTCTCCCTGGACTTTAGGGGGAAGTCTCTGCTTCTGTCCGCCACAGAACGCACTGCATGCAGCAGTCCCATCACCATGGGGGAATGTGTTCCTAGACCCCCAGTGGGTGTCTGAAACCGTGAACAGTACCAAACCCTGTACACGCTATGTTTTTCCTATTCATACACACATACATATGATAAAGTTTAATTTATCAATTAGGCACAGTAAGAGATTAACAACAATAACAATAAAATAAAACAATTATAACAATATCGTGTGATGAAATTTGTGTGAAAGTGTTCTATCTCTCACTCTGATAACCAAGACAGCTATGTGACTGAGGGACAGGGAGTGCATACAGTACAGACACACAGGACAGAGAGGGTTCACATTCCTAAAAGCCCAGAGGTGGCCAGTGCCAGGTTTCTTCACATTCCTCAGAAATGCACACAACTTACAACTTATGAATGGTTTATTTATAGAATTAGCTATTGACTTTTTTTGGACTGCAGTTTAACTGAAACCATGGGAAGTGAAACCAGAGATAAGGGCGGACAGTTGTATTTATTTAACACACTGTCACAGTTACTCTGCGTCCCCATAAAGCAAGGCCCACTCTGATGACAACATTACATTAAGCAAAATCTAAAAGAGAAAATTGTGAAAAGCTGAATTTTAGTGATGTAATATATCAAATAAATGACTTTTTAAATATTAAGCTCAGTTATAAAAATAGCTATGCTAAGACTAGTAGAAAAAAATTTCTTTCAAAATTTTTTAACCTTTATTATATACCTATTTGTAAAGACAATAGGTGAGAAGAATGAACTATAGAGATGACTTAAGACATTATTGCTGGGACTTCCAGCCAAGATGGAGGCGTAGACAGACATGTTGTGTCTCCCTCTACAACTAAGAAGGAATACAACTACCTCAAAGCTAGAGACAACCAGAAGTTCCAGAAAATCAAGCTGCATGGAAGTCCAGCGAACAAAGACATAAAGAAGAAATACTCATCCAGACAGGTAGGAGGGGCGGAGCCAGGGTAGAAAGGATGCAGTGTGGTGGTGGCAGCAGTGGTGGCAGCAGCAGGCCAGCAGAAAGCACAGTCACACGTTTTTAAAAGTCAGGAGGAACACGTGGGGAGCACTCCCAGCACTAGACCAGACCACGCAGGTCACAGTCCCAGCACCAGGGAAAATCAAGCCTCATTGCTTCTGACTGTGCAAACCAGCGGGGTTTGGGGTGGATGAAGAAACAGCTGGTCTCTCAGCAGAATCCACTTCTTTAAAGGGCCCTCACAGTCCTAGAACATCCGCAGACCCACGCATTCTGGGAACCACAGCCAGGGCAGCAGCTAGAGAGGTGCCAGTCCCATACAAAGTGGGAGAACTGCCTGGAAAAGGGGCGAGTGCTGGGCAAGCCGCATTGTTCCCTCTTAGACACCTCCCCCACATACAGAGCTACAACGTGGTGAAATGGGCCTCCCTGTACAGAGGAATACCTAAGGCTCTGCCCCTTAGAATGTAACAGGTGCAACAGCTCTACCTAAGACACAGAGGCAAACAAACACAGGAGCCTGTCATGATGAGAAGACAGAGAAGTATGGCCCAAAAGGGGGAATGGATCAAAGTTACAGTGGGAGAACTAAGCGACAAGGAGATAACCAACCTAACAAATGAGGAAATAGCAAACCTAACAGACACAGAGTTCAAACCACTGGTGATAAAGATGCTCACAGGCTTGACAGATATGCTTAAGTACGGCGAACGCATAAGGGAGGAAGTGAAGGCTATGTAAATGAAACGAAGGAAAATCCACACAAAACCAATGGTGAAGGGAAGGAAACTAGGATTCAAATCAATGATTTGAAACATAAGGAAGAAATAAACAGTCAACCAGTGCAGAATCAGGAAGCAAGAATTGAAAAAAATGAGGAGAGGCTTAGGAACTTCTGGGACAACTTTAAACGTGCCAACATCCGAACCATAGGGGTGCCAGAAGGGGAAGAGGAAGAGCAAGAAATTAAAAACTTATGTGATAAAATAATGAAGGAAAACTTCCCATATTTGGTGAAGGAAATAGACATACAAGTCCAGGAAGCACAAAGAGTTCCAAACAAGCTAGACCCAAAGAGGACCACACCAAGACACATCATAATTAAAATGCCAAAGTTTAAAGATAAAGAGAGAATTTTAAAAGCAGCAAGAGAAAAGCAGAGAGTTACCTACAAAGGGGTGCCTATAAGACTATCAGCTGATTTCTCAAAAGACACTTTGCAGGCAAGAAGGGACTGACAAGAAGTATTCAAGGTGATGAAAAGCAAGGAACTACAACCAAGATTATTCTATCCAGCAAAGCTTTCACTTAGAATGGAAGGACAGATGAAGTGCTTCCCAGACAAGGTGAAGCTAAAGGAGCTCATCATCACCAAGCTATTATTATATGAAATGTCAAAGAAACTTACTTAAGAAAAAGAATATCAAAATTATGAACATTAAAATGACAACAAACTCACAACTATCAACAACTGAATCTAAAAATTAAAAATGAAATTCAACTAAGCAAACCAGAATAGGAACAGAATCATAGGTATGGGGATCATTTGGAGGGTTAGCAGCTAGGAGTGGGGAGGGGGAGAAATGGGGAAATGGTGCAGGGATTAATAAGCATAATTGGTTGGTACAAAATAGACAGGGGGATATTAAGAATAATATAGGAAAGGGTGAAGCCAAAGAACTTATATGCACAACCCATGGACATGAACTAAGTGGGGTGGGATTGCTGGAGGGAAGCGGGTACTAGGCAGAGGGGAGCAAAGGGGGGAAAAAATGAAACTACTTTAACAACATAATCAATAAAATATACTTAAAAAATAAAAAATAAAAATAAAAATAAAAATTTTTAAAAAGACATTATTGCTGTACTCAAATTACTTCTATAATTAAATAAAGAAGCAAACATACAGTCACACTCTCATCTCCTAAGGTCACTGAGAGGCTATAAAATGTAGATGTGTTTATAGAAACACTGTTCTATTTTTAAACCTCTCGACAACTGGGAAAGTTACATGTGACTATCCTGTTTTGAACATGAAATAGTGGCGAATTAGAGGGGCTGAACGACTCAACCAGGGCTGCACATCCTGTAGGACACGGCCAGACAGACACACCAGAGTGAACCTGCAAGTTGAGGCGAGAGATTCTTATCTACCTTGCAGGTAGATGGCTCCCTTAATGCCACCGCATCCCCACATCCCATTTCAGAGCCGCTTCTGTCCGCAGCTCAGTGGTTTCCAGCTGGGGGGAATTTTGCCACTCCACCCCCGGGGACATTTGACAATATCTGAAGACATTTTGGGTTGCCACCACTAGGAGATCGAGTGTCCTAACCAAACCAAAGTTGCTACTAAACATCTGGTGACACAGAGGACTGCCCCCATAACCAGGGTTAATCTGGCCCAAATGTCACTGCTGCTGACACACGTTGCCTTGTCCTCAGAGCCCCTCCCACCTCAGCCCCTCTGCCGACATGACCCTGAACTGTACGTCTCCAGTCTCGCTGCCAGCCTTAGAGCCGTCGGGAGCTCAGCTCGGCCCTTCCTCGCCCAAGTGATTTCGATGTTGTGAGCCTCAATGACTTGGGAACATGCTCAGCCTCTCTGTGGTTCAGTTCCTCGTCTCTGAAGGTCCCTCATGAACATTAAACGAGACAAAGTGGAGGCAGCTTTATCACTTTCACTTCCAAGTTCTTTTAGCAAAAAACGTTTGCCACCGTCCTGTCAAGCCTGAGAGAAGGCGTCTCTTCCTACTCCCGGTTAATGAGACTAAACCTGTTTAAACAGCCGGTTCTCATCACACAAATCAAAATGCTCACTTGCCCTCTTCTAGAAAAGCTCGGCAAAGGGCCTGAGTCTCCCTCTCCAGGGTTTGTGTTTTATATATTAAAATAAAGGTCCTGGCCTAGAGAATCTGGGGTTGTTGGGGTTTTTTTTCCTCCTTTTTTAATAGCTGTGTTTCCAGCTGGTTTTATTTAAGGCTATGCTTTTGATCTCTTTCCAATTCTGGGCCTGGGTCCAACTTGGCTGTCAATATTTCAAAAGCTCCCTTCGAGACAGCCTTGCTTTGAAGATGGCCCCGTGCCAACCAGGAGTACTGGTCTACCCCATCTGATAGTTTGGTGAGTGCACTGGGCTTGCAGGTCTGTCCTGACTGCATGTCTGGTAGGAAAAGGATCAATTAGTCTGTAGTGATGCCACCCGGCCAGCGCAGAGTCATAGGATGTTAGAGCTGGACGTGATTGCGTAATCCACTACCTCCAACAGACTAATTTACAGATGACAGGACTAAGTCTCAGAGAACGGAAGAGTCTTACACGAGAGATCTGTTTTCTGACTCTGCGTCCAGTCTTTGACTCCCACGGAGCTGCTCCCCAGATAGGATTGGAACAATGAGATGGAATAAAATTCTATCCTCTTGGCTCGTGTCAACCGTCCCTTGTCACTGAGCATTTCCTAATTACTTTTATGATGCTTTCAACTCTGTAGGTCCCTCTTCTTTTATACCTTTCCCCCCATACCCTTGTTACTTCAATGTTCATAGGGGACTTTCTCCACTCTTCAACCTGAGCATCTGCAGCCAACCACTCTGCCAGCCACTGCTCCCACGGTCATGTCCTAACCTTGTCTTCACAATAGCTCCTGGACAGCTTGGGTCAGACATCGTTCTACTCCCTGTCCTCCACTTGGTTCTATCAGCTCATTCGACCTCACAATCTCCTACCCAGTAACTCATCCTTGCATCTTCTCTGGTTGCCCCAGGAGAGCTGGGCCTGCTCTTACTATTTCATCGGTATCAGATGAAGAAGTCTCTCTAATGTGATTTTCAGATGCTGTTAAGTTATATAATTTTTAACCATAAATTTGAGACTTGATATATGTTCAGATCAAACCAAGAGCTAGTGATGCGAAAGGGTGAATAACTGTGAAAGGATAATAGAATGGGATTGTTCCTAAAAAGTTATATTATGTGTGCTTCTGCCCCATCATTAGCCAGAATATTTTAAGCCTGTCATTATATAGTATTATAGTGCAAAATGAGCCTTAGAGATATATTGGCAACCACCAGAAACCAACGAGAGGCAGGGAAGGATCCTCTCCTAGAGCCTTCAGAGGGAGCATGGCCCTGCCGCCACCCCAACCTCAGACTTCTGGTCTCCAGACTCGATAGAATAAATCTCTGTTGTTTTAAGACACTCAGTTTGTGGTGCTGGTTTTGGCAACCCTAGGACGCTACTACCCTGCCTGTCCTTAGTGGCATCTACAGTCACGTCAGAAAAGGGCAAAGTTATGGGAACACAAAATCCATGCTGTGCCTAAGAAAGACATGTTACCTCATGGTCTTGATGACAAAATACGCTAATGGTGTCTTAAAGGGGCTCTATGAGCTTCAGAGTATCAGTCCCTTTATCCTTCTTGCTACAAAGCCAAAGAACATTGTAGTTAACCAAAAGGCACATACATATCAAGTCTATAAATTTTTTCAGGTTATCTACAACTTCCCGTTCGGAAGTCTCTGGTGAATGTTGCAATAGAGGCCAAAGCAGAAGTGTCTTCCTGCTGACCCGCCTGGAGTTCTGAGGCAGGATCGGCACCAGCCCTGCAGGCATGTGGGGCTGTCAGAACGGGCCGTCTGCCCAATACACACTTGTTTCCAGAAGGCAGGCCCCGGCTCTCTCTCCAGATGTAATAACTCCTTTGAGGTGTTGTGAGGCAGAGAGTGAAAAGGGAGAGGCCAGAAATGTCCCCCACCGCACACTGTCCCCCTGGAGGGGAACAGTGGACACTCCCTTCTCTTTGAGAGCGTGGGCAGGGGAGCAGAGAGCTAAGGAGTTCTGGTCTAATAATGACGGGCCTTACGTATCAGGCTAAGAGATTATACTTCAGCAGCAGAGATTACTTCTAGCTGGGAAATTTGCATTTCCATAATGCTGTAGAGCACTTAATGGTACCCAGTGGGCAAAGATAGTTATGGCGCTTCTTAAGTCTAATTACAATGAAGCCTTAGCCAAAAAGCTACATACGAAAAAGTGTTTGAATTCCAGCCAATGCAACATTCAACACAGCACCATTGCAGCAAAACACGAAACGCAGACATTCCCATGACCCCTTTAGAATAAAGTTTATTCTTCTGAAAAATCGCCGTTTTTAAATTCTGACCCTGCCACTTACTAAGCAGATGATCCTGAGAAAGATATGCATCTTCCTGACCCTCAATTTCAATGTCTCGTAAGGAGAGTCGAAACTTGTCCTAAATAGATGTCAGCCCACGTTTGCGGTGATCTCGGATCCAGCGTGCTCAGGTCCATCCCGGAGAGTTACCGTTTGTTGCCTTGGATTAGTCATTATGTTCTTTTACTCTCAGA
Source organism: Furipterus horrens (assembly GCF_987537825.1). Taxonomy (NCBI): domain Eukaryota; kingdom Metazoa; phylum Chordata; class Mammalia; order Chiroptera; family Furipteridae; genus Furipterus; species Furipterus horrens. The sequence goes on from NW_028327172.1 coordinate 213,645,222, forward strand.
GATGCCCTGGTTCGTTCCATATAATTCTATGATCACTCAATTCATATGTGACCCTATGAAAGCAATGTATAATGTATAATTAATATTATACATTAATATAAGTTGCAATAATGAGGATGAAGGCCCCTAAGCATGCTCCACACGAAGATTGCTTTTCTGGTTGGCTTCTGTACGGGAGCCTGGCCGGCCATGTGTGGGATGAGTTAATAAAGGACTGAAATGTATGAGCAAGTGAACATATGACCTTGAGTATCAGAGGGTGGGAAGGCATTCTTGAACTCTGGAAATCTTCTAAGTTACTGAGCATATCATAGCTGGGTTTTTCCACGGGGAAAAAAAAACAGGAGGTACAGTAAGAGCTAAAGCGGATAGAACACCAACAAAATGCCAGATGCCGTCATTTGATTTTTATCTCCGTGTACATAAAATATAATTAAGCTCCTAAAACAACCTTATGACCTAAACATTGGTGTACCCACTGGACAGCTGTGGTAGCAGGCATTGATGTACTGATTGAATAATTATGGGAACAATGGGACACACAGTAAAATAACTTGTCCGACTTAACAGCGGAGCCACGTTTTAGATCCATTCCTTCCCAAGACCTTGCTCTTTCTCATACCCGTTCACCCTTGAGATGGCCCATCCACCCTTGAGATGGCCCATCCCCTCACAGTCAAGGAAATGTTCGGGAAAATCAAGTAGGAGCCAATGGTGAAGCTCAGATCCCAGTCTCTGCTCCAGCAAAGCCCGCTAGGGCCCGTGTCGCCCCCAGGGGCTGAGCTAGAGCCTCTGCTGATGTCATCGGAGAGGAATGGAGAGGAGCTGGCTGGGGAAAATGAGTCACTTACACACAGCACATCTAAAATCCGGCGAAGACGCAGCCTTGACCCCCGAGTTGATAAAGGACAGCTTTTCAGTGTGGTCAGCAGCTACAACAGAGCACATGGGACAGAGGCTCAGTGCTGCTAGGGAACTAGCATCTGCCCCCATTTAGGGGACAAATTCAAGAAACAGCAGAAGACTTTTGCTATGACAGCAAAGACCGTAGGCTGTTTCCTTGCGATCCGCCCCCCTGGGGAGAGCCACCCCCTCCCTTCCCCAGCCTCCACTTAGCTCAGGGGCTCTGCCTTCCTGCCAAGGCTGCTGAAAGGAAACAGGGTCAGGAGGCATTCTGCATTTCAACCTCAGACCCTTTCTGCCTCCCCCACCAGCCCACGAGCCTCTTCATGGGGCTTAACGTGGAAGAGCAACAGGAAGGACCAAACCTCAGCAAGGGACTGTCCCACAACACCCCGGGGGGACTTGCTCTCTCTGGCTTCTTTTCTCAGTATCTCTTGGGGGAGGCACTTGGCATCGCTCTGCTCCCCAGCCGGCATACGTCCGGTGTTCCAGTTCACACCCCACCTACGTCTTTCTAGTTGATAACTTTATAAACTACTCTGGAAAGTTAGGCATAATCATAGCACCTCTGGCTCTCGGAGATGGGGGACAAGAGTGAAACTTTCTAAACACATGCTCACACCAGCGTCGTTAAATAGGACTGCTTGCTTGTTATCACCTTTGCTTAGCTGTTTTTCATGTTATCTATCATATATATGTGTATACATATAGATACACGCACATTTGAGGTGTCACTATTGTAAGAAAACGCACGGATCTAGCAGTGAGTAATCTGATGCATTTTGACAAATACACACACTTGTGTGTGCACAAAGTAACATATAGAGCGTTTCCTTGTCCTGGAAACTCCAGTCACACCCCTTCGTGGTCCATGCCACCTGCCAACCAGCAGCCCGGCCCTGGCCCGCCTCCAGGAAAAATCACTTTCTTGATACGTATCACCATAGATTAGTTTTCCTTTTCTGTTTTTCATACAGAAGGAAACACATAATACAGCCCTTTGGAGGCTCCCTTTGCTGTTTATCCAATTTGCATGCTCCGTGGTTTATGTTTATTCACTCTTCTGTTGACGGACATTTGGGTTGTTTCCAGTTCGTTTCCTTCTCTTATGAGTAAAGCTGCAATCCATCCCCTCTACAAATCTCTCCTACAGACACGTGTTTACATTTCTTTGGGGCAAATAACTTGGGGAGAAATTGCTGATTACAAAGTCAGGGTATGTTGAACGTTCTAGGAAACCGCCATGCGGGGTACCGAAGCCGCAATCGCTCTGCGTTCTGTCCAGATTTGGAAATGTTAGTCTTTTCGTTTTACCCATTCCGGTTGGTGTGTGATGATAAGTTATTGTAGCTTCCGTTTGCACTTCCCCGATACCTAGACTTGATGAATACTTTTCATTGGCCTCTTGGAGATTGTGTGTATCCTCTTTTGCATGGCATCTACCCAAGACTTTTGTCCACTATTTTAAGATTTTTGTCTCTTTGTTATTGAGCTACAGAAGTTCTTTATATGTTGAAGAATACAAATTACCAAATATATGATTATAAATGATTTCTTCTAATCCGTAGCTTGCTTTCTCATTTGCAGAGATGATTTGTGATGCTCTAAAGCTTTCATTTTTTATCAAGCCCAGTTTGTAGATTAATTTTTTTATGGTTCATGCTTCTTGAATTTTTAGAAAACTTTGCCTATATGAAGGACATGATATTTTCCTGGCTCTTCTAGGAAATTTGGAGTACTAGCTATTACATTTAGGGTTGTAGCATATCTTAAGTTCTGTGCACGGTGTGAGGTGTGGTTCGAGACTTTTTTTTAATAGAGATATCCATGCTTTCCAGCATCGTTATTGAAACCACCCTCTATTGCACAAGGAATTGCTTTGGTACCTTAATCGAAGACCATTTGACAATACATTGCTGGAGTTTATATCTAGTCTATTTGTGACCTTTCTATTGTTTTCTGTTGGTTTATTTTTCTATATCCATGTTTAATGACTGTGGCTTTATAGTGTGTGTTGCAGATGTAGAGAAATATGTCTGATTTTTTATGTATTGACTTTGTGTCCTGAGACCTTTCTTAACTCACCTACAGGGCCTCAGAATTATTATAGTTTCCTTTGGAATTTACAAGCATATAATCAGGTTATCAAAAGACAGTTTTGTTTCTCTTATGCCAATCTTTATGTCTTTTATTTATATTTTTTCTTGCCCATTGCACTGACTAGGGCCTCCAATACAAATACCATATGACATTTCTTGTAATGAATATTTACTGGTGGGATTCCCTTGGTTTTGATTTCTCCAGAAAAAAAAATGTCTTTCTTACATTTTCTTGGAACATATTTTTCTTGACACAGAATTATAGTTTGCAAGCTGTTTTTTTCTTTCAGTCCTTGAGAGTTATCATTCCACTGTCTCCTGCTTCACGTTGCTTCTGGGGAGAAATTAGTCATCATTATTATTGATGTTCCCCTGTTTTTGATGTGTCTTTTTCACCCCCTCTGGCTGATTTTAGAAATTTCTTCTTATCTTGGATTTTAGCCATTTGACCACGATATGCCTTGGTGTCATTTTATTTGTACTGATTTGCTTGGGGCTCTCTGAGATTCCAGGATGTCTCAGAGAGAATTTATGTCATTTCTAGTGCTTAGCCTTTTGGACCCAGGCTGGCATCAGAAAGGGAAGCGGCAGAGTAAGCAGGTGAACACTGAGTAAGGATTCATCACTGGGGCCTCACAGAGTGAGTCTCTGGTCTCGAGAGCCATGTTCTTGTTTGAGGCTCAAAGAGGCCCTTCCCTCTACCTCTCCATCCTTGAGCTGTTATAAGAATCCCCGCGAGACATGTTGAATACTGTTAACCTTTGCAATATCGAGAGGTACAAGACAGCAGGAGCTCAGTCAACATTTATGAACGACGTCTGTTATTAGAGGCACAAAGCATAACGTGTATGGGTCCTGCTCTCTCCCCTTTGGACTCAACATTCCAATCCCTGTCCCACCCAGGGGTCACAGGTAAAGGAATGAAGGGGCCCACAGGTGAGAATGGTATGCAATTGCTGGGAATGATAAGGGTCGAGAGAACATGGCAGGCTCTGCTCCATCCGGTTTGGGGATCAAATGTCTTAATCTGGTACCAGTCATTAATAGCTTCTTTAGAACAATTAACCAAATGACAAAATAAATGTTTTTACCCATCAGGAATCTGAGAGGATGGTAAGCAGAATAGGTAAATACTACTAAAGAGAGCCTACGGTGTCGTTTGAAACATACAACAGTGATAAAAAGTAGGAAAGCTGAGTATGAACAGACCCATTTTACAGGTGGCAAAGGATGAAGATCACAGACGCGAGCTGACAGCCAGAAAGTGGCATAATCAAGACTCGAATCCAGACCTAGACTAAAAAGAGAGTCAGGAGATGGAAAAGAGGAAGAGGTGAAAACAAAAAGCTTTATGTTTTCAAATCATACACACTCTTTTTTTCAAATCCTTTTTAACTGGTTTCAGCTGAAACCAAGAATGTATAATGAATCCCTGAGGCCTTCACTGAACGAAGAGGTTTTCACCCCCCCACCTACCCCCCCACCCCACCTATAAATGCACCAGAATTAAATATATATGTATATTTATATATTTAATTCTGTTCCTGGAACAGCAATAGCCCCCATCCTCCCACTCTTTGTAGCTCACACGCCTGGGACTATGTCCTCAAGCTCCCGGGTCCTTCTAGCTGCTTTTGGACTTGAGCCAATCATTTAGTAACTACCGAGAAGCCCAACAGAGCAAAAAGTTCAAAGCTACTTCCTGTTAATTAGTCCAGGCAGTTTCCAGGATCCCCAGCTGTGCGATTCATTTTCCTGTGCAGTATCCCCAATTAGGCAAACCCTGCCTGAAATTTCTGGAGCCACAACTTGGAGAGGTCCACCAAGTTAACAGAAAGTCAAGGAAGATTTTCTTTATCTGTTCCCCCAAGACAGCACTTCAAAATCACTTACCAAAGTAAAAACTACTTCATATACATTATGAAAATAAATGTTCAGGCCTTGAAAGGGAGGTATCAATGTTAAAAACCTGGCCATTTCTCTTAATGTTACATCCTACAGGAAAGACCATTAGAGTCTTTCCTTGAGTTGTCCAACCTCTCTTGTCATATTTTAGAATAAACTACCCACTGGTGACAGGCTGTCCTTTCTTTTCCTTTTGGCCAAAAGATCCACGTGGGTTTGCTGACTGAGGAATCCATTTGGCTCTCAGCACCTGCCATGTAAATGCTATTTCTTTAAATAAAAAGTGGTCATCTCACCCACAGAAACTATACAGAAGACACGTTGATCGCGGCGCCTGTCGTGCCAATAGCCCCCTCGAAGGGAAGTTGCCCGCCTTCAGAACCCGAAGAAGTGGCTTGTGCCAAGAGACGGAGGAGATTAAGCAGCACAACAAACCCACTGCCCAGCCCTTGCCCTGCGGACCGGCGCTTAAGGGGAAAGTCAGACTGAACCGATGAAACCCCTTCTTTCTCTGCAAGTTCAAACATAACTTCTGAGCAAAAGCAGCCTCCGCGCCGAAGCAGCTGCCCGAAGTCATGGCAGAGTGGGAGGTTAGAGGGCCGTGCTGGGGCCCGCAGGAGCCAGAGTGGTGAGCAGTCTTTGATAGAGAAATGGGGGCAGGGTGACTGAAGCCAGCTGGGGGCACAGGGAAGCTGGAGCAGATGCGACAGGTGGAGCCCCCCTGAGAAGGAGGGCGGAACCACGTGGGCCAGAGAAGACGAGGGTGCTTTTCTCTGGCCCCTCAGCCTTCTAGGCCCTGGGAGGTCCTGCCCTTTGTCCATCTTCACAGCCTTCCCTTCACTTAAGATGGAGCCAGCGTCTGTCCTTCAGGGGCATGGTGACAGTGTGCTTTGAAGTGGAAGCCACCCTGCCCCCAGCCTCACGGGCAGGGGAGGCTGCTGTGGGGTCCGGAGGGGATGCCCAAAGGTCTGCGTGGGAGGACCCACGCTCCTCCGAGGGCCTGATGTAAATGGGCCCCAGCGGGGCACTGCGGCTGCGGTGGCAGGTACTCGGCACAATCCAGCATCCTCCTTTGGATTTACCGATTTAACAATATGACGCCTGGACGATTATCCCATAAAAATGTTGAGCCATCTTTCTGGCCTCTCTGAACTCTAAGTTTCCGCCAGAAAACACTGACACTGTCATTGCTGGGTGGCCGCTGCGGCTTCCGTGTGGCCAGTGGCGATGCCCTCCTCCCTCCTCCCGCAACACACGTGCGAACACCACTCCGGGTGCCTTTCTGGCCCCTTCCAACCAAGGTCACCCAGAGCCTACGGTCTCTTCTCCTCATGCCCCTCCACAGGCCCAAGGAGCTTTTTCATTGATTGTTTTTGCTTCTTGTCTCCTAGTTCCAGGGACCAATACAAAGTTTTAAAATTTTTGCCCCAAATTAATAGTAGTCTTGGGTTTTTCAAACATTTTTTTACTAAGTCCTCACCTGAGGGTATATTCGTTGATTTTAGAAAAAGAGGAAGCGGGGGCAGAGGGGGGAGAGAGAAACATGAGTCATTTGCCTCCTGTATGCACCCTGACCAGGGATCGAACCTGCAACCTAGGTATGTGGCCCAAATGAGGATCAAACTCGCAACCTTTCGGTGCACAGGAAGACACTCTAAGCAACTGAGCCACCCAGCCAGGGCGAGAGCAGTCTTGGTTTTTGCCTCACGGTAAAAGCCATAGGCGCTCATTGTACATAAGCTGAAAAATACAGAAGAAAGGACAGAAGAGACACAATTTCCAACCCTGGCATAACCAATATTAACATTTTAATATTTTTCCTGACTTATTTCCTATGAATATATTGATTTATAGATATAAAACCTGATATTTTGAAGAATATATATTTTAATATTTTCTCTTAAAATTGTTTCATGAATATTTTAGGTTATCATTAAATATCTTCAAATACATTATTTTAAAGTCACTGCAGAATCTCTTATCAGATGAAAAGACAATAATTTACTCAACTAGTTCTCTATTGTTGTACATTGAGCTCAAGTCTTCAACAATTGGAGTTATTCCGGAGTATGTACTGTACTGCTGAGTCTCGTTAGGGTAGAAATGGCCAGTGCTCCAGGGAACGCAAGGGTTAAAAGTTACCCGGGCCACCAGCCCACCTGCAGTTAATCCCAGCTGAGCAATTTGCTTGTGCAGGACCGCAAGCAATCTATTTAAAATTCTGCACTTCAGTTTCCTCATCTCTGAAACGGAGATCATAGAAGTCCTTTTTTCACTGGCTGGTTGGGAAAATGAAATGTGTTAACACTGCAAATGCCTGCAATACTACCTGGCAAATTAAGCTGTTATTACTAGTGGAGTCCTGTTAGGAAGAGAAATACCCGATTCCGATTCCCGGTGCTGGCTTTCTAGTGGGTGGACCCCTTTAGTCCAAGAATGGCCCCCTTCCCATCCTCCACCTCCCCCACTATTTCTCAGGGGAAGAAGATGAACCTCCCTTAATGGGTTTTTGGAAGAATGGGTATGCGCATTGTAGCGGGTGAAGAGCGGCCCCTGATAAAGATATCCCCAACCACTAATCCCAGAAAGCTATCACTGTGACCTTATTCAACAAAAGGACTTTTGCAAACCTAAGGATCTCAAGAGGAGATCATCCTGGGTCTAGGGTGGGCCCTAAATGCAATGACAAGTATCCTTCAAGAGAAAAGCTGAAGGAGATCTGACAGAGACGCAACAAAAAAGGTGACGTGAAGTACCACGTGAAGATGGAGGCGGAGATAAGAGTGATGTGGCCACAACCCAAGGAATGTCAGGAGCCACCGGACGCTGAAAGAGGCCAGGAAGGAAGGGTTCCCCCTAGGAGACTGCAGAGGACACATGTGGTTCTTCTGACACCTTGACTTTGGACTTCTGGCCTCCAGAACTGTAAGAGGACAGATTCTGCTGTTCGAAGCTCAAACCCCTCGGGCCCAATTCGGTACGTCGGCCACAGTAGCGCTCTCAGAAGGGGTGGCAAAGAGCCCACAGGGACAGCATGATTGACTCTGCGTCTACATGTCGTAGTCCTTACCAGGCCACCCCCCTGGGTAGGGTGGGGGCATTTGGCACTGCCTGTGCTGGGCTGGCGGAATCGGTCCCACACCGACCAGTGTCAGGACCCCCCTGGCTGACTGATACCTGTCACTCCCTTGCATTCCAGCTCTGCCGGTATTAAAAGGGATCTTTGCGACTCCGTAGGTCTAGCTGCCTCCTGTCTCCCTCTTAGCATCTGAACTCAGCAGGAAGTTCCAGCGGCTCTCGTAAGCTTCTCTTGCTTTTGCCTTTAAACACATCTCTCATACCTGTTCTTAGGGTAAGAGTGACCATTTTTATGCCAGGATCTGGATCTGTTTAATTGCTTTTATCCAGACTATCATTTTGTACAACTGGAAATATTTTCCCCTTCCTTTCAAGTGATTGCTGGAGGCTTCTGCCCCGTCTCAGGACCCTCTGATCTCAGCATTGCGGGTTGGAGACTTGTCTGTGCCTTGCTTTTTGAAATTACTCTGTTCTCTCCTCACATTTGAGGCTGACCCACTATGTGTGAGATTTGCTCGGGCTTCTTGGGTCTGGGTCTAGCACCCTCTCTCCCTTCCTGGGCCTGAGTCATCCTGCTTCGGTACCAGTTCCTCTTCCCCAGTCCCAGTCTGGGTCTCACGGCTGTGTAACTGATAATGATATCATGGTGAACAATGTCACCATTCTGAGGTGCATTCTCGTCCCATGTCATAACAAACATAAAATAAGGTGTGATTTTTAATTGGAATTCTATGCACTGTAATTTTTATTTGTTTCTGCAATTCGATCCATTTGTTTTCCACATACAAAATTTAGCCTTTCCTGAGTGACCCATGCCTGCAACTGCACACTGTTAAAAACAAGAAAGCTACAGTCCTTGTCACTATTTGTCAGCTAAGTCATGGATTCCCTATCATGCTTTAGAATCATTCTACATTTCTGATTCTTATTTGTTCAACTAGCTTATAACAAACTTGGAAAGGCATGTTTCTCAAATCATAACTGGAGCAGGGGGGAGCTGTGCCCAGGTCTCTGTGCTTCAGAGGATCCCTTACAGCATGTGTGCACACACGCGCACACACGCACACACACACCAAAAAAAAAAAACAAAATAAAAAACACAAAGTTATTAAAGGAAACTCTGTTACTTGCAATCAGGTGCTTCATGCTGATATAGCATGACCCTTCAGCATAAATATCCTCTCTCATGATTCACACTATTCAGGCCCAAGGCAAATTATCTCTTGCCGTATGTCCTTGAAAAAGAGGTGGCTACATCCAAATGACTTGGTGTGTGGGTTATGCCAACTGCTGACTTTGAACATGGATGCCGCTTCAGAGCCCAGGGAGAGTTGGAGGAGAGGAAATAATAAGAAAAGACAGATCAGTTTATCCCATTTTCCTTCCAGAGGACACGATACATTAAACTATTGCACAATAAGAAAAGTTTTGCAGTAAGGTCAAGAGTCCCCTTGTTCCAATTCCTGGTACCAGAGAGGAGGAAAGAGGTAGGGAATGTAATATATTTAAACAGTTTAATGTTTTATTTCTAACCTTTACATATTAAGGCCCATGGTATGTGGGCCTGCAGTGGTTCTCCTGGGCCCTCAAATGAGAGGGACGGGACTTCTGGGAAGGAGGGGACCATGCCTGATGCTGCTGCTGTGCCCTCAGAGAGCCCAGGACTGCTCTGCATCTGGGAAGTATCGGTGCATGTTTGTCAGATGGACCAAAGCTAAATATCGGAGGTGAAATCTTCCTGCAGGTAGAAGAAAGCCACCTATTTTGAGATCCACAGGTAAGCAACCTGAATGGGCTCATCAAGGGAGCCTCCAGCAGAAACCAGTATAACTCAGCTCGGGGGAGTGTTTCCAGTACCACAGCGAGCAGAGCTAGGGAACAGTAGCAGGAAAGGAGCTTTGAGAACTGACCCATCTTGAAGATAAGGCTTATCCCAAAACGTGTCATTTTTCTCTCAGGTAGCCAACGATGCAAATAAATATTTTCCCACAGAAGAGGGAAGCACAGACCTGGGAGGAACCACAGAAGGAGGGTGGCGCAGGAGAAATGGGGTACCTCCTGCGTGTGCCACGTGTGTGAGTGTTCACAACTCTGTAGAAACCGCACTGTAGCAAAGCCACAGGCACTGAACTTGGAGCACCTGCAGCTCAGCAGTCAGTGAATTCTACAATCAGTGAAGGCACCGGAAATAGATAGCCAGCGCTCCAAGGTGGACCAAAGACGGGAGCAGAGCATCAGGCCCGAAGAAGGAGGACTTGGAGGCTGTATACATTTGTCAGACCATAATTGCAGCAGAAATTCATAACTAATTAATTCATCATGAAAGGATGCTATTTTTCAACTAATACTCTTATCTTTATGAAATCCTAAACTAAGGCTTTTCTCAAAAGTAACCAAGAAAGAGGTCATACTCTTGAGAATTTTAACAAAACCGCTGCTGCCTAGGTAGGGTATTCCAAGAAAATGTACTTCTTGCTAAATGACAGAAGGGAACAAAATGAAATGAGACTAAAGCCTTTGTAGAATGCAAATGCCATTCCCTAAGTTCCTTTAATACATCGTGTTATAAAATTACAGTAACTCTAGTAGGAGAAGGCTGGACTAATCCTTGAGCTATAAGTGAGTCATTTAGGATACATGGGATACAATTAACATGTCCATGACCATGTAGCTAGTGCATGTCCCTAAAAGGATTCAAATTCAGGGCACCTCACCTCACAGACTCGGTCTTTGCACTGAGCTCTCTGCTTCTGACCTCAGTACTGGCACATACAGTTACCTTGAGACTGTGCATCCCCAGCGAGTGCATTCGTTTCGTTTCCTGCTGCTTCTACAGGAAATCGTGACCAAGAGGGTGGATGGATTAAGCCAACACATGCTTGCTCTCTCCAAGTCCAGAATAAATCAGTAGGACTGTATTCTTTCTAAAAATGAGAAGGGAAAATCTATTTACTTGACTCTTCAGCTTCTAGAAGCCACTTTCATTCCTTAGTTCATGGCCCCTTCCACCATTTTCAAAGACCATCACTCAACTCTGCCTCCATCACTTGTCTTTTCCTGACTTTGACCTTCCCAAATCCCATGTATAAGGATCCTTAGGATTACATTGAGTCAACCAAGATAATCCATGATAATTTCTCCATCTCAAGATCCTTACTTTACCTATCTGCATCTGCAAAGTCCCTTTCAGTTTGTAAGGTAATCCCCTCACATGTTCTTGGGCCATCTTTGGTGGCGGCCATTAATCAGCCTACCCATAGCTCCTTACTGATTGATAATGCCAGGCACATTGTAGATGTTTTGCCTTTATTGAGTGCTCACAGAGTTCAGAGCCTCCCAGAGACAATGAGGGGTCAGAGTTCCATCCTGGCCCATTGCCCATCTGGGTTAGACAGAATCTGTAGTTCTATAATTGCAAGACAAAGTGCTCAGGGAGATGACAGAAAGGCCAATGTAGGGGATGAGAGGAGACAATGGTATTTGACAGACTCCTACTTCTAGATGGTCAGAAGCCCTGCCCCAAGGGCCCTGTCTTGGCAGAAGCTACACAGCTAAGTGTCCGCACATGCTCCCTGGGTGCGGATAAGTCTGGAGAACGCACTTGACCAAGGAGACAGGGACCTCTACCTTGGCAGAAGAGGGAAAATTGTTTACTTCAAAATTACATGAAAAATCACATGATCTGTAAAAGAGAAATAAGTGGCCAAGGAAGTTAGACCAACACCAAGTCCTCTTTCCTTCTCTCACTTTCAGACATGCATCACTCATCAGGTCTGCAAATAACTCTCCTCAGCCTCAGTTTCTCATCTGCAACATGAAAATTACAGTGACTTAGGAACAATCGCTGGGAGGGTTGAATGGCTTACAGTTGACACTATAGAGAACTCACCCCAATGCTTAACATGTAGCTCAAAAGAATGATTTGCCTACTTGTCATTCAATATTGTAACCAGTTGGCTTTGCAGATTAGTTGTGTAAATTATGGCTGTTTCTAGCAGCTTTGCTTTTCCTTGCTGAAGGATGGAATAATAAATATTTACCTAATAGTGTTCCTAAAATCAGATAATTTATCAGAGCTCACAATTCAAATGCTGTGGCCCATATGCTGCTGACCTGTGACTTGTGGTTTATGTGACACTTTCAGAGCTCTGTGTCAATCACATTAGAGACCTATTCTACCAACCTGATGCATTTCAATATTAATATCTGAATGTAGGCTAGCAAACATGTCCATCAATGCATGAGTGGCTGTGTCGATGATGTTGGCCTCTGTTCTGTTCTGCGCTTGTTCTCAGGAGGTCCCTTGGTTCTGTAATGTCTTTCTTGTCTTCACAGTGCACTTCAAGACTTCCCTCCCTGTGGACTCCATCCCTGACCCCTCTCCTGTCTCTTTTATTTTCCGTCATCTCATCGTCAATGCCTGGGTTTGAACGCTTAGCTCATACGAGCTGTGTTTCCCTGCAAAGAAGTCATCCACGGTGTTACGGACAAAACTGCAGCTACCACCCCAACTACGTTCTTATCGGCACTCTCCAAAGCAGAGACACTCGCTCTGCTCCGTGGGCTCAAGTTTGCCTGTCTACAGGTGGAGGCTGGTCTTTCATCAGGGTTCCACGCAGAAGTTCTCTGAGCCTGAGTTTGCCCACAAGCAGACTTAGCAACAAGGACGCAGGGGCAAGTCAAAAACACAAGGCAGGGGCTGGAGGTGAGGGCCTGGAAAAGAGAGCAGGCAGAGAGGGGTGGTTAACACTGTGGACTAGCAGCAAATTCTGGAACCAGGCAGATAGAACCTGCGTCTCAGAATTAGCCTACTGGAAGGGCGCGTGCAGGGCTGGAGTATTTAGACACAAACTTCTTTTGTCTTTGTTTGAAAACTTCTGGAGCAGTGGGCATAAGTGTCCTGGCATTTCTAGTCAGTTACATCATGGGAAGAGTAAACTTAGGACTTTGAGGGAAGAAATGAGGGCTGGGAGTTGGAGATCGGTCAAGGGGAGGACATGTTGGGGAGGCACCCACAAACAGCCTCTGCCCTAGGAGTTAAAAACTTAAGTGCAAGCAGTGAGAACACTGATCCTGCCGTATTCTGTACGATCTTAAGTTACTCTACTTCCCTTCTCTATACCTAATTTCCTTCTAAAAATTGATATTACAATATTACCTTCCTTTTGGCATTGCTGTAAGAATTAAACAAAACAACAGAATGAGGATACGGCCTAGTCCATTTAAATGATAGCTGTTATTCTTGAAGCCAGTATTACTACAGCGCAGACATCCTAATAAATAGTTACTGAATCTAAGTGTGTACATACCAGAAGTCTGTAAATGCCTCCAAAAGACATTAGCTTGAATTGTCCTTATTTGTATTTTTCCACCACACTACCCAGAGTGACAGAAAATTACAGATATTATTGAAAATAATTCTTCAAGCATCAGGGATGCATTTTAATATATGTTAACAGAATGACTTTGCTTTCCAGCCTGTCACAGAAAATAAACTAATTAGGAGGAAGAAAAGAACATAAAAAGAAAAGTATTCTTCAAAGAAGACATGAAAAGAGAGTTATTCTTCAAATATTTATGGGGCTTTGGCCCCAGAGTCTCCCATGATTTCATCTCAATTCAACAGCCTCAGGAAGATGGGGAGGGCGGTGTTGTATAACACAGTGGGGTGGGGAGAACCCCCAGAGTGTTACAAGGTTTTGAGACTCAGCATCATCCTAGGAGACTCGGAAAGGTGTTCTCTCCCTCCTTTCTCTGAGTATTAGATGGTGGGGAGAGAGAGCTTGGAAGTCAAAAGATTTTTGAATCTGAAAGACTTCGAAGAAACAAAGATATTGAAAAATAAAACTAGGACTTTAGGGTGTTGCAATAGTTATAGTTTTTTAGCTTGCAAGACATAGAACTCCCTTGTCTAGGGGAAGATACTAGAAGGAATCAGAGGATCAGTTTTTGACCCAAGACTTTGGAAGGGCTCTCTAGACCTCAGTACAGGGTTGGGTGACCTTTTCTCCTGGCAGGTTGGTGTCGTTAATGTGACTCAGCTCCACGGTCTCTTTTCCTCATTGGCATTCGCAGAAGAAAGAGTAGCCCCGCTGGAGACAGCTGGCTCTGCTGTGGGTGGCCACTGAGGGGGGAGGCAGCGACCCCTGGGATTTCATGCTGGTCTCGGCTCTCAGTTCCGCTCTTCTCCTTCAGGGCTCCTGAGAGACCTCAAGGAGGGAGAGGCCCATGGTTTCTTCCAGGTGAATAGTGTCTGACTCCAGAGGGTTAAAAAATGAAGGGTAGAGCCCAGGAGATGGGTAGCAGAGAGCTGGCGAGTTTACGGCAGTCAGACCAAGGGATGAGACATTGAATGTGTTTTCTAAATTGTCCAGACTAGTTCACTTAGGGCTGTGACATTGAGGTTCAGGACAGACGTACAGAGGAGGGAGAAAATAAGTTAATTCAAACAGATTTAAAGGACAGGAGAAAACATTTCTTTATGTGGTATCATTTAATCCTAAGAACAACCTGATGAGAAATGATCAGTAGCTCCATTTTGTAAAAAAGAAAAGTGATGTTGTAATCGAATGTGTTTTTTATATCATTTCTGATGCGCCACCCCAAGCACTGGCCACGTGCTATGCTTTTTGGTTGAGATGACCTTAATGAAATTTCACATCATACCCATAAACTTTTATTTTAAGTAAGTTTTCTTGAGTTACATTTTGCATACAACAAAGCACACAGATTGTAATGTGAACTTCAATAATTTGGGGCAAATACATGCACCCAAATAAATCAACATTACCCCCACCACGTAATAGATTATTTCCATCACCCTAGCAAATACTGTTTTGATTTCTACCATTTCATACGAATAGAAAAATACATTGATTATTTCAGAGGATCTAGAGTCTTTTGTTCAATATAATTTCTTTATATTCATCTATGTTATTATAGGATCAACTACTCCTTTTTATGACTGAATAGTACTCCAGAAAGGAAATAGAGCATCTTCTTCTTTTCTTACTCATAATTCATTCTCCTGATAATGAACATTTTCACTTTTCCAGTTTATTAAAAATTAAGTTGCTATGAACACTGTTATACAAACTCTTCGATGCTACATGTAACCTTTACTGTGGGGTAACTATCTAGAATTAGACTTGCTGGATAAAAGGGTACGTGTGTATTTAACAGTATGAAAAATTGCAAAACTGCCCACCAAAATTCAAAAGAGTTCGAGTTATTTCACGATCTCACCAATATTTGGTATTGTCCGTTTAAAACTTTTAAGCATTTCACTAAATGTGAAATAATACCTCACTTTGGTTTTGAGTTGCATTCCTTTGTGAAAAATAATGCTGAACACGTTTTTATGTGCTTACTGGCCATTTGTATTTTTTAATTTATTTACTAAAATTGAGTTGCTTGTGTCTTTATTGTTGAGTTGCATGAATTCTTATTCATTCTAGATACAAGTATTTTTTTTTTTCCAAATGTGCAGATTACGCACTCCTCCCACTTTGTTACTTTCTTTTTAGCTTTCTTAATGGTGTTTTTTCACAAGGATCCATTTAAGTTCAACTTATGATTTATTTTATGGTTAGTGTTTTTTCGTGTGTGCGTCCCAAGAAAAGTTTGCACATCCTCCAAAGCTGTGAACAAAGTTTTTGTGTTTTTTTCTAGAAATTTCATGATTTTAGCTTTATGATTTGCGCTATGATATTTGTTGAGTTAAATGTCATGATTAAATGAGATGTGGGTGGAGATTCATTTATTTTCATATACCAATAGCTAGTTTTTACATCACTGTTTGTTGAAGTTTTTATTGGTTCCCTCTAATTTGCCTTCATTGGAAATTATTTTAACATCCACAGGAAACATTTCATGACCACCCACATGGTGTCAGCAGCATCTGTAAGCACTAACGTCCACCAACGTTTGAAACTTCTAAAGAGATTACATTTTGTTCCCTTATCAAAACACAGATTCCACAAGAAGTTTAATTAACTTCTGACTAGTTTCACCTGAATTGCATTTAGGTAGGAAAAAGAAAAAACAACAGCTACTCCTAAATGTGTCTAGAAAGAAAACCAAAAGAACAGGCTATACTAAAAGGATTAGAAAGATATCAGATTTAAAACCAGAGACACTGGCAGCCAGCAGAGAGTAAAACATGCCTTTGGAAATCTGGAAGACAACATTTTGAACCTGGGGTTCTATCCCCACCTCAAACATCAATTACATGGGAAGGTCAACTGAAAACGTTTCCGGGCGAGCGAGTTCTTACAATGGTATTTTCTTAACACTCTCTAGTAGGAAGGTATTGGAGGGTATGCCCTCAGTGTAGGAAACTAAAACAAGGTATAAAAAGTGATAAACGGGGTATAGAAGCATGAGGTCCACAACACAGAGGATACAAACAGGCAATGAGAATCCTGGGAAAATTGGTAAAGAAAAGCCCTAGATCTTGCCTATGCATCTGCACCAGAAATCAATCAGTGCAGATGAAAACACATGAAAAATTTCTAGGTTGCACAATAT
Organism: Furipterus horrens; assembly: GCF_987537825.1. NCBI lineage: Eukaryota > Metazoa > Chordata > Mammalia > Chiroptera > Furipteridae > Furipterus > Furipterus horrens. The sequence goes on from NW_028327172.1 coordinate 213,661,736, forward strand.
CCAACATATTTAAATCCACTGAAAGGTTTTCGTAGTTGGGAGAAATGTGGGGAACGTATGAGTGATAACTACGGGGATAATTACAATCAAATGAACAAAAAGACAAAATATTGCATAGGGGAAAATAGAAAACTGTCATATCATAGTGTATGAAATGGCCCAGACCATCAACCAATTTACATGGTCATGATCATTTAAGTTCTAAATAGTGATCTCAAAAACATATGATATACTTACAATAGGTAGAAGGAAAACTGGAAAATTGAGTGGGTGGTAGATGCCAGGGAGGATATATCAAAGAAAGAAAAATCCTCATTTTTTTAATACTGAGCACACATTGTGTAAACCTGAAAACTGTAAAAGCATGAAGTAGACATGTAATTCTGTTATATAAATGTGGGGATAAATGCTGGTGATGGATATGGTTGTTCCCGGTGAGAAGAAAAGAGGTCGGAGGGCAGTCAGGGACAGTCTCTTCTGTAACAGTACTCAAAGATTGATTTTATTTTTATACTGAATGCACTTATACTGATAAAAAGAACTTTAATAAAGAAAACTTTTTTAATGAAGGTGTTTTAAATGTAAGAATCTAGAAGTATCTGGCTTTATGTGAAGACACCTCCATAAATTAACAGTGTTCCTCTAGGTGCTTATGGATCTCAGTTCCCTTTTCTGGAAAATAAAGATAATTAAAGTTATTTTACCTCACCACTCAGATGCAGGTAGAATAAAGTGTTTCTTAATGATGATCTGATTGAAACGATGCGAGTTCCTTCTTAAAATGCAGACTCCTTGGTCTATTCATAATTTGTAAATCCTAATATCTGGCCTCTAGATTTAAGGGTTTGTATATCTGATAAAGCCCCACCATGACTCGCTATGACACACTTGTTTTCAACCCAGTCTTGCATAGACTAGTAACCTGGAAATTTTCTTTAAGCTGCCTTGGTCTCTGTTTTCAAAGTTCTTGAATAGCGTCTGATGATTTCTCCTGCATATAAAACTGTTAGCACAGGGCCCACCATTGACGGGCACTCAATAAATGAATAAGCTTTGTCTCTGATATAAAATTATGTTGGTACATTATAGAATCAGACAGTTAAAATTAAAAAAACAAAAACTCCAGACACTGAATTGGATCCAGCTTCAATTGTACAAAATACCAACAGCTGGAGACTGAGTGACTGATATGTGCCCAGCATTCCATTAGATGGTGGGAGGAAAACTAGCATTTTAGGAACAGATTTCTATGCCATAGGAGGCCTTCTTCAGTGCAAGGACATTTCAGAAACAGAGAAGGTTAAAGATGCAGGATACCTTGACGGATTTCTGGTTAACCACTCCCATGACATAGAGAAAGGGACAGGGGGGCTATGGAGTTGAGATTTTATGAAAACTATATCAACAATGAAGGAGAAATATGCCAGACTTGGGTGGAACAGTGCATAGATCACTTTCCTTTTGAATGAAAGAGTGATTCTTTATTTTTTTTAGATTATTATCAGCTGAAACATGTCTCCTCATCATATGGGATAAGGAAGTTCAATAAATACAATCAGACCTTCTCTGTTTGAAGTAGGGCTCAAACATCCAAAATTATACCCACTTGGGCCCTCCAAAGAATGTGTCAAAAACTGGCTATACAAATACCACCAACATAACTTGTCAATAACACGAAGGTGAGTTTATCACTTATAGCAGTAAAGGAAAACACCATATTTGCAAAGCTTTGGCAATTTCTCAGCATCGGGCTGGTAAGATAAGAATTTACTGAGACTTGGCAGTTTGGCATTTAAAAAGTATTCCAGTGTGGGGACTTGATAATAATTGGGTAAGAATCTTGATACAACCGTCCGAGACTGGTGGAAATTGCAAGGTGAAGACTTTGAGGTAAAAGATTCAAAGAATTTCAGGGTGCAAATTACCTGTTGGTGTTTTCAACTGAAGAGTAAATAGGTCTTTTAGGAAGTTTCTGAAATGAACGATCCAATCATCGGCTTGGGCAGGGCAATTCCAGAAAAGTCGAGTAATGTAATGAAGACCATAGAATAGCAAAGCCAAGGTCATGCAGACAATAGTGTTTCTGTTCTTCATGCTCAGGCCCAGTGAGGGTTGAGGGTAGACAACTGGTTTTCAGACCTTTGGAGTTCTTTGGGGTCAGAGCTAGAATGCCACCCTCAACCCTTCGAGCCTCCACCCGTCAACTCTTAATGTAGCCAACACCCAGTGCAAGGGATCCTAGCTTTACTCCCTGGGGAAATTGTGATGACTCAAAGTGACTCCCAGTGGCCTTGTAACTGTGTGTGTTTGGCTCTGTTCTGGCTTTTCTAAAATAGATCCAAGTCGATTTTAAACAGAATCATATTATGATGCTCAAAAGATACACTGAAACTGTATTTTTACCACTTACTCTCATTTTGCCAGCTCTGCGTGTGACTGTTTTCTTCTCGCATCGTAATTGCTTCATGAAATTTGAGGTCATTGTTGTTTTTTTAAGAAACTTGTGACGTCTCTTCTGTCATCTAATCTGGTGCTTTACCTCCATGCTTTCTCCTCAGTCTGTCACGATTCGTTCATCTCTGATGTCCCATGAAGTCTCACCAAACTCCACCTCTAGCTTCGGCTGTGAGTAAGGCCATGCCTTCACTCATGGTCTGGCTCCATCCTGCCGCTGGCCATCTCCGTGACCCACACATCGGTCCCAGCCCCCGCTCCCTGGACCACGTGCTGCGATCAGTCCAGAACTTTGAGGGGATCCAACTTTATCCCACTGGGGAAGACTTTGACACCCAGCCTGCCTATTTCTACTTTTGGGTGATACTTTCATGTTGACACAAGATTTTGCAAATAACAAGTATTAAGAAATATATTGAATTCTCAAAAGACACAATTAGCCAAAAAAAGTTCCAAAATATTGATTCCCCCAACTGGAAAACAAGACCTTCTCTCTTCTACCTTATTGATTATGTTTCTACTTGTTGCTAGGTATACGGCGTAATGATAAGGATGCTCTATCAAATGAAATAACATCTCTTGGGAGCAAATTGAAATGAACTTTGTCACAAAACAACACTTAATGATAGTGTGCCAGTTACATTGTTTTATCTGAGTTTGACATCCTTGCATTCTGAAAACAAGAGTGGCAATGCTTACCTGATAGATATTGTCAGAATTAGACGTTAAAATATAATGTACCAGATATACGTTACGTAGTCAGTGTATTTGCAGTAGTTACTATTTTTACTTTCTATGTTGGGAAATCGATCTTCTATACATGCATATAAATACTTTCAAAGGTAGATATTGCTGGAAAGGCTATATAAATTCTATTAATGTATGTCCCAAATGAAAAGATGCATTACAAAGACGAGGATACAGGGAAAAGGAAGAGGAAGGAGAGGAGGAAGAGAAGGAAGGACTCAGATTTACTGAGATTTCATCACGCACCAGGCACGACAAAGAGACTGGAGCTCACCTTGACTTACTCATCAGGTACCATTACTACCATTCTGCTTCACATATAAGGAAGTCATTACCCAGTGTGCCATAAAGCAAGTTGGATCCAACAACTCTCCAGGGGGAGGGGCTCTTTCCCACACTGTTGAGAAAACGTGGACAGAAATTAATCCACAGAGCTCAAGCTCACAGAGCTATCCTGATGCATCTTGGGTCCAATCTCAGGCCTATCTGCTCCCAACATTCCCACCATTTGGGGACCTTCAACGCTTACTAGTAAGAAAATGTCATATTCACTTGCAGAACTTTATTTCCAAATTCACCATGATTTGTTGTCCTTCCTTGTTACAAGAAGCCAAAGCATACACTCTATTTGAATGAGAGGAGAATTGTTTTTGAGGAAGTAGCCTCAGTGGCCTCTAAAGCAGTGGCACCCTCTTCGTTTAGCAGCTTTTGTTCCAAAGGGACAGAAATACATTACATTAGGGGAGTCCGCCTAGTGGTAGGCATTCATGCTTTTATTCATTCAACCCACAGATACGCTGAGTACCCTATGCGCCAAGAGTCATGTTAGGTTTGGGTCACGGTTTTTGGTAGCAATGAGTGTCTTTCTAGCCCCGGTTAGACGTTTCTTTCGTTGAGAGGAGGGAGGGCGAGGTGAGCTGGGAATATCTGAATCTGGGGTGCTAACACTGACAGTAGCGACTGCCCTCTTATTGCATGTGCCCTCTGAGCCGGCAGCGCATTAAGTCCTCTGCCTGGTTTGTCTCACCTCATCTTCCCAGGTGCCAGGGGAGCACTGCCGCTATTACAACAGCCTCTCTTCTTGTGGCTAATGAAACTGTTGCTAAGCATGGATATGTCATTTACCCGAAGTCATGCATCTTGCAAGTGGTAGAAATGCTGATCGAAACCAAAGGCCTTGACCAGTAAATTCTCCAATGATGGCACGTGGTGTGAAGTGTAGTGAAGCAAAAGGTGGGCCATGGGCAGGAGCTGAAAGCCAGTTCACCCTTGCCAGGAAGCCAAGCCAACAGAGTGAGCTAGGAAAGAGTGCCGGGATATAAAGCCAAATCATGAAAATTAGAACAAGGGCAGGCAGTATTGACTCAAGGCTTGGTTAGATGCATCAGACCATCCTCTATAAAGATAAGGACCACGATCAAAGCAATAAAACCAGATGTACTGTTTCCATCACACTCTTTCTGTTGACCCTTCTGTCATAAGCCACGTGTGTCATATAAGCCATTATCTGTCAAAATATAACCAGGAATACCACAAAAGTCATGTTCATTTCTCATAGTCAGGGTCTTGTAAAACAATCTACAGATGTCTGATGAAGTTCCATCAACCTCCACCTTTAGACTCTGCTATAAATAAGGCCATAAATTCCCATTGCATGAAGAAGCACCGATGTTAACAAACTTTTGAGAAAGAATATGTGCTTCTCCAATAGCAACAAAGTCTCCACCTGTAAGAATAAAGCTTAAACTTAACGTAATGATTCATTCGGTCCATCATTCACTCTCAGTAAATGTTTTGTGAACATCTACTTTGCACCAAGTTGAAGACAGCGGAAGTAGACAAAGATTATAAGGACAACAAGATGCCTGGATCCACAGCGTGGTATTCCAGTGGAAAGAGAAACATCCAAAAGAAGCTAAAATTAAAGTATTTCTGACAATGATGAGTGCTGTGAAGGAAATTGAAAAGAGTAATAGGATAATAAGTGACAGGGAAGATAAATTGCTTTTTCTAAGTTGCTCAGAGAAGGCTTCTTGGGAAAGATCCTGGTGGGGCGAAGGAAGTAAAGTCACCAGTGGGTGAAGGAAGTAAAGTCACCAGTGGGTGAAGGAAGTAAAGTCACCAGTGGGCGAAGCAAAGGGAGCAGCACGATGTGAGTTTTTAGAAAAGGGTACCGGCTGCATGGATCACCCTCTGCCCTTTCAAAGCTGCATGGATCTCTCTTTCCTTCTAAAACCACATGGTGCTCTCCCTGAAAATGGATGCTGCCTTATTTTTAAATCCATGACAGTGGCCTGTGACACAGTGGGCAGGGTAACTGGTTCTGACCATTCACAGAACCTTGCGCAGGCCCTGTGTGCTCCCTCCGCACCATTCTATGGTCAAAGCCCCTCCCACCTCCTTGGGATCTTGAAAGAACCAAAGCCATTTGCATAACTTAGACACTAGTTACCATCCATAGATATGCAAAGGCGTCTTGAAAGCTGTCCCTTCCCCGCATCCCCCAACTGCAGGCTCTGGGAAATTTGGGGGACCACACTCTGTAATAGTTCCTATAAGACTATCAGCTGATTTCTCAGAAGAAACTTTGCAGGCAAGAAGGGACTGGCAAGAAGTATTCAATGTGATGAAAAGCAAGGACCTACAACCAAGATTACTTTATCCAGCAAAGCTATCATTCAGAATGGAAGGGCAAATAAAGTGCTTCCCAGACAAGGTAAAGCTAAAGGAGTTAGTTCATCATCACCAAGCCATTATTATATGAAATGTCAAAGGGACTTACTTAAGAAAAAGATCAAAACTATGAACCTTAAAATGACAACAAACTCACAATTATCAACAATAAAATCTAAAAAATAAAAACAAAAACAAACTAAGCAAACAACCAGAACAGGAACAGAATCATAGGTGTGGGGATCATTTGGAGGGTTATCAGCTGGAAGGGGAAGGGGGAGAAATGGGGAAATGGTGCAGGGACCAAGGAGCATAATCAGTTGGTACAAAATAGACAGGGGGGTGTTAAGAATAATACAGGAAAGGGTAAAGCCAAAGAACTTATATGCAAGACCCATGGACGTGAACTAAGGGGGATGGGATTGCTGGTGGAAGGGAGCACAGGGAAAAGGAATTGGGACAAATGCAACAGTACAATCAATAAAATATACTTTTTTTTTAAAGGATGAAATGGAAACATGCCTCGGGCACTCAGCAGTTGGGAGCTGCAGAGAAGAGCAGAAGTTTCTCATCAGGGCTGCCACAAACGTATAAAAGCTTCATTGAAACCAAGGGGAAATTTTTGCCCTTAAAAGCACTATCCTCCCATTCAGGGAAGTGCTCAGAGCTAAGTCAAAGAAGCAGGTGGGAGGTATACCTGGGAAGACTACTCTGAGTCTACAGGAGATCAGTCCCTTGGGAGAGGTGTCTCATCTCTGCACACACCCAGACCCTGTTTTCAAAATTTAACTAAATTTTTAAATATTATTTGAAGAGATAAGGAGGAAGAGGGGGAATCTCTTTCTCTTTCTCTCTCTTTCTCACACACACACACACACACACACACACACCTGAAACCAACATAGCAAAGAACATTACATCTTGTAGTTAATCAAGGATCTCAAAGAAGCTTTAAGGTGTCCGTTAAAGAGTCATCACAGCAAAGAGGGGAACAGTCATGACCAGGAGGGACAGTACCATTTAACTCTAGAGTTAAGGTTTGTTGTGTTCTGGCTCATTCTCAGAAAAGGGCTCTAAGAGAGAAACAGTGCAGACAGCTGGGAAATGGTCAGACAGGGTAGATGAAGGATTTGGAGGCGCTGAGGACAAAGAACTAAGACGATGTCTTCTCTGCTGCAAAGCCCGCGCAGTCCCAGGAGACAGAAGATGTCAGATGCTTTCATGGATGCCAGGGGAGGAGAGGGTGCGGGGTCCCCGGGCACCACAGGGTGTGCACGGCATCGGGGCTAAAGGTCGTTAGGCACAAAGGTGACTCTGTATTTTCAAAGAATAAAAAATGGCTGTTGATACAAAATGTACAGTATTGTAAAGTTTTTCTATATTTCCTTTCTTCCTCCATTAAATCCTTCCTTCTCACCCATATAGCTTCATCACTTCTGGAGCAGGTGCATTCTGAAGAATGCCTGGTTTATCCGTGTGACCCGTGCAGTGAATAGAATGTGACAAAAAAGAAAACCTGCCCATTTTCCCATGCTTATTATAAGAATATGTTTTTAATATTATATATACACACATATACACTTCTAGTTTTAATTTTGATGGAAGGGTTATCGCACACCGTTGGTTTTCACGTCAGCTTATGAACTACTGAATTTGCTGAATGAATGAATGAGTGAATGAATGAATCTTCTGCAGAGCAGTGAGCAGGGAGACTCAGGTGACTTAATGGAGATTTTTCCCAGCTGCTTTGACATGAAGAAGATGGTTTGGAATATGGGTCCACACCACCATGTAGAAAATGTGAAGAGTGTACAGATCTTCACCAAGGAATTGGATGTTCTTTGTTCCGGATTTGTATGTTTGTGCAAAGACCCTATCAAATGATTCCTTCTTCCCTTGGAGAGTAAAATACAGGGTCACGCCGTCTGGGTTTGAAACTGATCTCTGAGACTGACTTGTTATGTGGCTCTGGGCAAGTGACTCTTGGTAAATTAGTTCCCTTATTGGTCCAGTAGTGATGATGCTGCTGATAATGGTGATGATAAGAACCCCATTGAATTACAGTGGGAATGAAATAGTTAATGTCGGTACAATACCAAAAACATGCAGATCCCTCAAGAAATGCTATTATTATGATTTATGCATGCAACTAGCGTGAACTTGGGACCCACTGCGTCCCAGGCACTGTATCCCTGTAAGAGACACGAGTGAGGCTGTCACCACTGGTATAATTAAACCCTTCTGAGTCGCAGGTACAAGCCCTCCGCCCTGAGAGCTACAGCTCCCTCTCCTCCTGCATCCAACAGCTCCCTGGTTCCTTTTCGCGTTACTGATGCCTTAACGCCTGAATTACAGAGCAGCGCTCTTCTAACCAAGTTCTAGCCACTCGTCAGAACCCGAACTCAGGATTCTTTATTTCCTCACAGTTACTGATGTTTCCTCCGTCAGCCTTCTACCACCACTGGCAACTACGTCCCCTATGAAATGGTAAGTCCATCATTCCACTCTTCAACTTCCCGTCCTTCAGCCTCTCCACATCTTTGCTCCATTTGCATCCCACGGACAGAAGCTCAGCCAGAGGAACAGGCAAATTTGCGTGGGGCAGGGCAGGCTGTCCTCACCTTCTGGTAGAATTCTTTTCCCAGGCTCGTGAGTGTAAGAATCACCCAGGGATCCCAATACAATACAGATTCTGACTCAGTGGGTGTGGAGGGAAGCCTGAGATTCTGCAGCTCCAATAAGCTCCCAAGCGATGCTGCTCTAAGGCCACGGTGTGAAGAGTGAAGTCCCCATGTTGCTGTGTTTCAGAGTCAAGCTCTAAGCACCTTGGGTAAAATTCTCCTTTCTGTGGATGACACATTTACCAGATTCATGCGTGTAATGAATACAGGCAGAGAGGCAAGAAACGGGTCATAATAATACATAACCATCACAAGGGTCAAAATGTTGAAATCCATACGACCACCCGTTATCTCCCTTGGGCTGACTTGTAGGCAAGGCTAACGGTAATTAGGATGTAGACAGAGCGCATGGAATCAGAGTAAGGATAGTTGGGTGTATTGGATATGCATCTATCTCACGAGTTCTTATGTGTCCTCAAATTCAAATTTGTTAGTCAGCTGTTACCTCTCCGAACTCCCTTTTTTTAATTTTATGTCTAACAGACCCCAAGCCAAGACGTATATTCTTTCTTCACAGTTATTGGAATAGTAGAAATTCTTCATCTGCAACATCCACTTAAAGGCAGGCTATTCATTGATAATATATAGAGTTTATGTATTTGAACTGCAAAATAATAATAACAATGAATGCTAATATTTAGCGAATGGCGGCTATAAGCTAAGGGTGGGTGTTCACGTTTTATATTCACGTATCACTGTAAGATGAATGCTATTATTATTCTATTCTATGAAAGAGAAAAGAGAGGCAGTGAAAGATTTAGTAGGTGCCAAAGTCAAGATTTAGAGCTGGACAGGCTGGCCTCTAAGACTGAACTATTAACCAAGAGTTGAAAAGTATTTCATCACCACACTGTACAACATTTTTTTAAAGTACAGTATGTGAAAAGAACGTATAATGTTGGAAAAAATAGTTTCACTTAAAAATATATTTATGTAAAATAAATCATGGGTCTTCATACAGTTAAAATGTATGAACTATAGCTATCTATATCGACATGGATTAACTCCAAAACATAACAAGACCTATCTATAACTTTAAAATACGTGTATTATGATTTCACATGTACAAAATTAAAATGAAACTATCTAACTTGCAAATAAGACAGAAATATTACCACTATGACAGCCCTTTCAACATCATCCTAGAGCCTTTTCTAACAAGCTCACTAAAGATCATGTAACTCAACCTTCAATTAACTTACTACTTACTACTTATTAGGATCTGGAAACACTAATCAAGAAACTCTGGAAAATAAGTGTTAACTTTTGAAGGCTGATAAGTTGCACATGATTTCTGTCCAATAAAAGAGATGAACTCTTATAATTTTATTGACCTGTAGGACATTAGAGCTTTTTTCTAATTTAGCTATTTTATTTCATCACTTTTTGTTTATTAACTTTATACTCTAGTCTTCCTCACCCTCTTCTGAATCAGTTCTATCACCGTACTATACTTCCTTCGTTTCTGAGTTAAATGCATTTTTAACATGTTCTCACTACATAAACACAAATAAGGGCATGGTTTCCATTTTTTTAATTTATATTTTAACAAAGTGTATAAGCAGGTAGGACTAAATCAAATACTACTTTAAAGCTATTTACATATTTAGTAGAATTGTAAAGAAAAGCAAAGGGTTGACAAATTCTGGAGAGCGGCTGCTCTATGAAAAGCCAGAGAAAGATGCAGTCACGGAGAAACACAGAGGATGCTGACAAATATTCTGTTGCTTCACCTGAGTTTGGGTACCTGGATCATTTTTATATTATTACTATACTTAATAAGATGTACTCATCCATGTTTTTATAGGTATAATATTTTAATATAAAATGAGTAAACTATATATCAAAATATGTTTTATGTTGGGACTATTTACTAGAAACCAATTGTTAAAATTTAAGTATCTATCATGTGTTTACGGAGACATGAAAATTATTCTTGTCATTTTACATTTTCTTGTCAAATTATACATTGTCATAGTTGTAACTGTACATTTTAAAATAAGCTCCATCCATGTAAAAATAGAAAATATAGAAAGCTCTGATAGCCCTGCTGCCCCGCGCCGTCAGTAATTAGTGTTGTGAGCCATCCACCCATCTCTTCATCCGTCCATTCATTCATCGATGGTCTCATTCTACCGTCCGTTAAACCATCAACATTTTACGCACATATGAAGTTCCTGCTTTTTAAAAATATACTTTCACAAGGCAGGTAGCTATTTGCAAGCAATTAAACCGTGATAAATGTGAAGAAAGGGGAATACAGCAGAAAACCTTAGAACATAACATGGAAATTGGGGGAACGAGAGAGAAAGCTAGTTAAGACCTCATTTTTAAATCCTTAGCTTCCTATTTTGTTGGATGAGTCGCCATCCCTTCCTGTATAAAGTTGCTCCTCACCTCCCAGGTCTGAGAACCTACAACAGCCCTAAAAATCACACAGTCAGAACGCAGTAGTGACGTTGCTCAGTGTGTCTGGGTCTGAAACCCAACGACCTCCCCCCCCACCCCCCGCTATTTTGGAAGCTTCCTGTTTCTGCTGCAAAGACCTTGAGTCATAGAAATGCTCAGCGGGATTGTTCTGAAATCCCTGAAGACTCATTTGTAGAAACAAATAATCAATACCACGTAGTAGGCCCTTTCTGCGAGTCGACTCGGCAAAGAAATAATTAGGTGCTGCAGAGTATTTAAAATAAAATTTTAAGGAGTATGGAGTGACAATATTTGAAAGATTCCTTCGTGTAAGCCCCTTTGAACCAGATTTCTTTATCTCATGATCAGAAAAGGTAATCAATTGATGCATGTCGCTGAAGATTTCAAGAGGGTAACGCTGGATTCCAGACCCAGGAGGAGTCAGGTCCTCAGATGACACCCACGGTGTCAGCGGGTGTCCGCGCAAATTCTCACACTCCACGCGTGGGCAGGGCTGACTCGCGTAGAGAATTGTCTGTCGGCATTTTGAAGTGAAATGTAAGAGTTGGTTTGTTAATCACTGATGGTGTTTTTTGTTCGTTCGTTTTGTTCTGAACAAATAACAGAAGGTGAAATGTATCCGGTCTCTCATTTGGTTACAGCAGGAGATGCCCGAGAGTTTACATGTAAAATCTTACTATTTCAGCCACCACAGTGGGGGCTCCGACAAAATCTCTACCCCAATGTCCTCAGAAAGGAATGTTAATCACAGCAGGGAGATAAGAGGAAAACCCCGCAAAGGCACAAAAGAAGTCAGAAGGGTTTTTTCCCAAGAATCTGTTTTCTTGCATAAAAGGTGACAGACTATACCAGAAGGAGTCATTTCCATCAGAAAACACTAGCAGAAATGAAGGAGGCTGAGCAAATGTGTCTTGGGTCTTGCAATCAGCAGAGGTGCTTACACATTTTGGTAAGTCCCAGATTTGAACCTGTGTCTCAGTACATGGGAATTGGCATGAACGTGGCAGTCAAAGAAAATTTATTCTGCAATGAAATCTTCGGCAGTGGATCATAATGGTCTTGAGTATCAGGCCTTCACCTGCATGGTGGGCGAAATTCCTAGTCTGGTGGCCAAAACAAGGCCATCTACCTTTCTGCGCCTCCCGTCCTCTCAGGGAAAATGAGAGTGCTGACACATATCTCCGAGTTCTTGTGAAAATTAAGTGCCATAATGAATGCACAGGGTCTTCTAAAGTGTAGGTTCTCAAGGTGAGCCTTCCTACTCCATCTCAAGGTTAAAAATTAAAAAGTCATTTTAACATAGGAACATTCAGCGCGGACTCCTCAAGGATTATGAATTCTATTAATATTTGTCACTCAAATAAAAGAACAATTGGGGGGAAAAATTGCATCCAGCCAAATCTATTTGAAATGGATGAGAGTTGAGTAGTAAATAATGAAGAAGAATGTAGACAGCTACAGAAAGGGACTGGGACCATTTTGCCGCTAATAGGTGCCACAGACAGTTCATTACTGATAAATTCAGAATAATGATGTCCTTAATGAGTCTTTTCACGCACAAATTCATCATAAAACAAGAGAATGAGGTAAAACAAAAAGTCTTTGAATAGCATTCATGCGACTTGGAAAGCAAGGAAAATTTCAAGTCCCAGAAAGAGCTACAGATTGAATACAGCCTTCTGAGATCTTCTTCACTGTGTCTATAGGCAGCTTCCGCACTCAATAGCTTTTCTTTTAGTATCTCAGAGGTAAATTTCCACCTGCCATTTAGTTTGGAGCCATTGAAAGAGCTGGAAAGAGGAAGCTCTGCACCCCTGTGATGCCTCTGTGCCCCCTCATTATCCACTTGGCTTTGAGCTATTTCTCTCTGTGCCCTAACTTCCTCACTGGTATCTTACAGATAATGACATCTCTTCTGTGCACTTCATACTTGGTTGGTGTTATGGGGTGAATTACATCCATATGTTGAAGCTCTAAGCCCCAGGACCTCACAATGTGGACTGTATTTGAAGATAGGGTTTTTTAAAGGGGTAATTAAGTTAAAATAATGTTATTGGAGTTGGTCCTAATCCCTTATGACTGGTGTCCTTCTAAGAAGAAGAGAGTAGGATGCAGACACACACAGAGGGACGGCCATGTGGGGACACAGGGAGAAGAAGGCTGTCTCCAAGCCAAAGACAGAGGTGTAGAGAAACCCAACCCTGCCAACATCTTGATCTTGAACTTCTAGCCTCCAGAACGGTGAGAAAATTAATTTCTCTTTGTTAAGCCCCCAGTCTGTGGGACTTGGTTACAGCAAGCCTAGGAAACTAATACAGCTGGAATGTTCCAAAATGGGGGGATAAGTTTTGAGTGCCTACTCTACTCCTTAGGTGGCACTTCACCCAGCCTGTTCGGCAACTGCAGATGAGGATGTCAGACATAGAGGTTGTGCAGAAATGCTTTGGAACTAGCAGCACAAAACATGATCAACATTCTACAGGTTCTGTGCACTACTTTGCCCTGTGTTCCACGTGCATTTCACTTCAGGTCTTTCTATGCCGTATTCTAAATAGTGGGCTCTGTAAAAGTGACAGAACCAAGTTGAAGTGACCTCATTTTAGATCAATACAACTTAATGTCTGTGGCAGACAGAATTCCAAGCTTCCATCCACCCTAATTTCTGACCCTATGTAATCTGGCCACAGACTTCTCCTTCTTCTTTTATAGAGAATCAGAAAACTTGATGAAAGAAAATAAAATTCTCTCTACCACCCTCGGACCATGGAGGAAAGTAAAATTTTATGTTGACCTTTCAAGTCCGAGGACAGCTTACATAAGTGGACAGGATGGATTTGACTGTCCTCAAGGGACTTGACATTTATCACCAGCAGGTGCTATCTTTCAAGTGATCAAATGCCACCCATGAAGTCCATAGGAAACCTGGCTTTGTAAGTGGAAAAAAGTAAAGACAAATGTGAATCCTAGCTCTGCCCCTTGCTATCTAAGCATGACTAAAGGCTGTAGTCTAAATCTAAGTTTTCTCATCTGTACAATGGGGACAATAACACTTACTTCATGAGATTTCTGTTTTATACTGAAATATAATCTCACACCCTAAAATTCACCACGCAAGCCAGTGGTTTTACATATAGTCATGAAGTTGCGCGACCATCATCACCATCTAAGTTCAGAACAGCTCCGTCGCTCCAAGGAGAATCTCTGTACCGATGAGCAATCATTCTTCACCCACCGCCTTCCTCAGTCCCAGCAACTACTCCTATATTTTCTATAAATTTTCCTATTTTTGACATTTTAAGTAAAAGAATCATATAATATGTATCCTTTTGTGTCTTTTTTTTTTTCACTTAGCGCAATGTTATTCAGGTTTGTTCATTTGTAACCTTATTAGATATTTGTAAATTGTTAAAAACATCTTAGTCTAGAGCTTGGCTCACTATGAGACATCACTAAGTCAGTTATTCTTTTAAGACAAATATTATAGAATTATAGACAACTAGCTTTTGCAAACTACAGAGGTCATTGCGAATGATCATTACATGCAATGTAGACATCCCTGACCACAGCATCCTTGGCTGAATAGCCTTCAACTTTTTTTTAAAAGCTCGAGGCACTAGGAAGGTGCAATTGAGAAAGACAGAGAAAATTCTGACTGTTGAAAAATTGGTTCTTAGATTGAAGCAAAATCTGCCTCCTTTCAACTTCTACCAACTAGTCCTTGTTATGGGTTGAATTATGGGTCTCCCTCAGAGAAGATCTGGAGAACTCCCCACCCTCAGCGCTTCAGAACTGGGCCTTATCTGAAAATAGTCTTTGCAGAGGGAGTCAACTAAAAGGAGATTATAGGGGGAGCCATAATCTCATATGACTGGTATCCTTATGGAAAGGGAAATTTGGAGACAGAGAGGTTGAGTGTAAATGCGAAGACCAAAGTGATGCTTCTACAAGCCAAGGAACACCAAAGCTTGCCAACGAACTACCAGACACTAGGGCAGAGCCCTGGATCAGATTCCCCCTCACAGCCCTCAGAAGGAACCCACCCTGCCAACACCTGGATCTCAATGTTCTAGTTTCAAAAAATTTCTGTTGCTTAAGCCCTCAAGTTGTGGTCCTCTTACAGCTGCCCTAGAAAACTAATATGGTCCCGGGATTTTGCTCACGTGCCAAGCAGGTTGTCTCCTTCTTCACTTGATAGTTTTTTAAATATTTGACATCAGCTCACCTGTTCCACTCCAAAAACTCTTCTTCTCCCACACATGGGTCACGGTCTTCCAGCTGTGGGACTCCCACTGCACACAATCTTCTGTTCTTCTTTCTCTGTGCAATGCCTTATAAATAAATGCAAGTTTTCAGAATGCTTATTGAGTCTTGAACAATAAATGTTATTATACCAAATATTCCCTTTGACATTTTCTTGGAATTTTGGAGGTCTACCTTCTGAATAGGAAGGACCCACATTGTTCACAATGTGCTGGAATTTGAGGACATTCAATCGATAAAGTTGGCATAGGAAAGATGGGGCTGCCCAGAGTGGAACTTCCTCAAAAAATATCCCAAATACTTTTCACCATTCTTACTTCTCTTATGCTAGTCAGGCAACCATCATTAAACACCTAGATTTCTCCAACAACTGCCTCAATTCTCTTCCTGACCCCATTCTTGCCCACCTAACAGCCCGTCCTCTACCCTACAGCCAGTATGATCTTGGTAAAACACAAATTGCATTAGAAATTAAGACCCCTCTGTGTTCATTTTCACTAAAAGAATACTGAAATCCTTGACTTGGTCTACAGGATCTTAGAGGATACAACCCCTGCCACCCTTCCCAATCTCATCTCTTGTCATTCTCTCCCATTCATGACTGTATTTCCTATATTCCTGAACATACAAGATCATTGCCACATCTAGATTCTTAGCTCCAATTTTCCCTCTTTGTGTAACATCTCTCCATTTCCTCATCTTTATAACTGGCCTTCTCATCACTGAGGTCTCAACTGTCTCCTCCTCAGAGATGCCTCACTTGGCCTCCTAAGGTAGTGACTCATCCCATGTCATTCTGCCCCAGGATCCTGAGAAATGTGTGTGTATTCATGTGCATGCCTGGCCTGAATTTCTCATTTTCCAAAATTATATTATTTATCTATATGTTTGTTAGCCATTGTATTCATGACTGTGTTCTCAGCATTTAGAACAGTCTCTACCTTATAATAGTTGCTCATTAAATAGTTGCTGAAGGAAAGAATAGAATGAATATATGATAAAATGAGAGTTGGTGTAAAAAGGAACTGGGAGAAGAGATCAACCCTGGAACAAAAACACCTCTAAATTAAACAGAAAAGTGTTGTACCTACCAAAGAAGCACAGCAAATGTTCCTGGAGGGGAGTTGCATTTGGAAACCAGGTTTGAAGAGGTAGATTCCTCTCTCATATGCCAAGGTATCCACCCCTCTATCCTTGCTACTTTTCATGTAACACCCGAGGGGTTAAGAATGAGGAATCCAGCACGGGACAGGCAAGTTCAGACACCCCAGGAGTCCAGATCCACAAGCACAAGGCATGAGGAGAAACGCTTCCTTTACTCTAAACGTTCTTCCAGAACCCAGGTGAGGTCTTAAATATGTCACATGAGGAAGATGAGACACATGACGTCATTGACTTTCGGCACTTCTCCGACCATAGCTTTCTAGGAGCTCCTGCAGACTTGGTAATTTTGCTCCTTAACTATTGACAAAATGTCTGAGCTTCCTTGGAAGAGATCTCCTCAACAGGGAGCATCTGTTAAAACAGACCCAGACGACCCCCAAACAGAGGGCCAGCAGCCTGGCCCGGGGGCAGCCCAGCCTCAAACAAATCAGCTCCCAATGAGACCAGGCTGAGCGGGAAATGGCTCCCCACACGTCACCTTCTGTTCCTCACCATCTGGCTCCCTGCACGCCCTTCCTGGCTGAGTGTCAAGTTCCCAACCAGAGGCACTGCCACAATTACGCTTTGCTTCCTTTCTGCATCCTGCTGGGCGAACGCAGAAGCGTCTGGTAATTAAATGTCTATTTTGTGAACAACGGTGAGGACGTTTTCGCACTTACCACTGTTCTCACTGCTAAAAATCCAGCTGCGGGAGTCCAGGATTCTAACACCTTGGATAGGTCCCGGATCAGCAGGGCGCTGACTGACCCATTAACTCCGAAAGCGCATCGACTGTGAGAGGAGGGGAGCAGTGGGGGTTTGATGAAGTTCTCACTCGGCCTCTTAGGAGCTGTGAGCCTGCGAGCCACCCTGTCTGTTCTGGGAACCCGTTTCCCTGCTTGCCCAGCCATGGAAGGAGAAAACCAGGTAAGACAGAAGTAAATTTCAGGAAGCTGAAAGGCAGCAATGGGCTGTGTGGTCCTGGCTTCCAAGCTTTGTGTCCTTAGGCAGAGAACCCACCAGCCCCGCCGGTCCTACAGAGTCTGCAGATGAGAGTTGCTGCGCACATCCCTAACAAAAATAAGCCCAGTGTTTGCACATCACAAAACTTTGTGTATGTTTTTGGTCATTTCCAATTTCTTCTGAAAAACTGGAAGATTTAATAATGTGGACAGCACCTTTTTATCCAGCAAGGATCAGCTGAGGCTGGGGCACACTTTTAGCATGAGGTCCTGTGGACCAGCGGTTTCTCCAAATTCCACGTGCATGTTAGTCAGCTGGGCATCTGGATTCAATCCGGATTCTTAGTTAATGGGTGTGGCACAGGGTCCCAGGGAGTGCATTTCTAACAATTGCCGGGGATGGGGGTGCAGGTGTGCGCGGAGCTCTCCCTACTTACTCACTCTGCATCAACTTTCAACTCAGTGCCCAGCAATAGGTGCCAATTATCATTCCACTTGCTCCAATGTCTTTTTAATATTAGGGATTTTTTTTCTATACATGTCCTGCTTCACTCATTTGTCACTAGCCAACTTAAGAATATATGTGACAGAGGGGAGCAAAGGGGAAAAAATTGGAACTATTGTGACAATATAACCAATAAAATATACTTGAAAAAAAAAAGAATATATGTGAATATTTAACTCAGCTGTAAAAAGCGTTTGCTGACCCAGGTGTGGCTGAACCAATCAAAGTCTCACCAAGAAGAACAGTATCATCACCTGGTTTCAGAGGGGAGAATTTTTGTTGCAGAGGGTAGTAGAGAAACTGATGGAGAAGGGAGATGGAAGGTGCCCAGGAACTCTGGGTTATTTTTGCAACTTCTTATAAGATAAACCATCTTAAAATAAAATGTTATAAAAAGAAAAT